>NW_006408519.1:56508221-56512219 GCF_000296735.1 Chrysochloris asiatica
CATTTTCAATAGGCTCATATGCATGTGAAAGTTGGACAATGAATAAGGACGACCATAGAAAAATTGATGCATTTGAAGTCTGGAGATGGAGAAGAACATTACAAATGTAATACACTAGAAGAACAAACAAATCTGTGTTAGAAGAAGAACAGCCAGAATGCTTTTTAGAAGCCAGGATGGCAAGATTTCATCTTACTTACTTTAGACATGTTACCAGGAGGGACCAGTCTCTGGAGAAGGACATTTTGATTGTAAAAATGGAGAGTCCAAGAAAAAGAGGAGGACCCCAGTGAGATGGAGTGATGCAGCATTGGCCTCAATCATAATGACAGTTGTGAGTATGGCTCTGAACCAGGCAATGTTTAATTCTGTTGTTCATAGGGTCACGAGGAGCCGGATCTGACTTAACAATACCTAACAGCAGCAAGAACAATAACCACACACAAGTCTTTGATCTTCACCAATAAGTATTTAAGTCCTTTTCACTTCCAGGAAGCAAAGTTGTATAATCAGAATATTGTAATTTGTTAATGCATCTTCTTCCAATCCTGGTGCCATGTTCTTTTTTATATAATCCAGCTTCTCAAATTATTTGTTCAACATGCATATTGAATAGCATTGTGAAAGAATACAAGCCTAGCACACAGCTTTCCAGATTTAAGTAATTCAGTAAATCCTTGTGCTATTCAAAGAACTTCCTCTTGGTCTGTATAGTAGGTTCCCCATTAGCACAATGAAGTATACTGGAATACCTATTCTTGGCAATGTTATCTGGAGTTTTCTTATAATTCATACAGTAGAATGCCTTTGCAAAATGAATAAAGCACAAGTAAACATCTTTTGGTATTCTCTGCCTTTAACCAAGATTATCTGACAACAGTGATACTATCCCTTATTCTACATTGTAAAAACTAGCGAAGGTCACATCTAACTTCCTCTGGCTTCAAAAGGTGGAAGAAGAATCAAACTCAAAATCAACCCAATGGCACTTCCTATTAAGTGGAGGTTAGAAATACTTCCACCTTATAATCACCTTTTCTCCATTCTGACACCAACCACCCCTCCCACAGTGTTCTGCTTCACATCTGGGTTCCATAATACATTTCAATGGCCACATAAAACTCAAAGACAATACTCATGAGTATGGGGTTTATTAGGGAAATGAACAGGGTACAATTCAGGATCAGAAACAACTCAGGATGCAGCAGTCCCTCAGTCATAAACACCTTCTCTTTTCCATACTCCAGGCATGCCTTGTCTTCAGCCTCTCAGACCTGTGGCCTCTCAGCCTCTGCCCTGCTTATTTAGGCAAGTATTACAAAGCTCCTTCCATCAATCTGTAAAGGCCCAAGGACACATTCTGCAGGTCATCTTCCTGCTAGTAGGCACAAAGCTTTACTCAGTCCATGGGCCTAGAAGCCTGTAGCTGTTCTGTCTCTTCATGACTCACCACTGCCTCAGCTGTCTCCACTTTTGCAGGTAGGGATCTCAAGCTCCACTCATGAGCTTCTTTCTTGATAATCCTGGGATCATCTGTTCCTGTTTCTGAAATTACTCCTTTTAAACCTAGTGGAATGGCAAAGCGAATCAATCCCAGCATTTGAGTCTTGTACATCCTATTTGTGTGGTTCCACCAAATCATCTGGAGTCCTGGTGTGGCTCTTTATGATAAGCACTGGGTTTGTAATTGCAAGGTTGGCTGTTCAAACCCACCAGTCAGAACTTGGAAAGTCTATACTCATTTGGTGGGAGTAAAGAAGACTTTTGGATAGAAAAGCCATATCAAATACATTCAAGGTACCAGACACGTCTTCTTCTGATTCCAGGTTTAATCTTTGGAGCTCCCTGTTGATGTAATGATGTGACCATTTAAAAATTATCTTTATTAGAATTTTACTTGCATGGAATATTAATGATACTGTTCAATAATTTCCACATTCATTTGGTAACCTTCTTTGAAATTGACATATATATATATATGAAACTCTTCCAATCAGTTGGTCAAGTAGCACTCTTAAAATTCCTTGACAAAGATGAATGAGTACCTTCAGTTTGTTGAAAGATTTCAATTTGTATTCAGTCAGTTCCTAGAGTTTTGTTTTTCACCAGTGCCGTTAGTGCAGTTGGGCATCTTCCTCCAATACTGCAAGTTGAGCTATGATCAATCATTTTTGGTACAGTGACTGTGTATTCCATTTGTTTTTGATGCTTCCTTCATCATTGAGTAGTCTGTCCATTGTTTTGTTGTTCTTAGGTACTGTCAAATGATTTCCTACTCGTAGGGAAACTATGTACAACAGAACTACCTGTCACCGCACTGTCCTCACAATTGGTGCTACATTTGAGTCCATTGCTGCTACCACTGTGCCAATCCATCTCATTGTGGGGCTTCCTCTGTTTTGCTGACTGTCCACTTTACTAAGCTTGATGTCTTTCTTCAGGGACTGATCCTTTCTGATAATCTGTTGAAAGTATGAGAGACTACGTCTCAACTTCCTGGCTTCTAAGGAGCATCTAATTGTATTTCTTCCAAGACTCCTTCAATATTGTAATCTGTTGTTGTTAAGTGCTGTCATGTCAACTCTGACTCATAAGCAAACCCATAGAGGGTTTCCGAAGATTAGGGGGTGAATTTGAACTGTCAACTGTGGTCTGCAGTCCAGTGCTGATTGTACACACAAGGGGTCCATTGCAACCTGAAGTTATAATTTTTTTCTTCAGTTCTTTCAGTTTGTGAAATGCTTAGGATGTTCTTCCTTTTTGGTTTCTAACTCCAGGTCTTTGCACATTTCTTCATAATACTTTGGTTTTTCTTGCTAAGTTGCTCTTTGAAATTTTCTGTTCAGATATTTTGCTCCCTCATTTCTTCCATTTGCTATAGTTTCTCCATACACAAAAGTAAGGTTCAGTGTCTTCTCTGACATCTATTTAGGTCTTTTCTTTTGTTCCTCTCTTGTCAATGACTTTTTGCTTCCTTCGTGTATGATGCTCTTTATGTCACTCCAGAACTCTTTTGATGTTTGATCATTTGTGTCTAATGTATCAAGTCTGTTCTAGAGATGGTCTCTAAATTCAGGTGGAATATATTCAAGCTCATATTTTGACTCTTGTGTGCTTGTTTTAATTTTCTTCAGCTTCAGCAAGAAGAAATTACATCTGAGTAATTGATGGTCTGCTTCACAGTTGGCTCCTTGCCTTGTTTTGTTTGGTGATACTGTGTTTCTCCATCATCTCTTCCTACAGGTGTATTCAATTTGATTACTGTTTATTTCATCTGGTTAATTCCATATATAGTAGTTTTTTGTTGTTGTTATAAAAAATATTTACATGAACAAGTCCTTGGTCTTGAAAAATTTTATCATGCAATCTCCAGCATTGTTTCTATCACCAAAATCATACTTTTTGACTGCTGATCCTATCTCTTTATTTCCAAGTTCAGCAATCTAACCATCAGTAATTATCAATATAGTATGATTGCTTGTTTGATCAATTTCAGATGAAAGAAGTTGCTAGAATTCTTAAATTTCATCATTACTAGCTTTAGCGGATAGTGTATAAATTTGAATAATTTTGCTATTCACTGGTCTTCCATGTATGCATATGGATATTATTCTTGAAGACAGCATTGTCCTTCAAGATCGATTTTGAAATGCTCTTTTGGGTGTGACACCATTCCGTTTTAATTTTTGATCCTAGCGCAGCAAATCATATGATTGTCCATTTCAATATAGCCAATGCTAGTTAATTTCAGCTCACTAATGCCTAGGACAGCAATCTTTATGTTTCCACTTCATTTTTGATGACTTCTAATTTTCATATATTTCTTATATTTCAAACATTCCACATTCTGTTGACTAATGGATGTTTGCAGCAGTGTCTTCTCATTGTCAATTGTGATCCATCAGCAAACGAAGGTCCCCAAAGCTTTGCTGTGTTCTTGCCTTTATGGTCATCTCTTTGAGGGGCAGCTCTTTCTCAGTGAAATTTTGAGTGCCTTC
>NW_006408519.1:56514989-56517927 GCF_000296735.1 Chrysochloris asiatica
CCTTATTAAAAACATGTTTTGGACTGAGCTTTGAGCCATGAATGCACTGCTGTTTTCATGTCTTCATAAGAGGTGATTCTCCATCCTACAAGGGCTGCTTCCAGGGAACCAAACAGGTGAAAGTTCAATGGAGCAAGATCAGGACTATTGGGAGGCTGCTTTAATATCTCAAAATGAAGTTTTTACAGAGCGTGGGCAGAGGTGTGTCATCTTGTTATACAAGATCAAAATTCCTATATATAGCAATCCTCTGCTTTTAATTTGAAGTTTAAGCTTCAGCTTTTCAGTTAGCTTCTCGCTATCACAAGCACTGTTGATTGTTGAACATTTTTCCTGATAGTCTTCCAATACTGGTCCTTGAGAATTCAGAAAACTGTAAATATCAATTTTTCAGCTGATGGTTGACTTTGGAACTTTTCCTTGGTCAGTGATTGGGGATGTTTACATTCCATACTCTGCTGTTTACTATAAGGCTCCTCGTAGTGATGAATCCATGTCTCATCACCAGTAATGGTATTTGAACTTCCTTTGCATATCAGTCCAAAGATTGTTTGTAATGTCCAAATGTTTCTGCTTATGCTCTTCCTTGACTTGCTTTGGTACCCATCTCGCACAGACTTTTTGAAACCCAAGTCTGCCATGGATTGCTTCATAGGAAGAGTCATGGCTGATTTGCAAATAATTTGCCATATAATCCACTGTCATTCTTTTATTTGACAGAATCATTTCATATACACACTCAATATTGTCGTGAATGTGCATGGGCATTTTAATATAACTGGCATAGGTAAGTATGTGCTTCCAGTGTTGCATCAGTTTGTTGAATTTTTTCAATTTGTATTCCATTAATTCCTGCAAGTGAATTTGCTTCCAATGCCTTCAGCACAATTTGGACTTCTTCCTTCAATTCCATAGATCCTTGATCATATGGTACTCTTGAAATGGCTGAAAATCAACCAATTCTTTTTGGCACAGTTCTTCTGCATATACTTTCCATTTTATTTTGATGCTTCCTGCATAATTCAGTATTTTACCATACAATCCCTCAATATTTTAAGTCGAAGCTGGAATTTTTTTCTTCAGTTCTGTTAGGTTGATAAATACTGTTCATGTTCTTCTCTTTTGATTGTCTAACTTCATGTCTTTGAACAATTGATTGTAACACTTTATTTTGCCTTCTCAAATAGCCCTTCAAAGTTTTCTATTCAGCTCTTTTGCTCACCATTTCTTCCAGTCACTATAGGTTCTCTACATTGAAGAGTAAATTTTAGAGTCTCTTCTAACATCCATTTTGGTTTTTCTTGTCTTTTTATTAACCTTTTGCTTTCTAGATACACAGTGTTCTTCACGACATCTCACTACTAATCTTGTTTTCAATCATTAGTGTCTAATGCATCAAATATGCTCTTGAGGTGATCTCTAAAGTCAGTTGTGATATATTCAAGGTCATATTTTTGGTTTCCATGGATTTTTAAATTTTTCTTCTGCATTACCCTGAACTTCCATATGAACAATTGATGGTCTTTTCCACAGTTGGCCTCAGACCTTGCTTTGGCAGATGGTATTAAGCCTTTCCAAAGTTTCTTCTCACAGGTATAGTAAATTCGATTCCTAAGTATTCCATTTGGTGAGGCCCATGTATATAGGTGGAGTACTGGTGTGGCACTGTGGGCTAATCCTCTGAACTGCAAAGTTGGTTTGAACTGCAATGTCGGCAGTTCAAGCTCACCATCTGCTCCTCAGAAACCTTATACAGGGTCGCTGTGGGTCACGACCGACTCAACAGCACTTAATGACAATAACAACAATGTGTATAGGTCTCTTGTATGTTATTGAAAAAAAAATATTTGCGATGAATAAGTCATTGGTCTTGCAAAATTCTATCATGTACATCTTTTCTATCACTAAGGCTATATTTTTCAACTAGCAATCCTCCTATTTGCTTCCAAGTTTAGTATTCTAATCACCATCAATTATCAATGCATCCTGATTACATGTTTGATCAATTGCATACTGAAGAAGTTGGTAGAATTCTTTAATTTCCACATCACTGGGTTTAGTTGTTAGTGCATACATTTGAATAATAGTGTTGTGAACTGATCTTTCTTGTTGTTCAGTGCCACTGGGTGGTTTCTGACTCATAGTGACCCTATATCGAGGTTCAGTAGAGTTGTTGGTTGGTTTGAAGTGCCACCTTGAGGTTAACAGTCCAGTGCTTACTCAACAGCACCATACCAGGTCCATGGTCTTCCTTGTAGATATTCATCATTTTGAATCAGACAATCATATGATTTACTAGGCAAGGAACAACAAACTGAAGAGGGATAGCACCACATTCATTGTTAATAAAGCATTTCAAGATCTATCTTGAAGTACAATGCTGTCTGTGTTAGGATAATATCCATTCCTTGTAGACATACAGATATTATCATAACACAGACACCACTGTACTTCAAGATAGATCTTGAAATCCTGTATATGATGATGAATGTGATGCTATTCTTCAGTTTGGCATTCCTAGCTTCATAAACTATAAAATTGTTTGATTCAAAATGGCCTGTACCAGTCCACTTCAGCTCACTAATGCCTAGCACATTAATCTTTATGTATTCCATTTCATATTTGACAACTTTCTATTTTCTAGATTCATACTTCTGAACTTTCCATGTTGCAATTACTAATGTATGTTGATAGCTGTTTCTTCCCATTTTGAGTTGTGTCCCATCAGCAAATTAAAGTCCTGAATATTTTGCTCCATTCGCATCATCATGGTCAACTTTACTTTGAGGAGGCAGCTATCTATCCTTCAGTCATATTTTGAGTGCATTCCAAGCTGAGGGATTCATCTTGTGGCACTACATCAGGTAATGTTTCTCTCCTATTCATAAGATTTTCAGTGGTTAACTATTCTGAAGTGGTTCACTTCTCCTTCTTCTAG
>NW_006408519.1:56518210-56549814 GCF_000296735.1 Chrysochloris asiatica
GTTTCCCAGGAGTGGCAGGTGAGCTTGAACCACTGACCTTGCAGTTCAAACAGACTTTGCACTTCAGTGCATTAAACCCACAGCACCACACCAAGACTCCAATATTTATTTCATTAGATTTTATATATATTGACATTTTTTGAGGAAACATTAAGTCAAAGAATATTTGGCTAATGTATCCTGTTTTAGGTACATACTGCTTTAAATACTCTACATATCTCATTTAACATTAAGTTCAGACTATGAAGTAGTATGCATTATTATATTCATTTTATAAAGTGAAAAACCCTATTGCCAACAAGATAATTAAGTCTCCTAGTGACCCTGTAGGGCAGAGTGGAACTAGTACCATAGGATTTCAAAGCTTGTAAGTTTGTATAGAAGCAGATTGTCACATCTTTCTCTTACAGAGCAGTTAGTGGTTCCAGCTGTCAACCTTTCAGTCAGTGCCAACTGCTTACCCCAGTAGAGTACAGAGGAAATGGAAAATCATGTAATTGTTTTACACTTTGGAGATGAGAGGAAGAGATTATTTCTGTAATTTTCTACACCATTATGAAACAACTATAATAAATTCTGTCTGATGTAATAATGTTGTTGTCACTAAATGCTATAGAATCGGTTCCAACTCACAGCAATCCTATATAGGGTTTCTGAAGGGCGGTTGGTGGGTTTGAACCACCAACCTTGCAATTCAACCTAACCTTATGGCTGAGTGTTTATCCTACAGTGCCACATCAGGACTCCAAAATCTCACTTCCATGACACAATGTGATAATTGCAGGACTGACAAGGGTAGGATATAATAATACAGAATGATATTTCAAGGATGTTTCTAAGGTAAAATAAAATGGTTTTTGCTTCATTTGTAATTTACTGTACTCATCTTTCAGTTTGTCCTACTGTGGTGGCTTTGTGTTGCTGGAAACTATGACACTGGTATTTTAAATATCAGCAGTATATATCAACGGTGGACAGGTTTCAGCTGAGCTTCCAGACTAAGACAGACTAGGAAGAAGGAAAGGCTGACTACTTCTGAATGTTTTGCACTGAAAACCTTATAAGTAGAAGTGGAATATTGAAACAGGATGGAGAGCACCAAAGTATTACCAGATAAAGTGCAGGAAAATGAGACCCTTAGATTGGAAGGTACTCAAAACCTAATAGGGGAAGAGCTGCCAAAGAAAAGTTGACCAGGATAACACAAGTGGAGTAAAGCTTTGGGGGCCTTCATTTGTTTATGGGGTACAATTCCCACAAGTGAGGAGAAACATTTGCATACACCCATTACTTATGGGAACATGGAATGTATGAAATATGAATCCAGGAAAAATGGAAGTTGTTAAAAATGAGCATGCATAAAGATTGATATACTAGGTATTAGTGAGCTGAAACAAAGGTATTGACCATTTCGAATCTGACAATCATATGGCTTACTATGCTGGGAATGACACATTTTGCAGGGGCAGTTTGACAGCTCTTTGTCTTATAGAGTTATTGGGTGGGTTTGAGCTACCAACCTTTCAGTTACCAGCAAAGCACCAGCAGGTGTACCACCACGGTTCCTTATTCTGCATCTACAAATATGCATATATGCTATCTTGATCAAGAAATTGGTTGGTTAGTTTCATGTATCTTATATTTCATATTTTATATATACGATACAAATACATAATAGTTATTGTTATTTATGTATTTTCTTTAATAAAATTCCTTGTTATTTTCACATGATCATGTGACATTTTATAAAGCTTTCCAGATACTTACCCCAAGGATAAAACAATAAATTCAACGGTGATCATAGTTTCTGAAGGTAAATTTGAAAAAAAAAACAACAACAAATATACATGTGAGAATGTGCATGTGTATCTGTAGTTCCATTTTTTTTTAATTAAAAATTACCTTTAATGTATCTTTGGTCAAAAAGGAAGTCAAACTTTATTTAAAATAATTAGAATTTTAACAAATGCCACTAACAGTAAGCTGTACTTGGTATTATATTCATAGGCTAACTTTATTTTAGCTCCATAAACAATAAATGAGACATAAAAATCCCCCAAACCAAACCCGTTACCAAAGTTGATTATGAGTCACAGGCCCGAGTAGAAGTGAGCCATAGGGTTTTCAAAGCCATAACCTTTATGGGAGCAGTCACCAACTCTTTTCGTCTACAAAGCCACTGGTAGTTTAAGACCATCAATTTTTCAGATAGCAGCCAAGTGCTTAACCACTGCACCACCAGGATTCCTAATGAAACGTGATGCTGTTGTTGTTAAATACCATCTAGTCTATTCTGACTCATAGTGACCCTGTATAAGGTTTCTGGGGAGCGACTGATGAGTTTGAACTGTTGACCTCATGGCTCAAATTGACCTTGTGGTCCAATCCTCTCCTTTAGGACAGACACAGGGATAACAGGAACAAAGACAAATACCAACTCAGGGAGCCATCTGTTCCTTTCTGTTCTAGGTGATACATATTATGCAAACATCATCTTTGCATCTAGGCATTTGGGGTAACATTTTCAGAAATTATTCTTATAGAACCTACTTCTGCTTATGAGATTTTTCCTCTGCTTTTTTACTAGTGACTCTTGAATTCCCCTTTTCTCCATGTAGAAAGTGTGACTGTCTTGTAGCCCTCTCTCCCTGTGAATATATTTTGCTATGAATACATGAACCTGCTGCTGTCTGAGTATCCATATGAAGTTTCTGTGTCCTACCTTCTGATGTATCTAACATAACCAGCATTATCTCTTTTAAATTTCTAATTTGTTCCTTTCTTAACAGAGATTCCAACCCATAGGATGCAGATTCTTGAGAATATTCTTAATATAAAAACTAAGCAGAAGGAATGACACATTATTGCTTTTATTTATCTATTACCTTTTCTCTAGTCCTCTTCCTTTTATTGTACCTTTGGAAATGTGTCTGTAGATTAGGTTTACAATGATACATTTAATAGATATGTTGTGTAAACATATCTTTCTCTGAAAATAAGTTTAACCATCCTTATAACTCTTGCTTAGTTTTTTTTGCTGGACATCAATCATTTTGCCAGCCGACTCCTAGAACATCTGTACTTAGGACTCAAGAAGCCAATGAGGTCCTTACTTCAAAATCTTCATGCCTCATTCTTTTTCTATACTGAATTCTTATTTTTGTTTTCATGGCCATTTTCAAGATACCAAACTTTATTTTAAGTTTCTTGATCTATTAAACTATTTGGATCTTTTAATATTGAGCATAGTAAAATTGAGTCATCATAATTGAAAATAAAATACAATATTAAACATAACTGAAAACACATGAACTGCAGAAGACAAGTTAGATGACTGGGACTTCCTAAAAATTAGATTACTTATGTGCATCAAAGGACTTCACCAAAAGAATAAAAATAAAACTCCCAGACTGGGAAAAAAACTGGCAATGATTTATTGGACAAGGGATTAATCTCTAAAAATTATAGAAAACTTCAACAAGAAAAAGACAAATACTCAGTTTAAAAATGACTAGAGGACATGAACAGAGAATTCACCAAAGAAAACATCCAGGTCGGCAACAAACATAAATTTATGCTCTTAATCATTTGCCATTAGAGAGATGCAACTCAAAGTAACAATGAAATATCATCTCACTCCAACAATAATAGCAAAATGGTTGTTTTTTGTTTTTTGTTTTTTGTTTTTTTTCTAAGAAAAGCAGGAAAAAACAAATGTTGGTGTGGATGTGGAAAGGCTAGAACCATCACTCATTGTTGGTGGAGCCATACGATTGGATAACCAATGTAGAAAATAGCATGGCACTGAAAAAATTGAAAATAGAAATGCAATGCTGTATGACTCATCAATCCCTCTATTTATTATATACATATATATATCCTAGAGAAAGGGGGGACATGGCACAAATTGATATATTCATACCCATATCCATCATAGCACTAGTCACAATATCAAAAAATGAAAGCAACATAAATGCCACCCATGGTAGAATGAATAAACACACTATGGTACACACAAAATGAAATACTACGGAATGTCAAACAATAAGACTGAACCTGTAAAACATCACATAACATGGATGAACCTAGAGGACCTTATGCTGAGTGAAATTAGTTCATTAAAAAAAGACAAGGTCGGCAGTTCAAAGCCACTGCTGCTCCTCAGAAACTCTATACAGAATTGCTATGAGTCAGAACTGACTCAACAGCAATTAAACACAACAAAAATGTTCTTGTATCATACACATGCACATAGACACACATACCTGTATGTCCTCTTACTATTAACATTCTACTTATCATTAGAGCTCCAGTTCAAATTTTACTTTTTCCTTAGTATTCCTTTAAAACTTTGCTGATTTAAATCTCTTGTGTTTTATCTATACATTAAGATAAAATTTTGAAAAAATGGAAATCATGTCTTTGCATTTTCAAGTTCGTGTGATAAAATATATTCTTAATTTTATTGACTCTTCTTCCTCCCCAATATTCTTCATTATATAGTTAGTTGAATAAAATGTAGACTGTTGTGAAAGTGTTAGATTTAAGAAAGACTACCACTTAAACATATCAGGTAATCATTTTTAAAACCTTGTTAAGAAATAAATGTTAAAAATCTAGACAACATACTCACAACAAAGCAATTGGAAAAGTGCAATGGATTTTTTATTATTGAAATGATATTTTTAGGCATTGAAGCTATGCTTATCATATTTCTTTTGATTTTTAAAAAAATAACAGGACTATGCTATGTTCAATGCTAGAAGATAGCTATTCATTGCTTTTAATATTTAGCAGGTTTTTATTAAGAGAGTTTGCTATGCAAATAGAGAGAATAGTAATAAAATAAAACAGCACTATGACATCTATACCAAGAAATAGAGGAGAAAAATAGTCAATTTTAAGGCAGAATTGAAAGGCTTGTTATAACTTCTCAGAATGAACAAGATGTACTTTCAAATGAGGTGAATACTACTTCAACTTCCTGACATTCTCTGAGTCATGATTTATTACTTTAAGGCTTTTTGTGAAATTTCTGAGCTGATTTCACAGAAGTATACTCTTATCTTTTCATTTTGTGACCTTGAAGATCTCTTCCAAAAAGAGCATAATTCATAAGGTGAAAATAGAAGTTGATAAGAAAAATAGTAATGTCTGTGTCTACACTAGAAGTTTATAGTTTCAAGTAACTTTTCTTTGTCATTTCTACTATTAGTTTAAATAGATAAATTATTTGTATTAATTAGGTTTATATGGCCAGAGGCTACTTTAATAAAAAGTAGAATGAATAACTTCATTAATTAGAGTTTCTAATTTATTAAAAATATAGGTAAGAAATTGTTTTGAGGAAAATGTTTGATTAGTTACATGTTTTGTGTGCAAGCAGTTAAGCATAATCTTTTAAAATAACAGAGAAGTCTATGCTTGAAGAAATAAATTATATTTGATTTTTTGTTGTTGTCAAATGGTTTAACTATAAATGTATTACATAATAAAAATAGGCCTTAAACCAGTTTTATCAACATAGGTTGAAACTAGTTTGCACTCAGTATGGATTGTCTTAGCATGCAATTATTTTTTCAGTTTATTGAACAAAAGTGATTACCCTAGACTTGCATTTTTGCAACAAGTATTTGCAGAAATGTGTGATGTAGAGGATGGATTGTCCTTCTGTTCAATTAGTCTATCAACCTTATTCTTGGAATTAGAAACAAACTTGTAGAACTATCAGTTTCTATCTTTTTATATGCAATCCTTCTGAGTGATTTAAAATATATACAATACGTTGGAAAGGTTGTAAGCAAAAAAGGTTTGAAGGCTTATTATTACCAGTGATTCATTCTTCAGAAGCTTCTAGATCAATGTACATCATTGATTCTCAACAGGTGGTGACTTTGCCTGTCAGGATATATTTGGAAATATTTAGAGAGTCTATTTTTTGTTATCACAATACAGGGGGTCAGTGCTACCAACTTCTAACAGATAGTGTTAGGGTATGAGAACAGAAGGAAAATTACTGACTGCAGCAGAAAAGATAAGTGCTAGTGGCAATGGAAAGATCAGTGTTATTAAGTGCTGTCAAGCCAGTTCTAACTCATAGTGACCCTGAATAGTGTTTCCAAGGATCAGCTGGTGAGTTTGAACCACTGACATTGTAGTTCAAATGGACCTTGTAGTCTGGTGCTTTATGCCACTCCAGGACTCTGGAAAGATCAATAAAACCATAAAAAAGTCTCCAAATACAAAGAACAGACGGGGCAGGATATGGACAAGATATAGAAACTGCCTCCTTGTGAGGCAGGCAAGATATAAACCAGGCAGGGTATAAACAAGATAAGGAAACTATCTCCTTCTACATATGGAACCGAGTTGAGGTTTGTTAACCCTCCTTATTCAGCTACCAGTGGGGTTTGTTAACCATCAGCTACCTATTTACCTCCCCCTTAAACAATTTGCAGCGCAGGCGCAAAACATCCCCGGTTGATGCCAAGGAAATGTCACTAGGGCAGACCTGGTTCTGTAACAAAGATTCTGACAGAAGGATGTATACATGGACAGTTCATTAAGTACCCCAGACACCTCCACAATGGACTCCATGATGAACGCCAGATGTGTAAGCCTCACGGGAAAAGAGAAACAAGGAAACAACACCTGGAAACAGAGCTGCTCAAACAGGAAAGTCCACCACTATTTTGATATCTGGCAGAACTGAATCTGTAGATTAACCCCTCACTGTAAAAACCCGTTAGACTGTGAGCATGGAGAGCCTCTGCTGTCTATGGCACATCTCCCCTGCAGAGATTTTCCATACTCTAATAAAACTCTTAAATACCATATTTCATGACTTCTTAGTCTTCTGTTGCATGACCCGGGAACAGTAGATGTCAGGGAAGCTGCTAAAACCTACCTGGCACAGGACAACCCTCACAAAAAAGAAATGTCTGGCCTAAAATGTCAATAGTGCTGATACTGAGAAAATGTAATCTTAAAATGAGCATTGTCTTCTAACAAGAGAGAAACAATAATTTAACTCCTAGAAAATGTCCTTTTTTATATTTTTGGGACTATTAAAAATGTTTTCTTATGCCCTATTGACAAGAGTCCTACACATTTGACCTTTGGATATATATGAATGGTAACCATAGTTGCAGATTTTTTTACTATTTATAGGATGTGTGTAAATTTGCAAGTTTGGAAATTATGTAACTCCCCATTCAAATTAGATTAAACAACAGAAGAACTTAATATCTCATTTAACAGAAAATTTAGAGGTTAAATGGTTCTATCGTTAATTAATTCAGCTTCATCAAGGATCAAAATTTTCATTTTTCTTTTTTCTGTCCTTTGCAATTCACAATGTTAAACATCATAAAACTAGTTTACCTCAATGAAGAAATATATAACTTTTCTTTTAGACTTATTAATCTATATTAGAAATTTCCTGTGCCTAAACCAAAGATCAGAAAACCAAAAGGGAAGAACATGGTTGATGTTCAATCATTTCAAGAGGTGGCATATGATCAAGAGCCAATGATACTGAAGGAAGAAGTCCATTGAAGGAATTGGCAAAGAACAAGGTACCAGAAATAAAAATTGAAATATTTCAAGAAAGTTAGGAGGAACTGAAGGCACTCCCTCATCTATGCCAAGAAATTTGGAAGACAACTATCTGGCCATCAGAATGGAAGAGATCTGTATGTGTGCCCGCTCCAAAGAGAGGAGACTAATGGAATGCAGAAATCACTGGGCAATATCTTTAATACCCCATGTGAGTAAAGTTTTACTAATGGTAATACAGAAACAGCTGCAAACATATATTAACAGAGAACTTCCAGAGCTTCAAGCTGGATTCAGCAGAGGACGTGGAACGAGGGATATCATTGTTGATGTCAGATGGATCTTGACCGAAAGCAGAGAATATCAGAAAGATGTTTACCTGTGCTTTATTGGCTATGCAAAGGCTTTCAATTGTGAGGATCATGACAAACTATGAACAACATTATGAAGTATGAGTATTCTGGAACACGTAATTGTGCTCATGAGGAATCTGTACATGGACCAAAAGGCAGTTGTTCAAACAAAACATGGGAACACACTGAATGGTTTAAAATTAAGAAAGGTGTGTGACAGGGTTGTATTTTTTCACCATATTTATTTAGCCTGTATGCTGAGCAAATAATCCAAGAAGCTGGGTTATAGGAAGAAAAATGTGACATCAGGATTGGAGGAAGACTCTTTAACAACCTGCAGACGATATTCAGATGATACAACCTGCTTGCTCAAAGTGAAGAGGACTTAAAATGCTTACTGATGAAGATCAAAAAGCAGGCTTTGGTATGCATTGCATCTCAATGTAAAGAAAACAAAAGTCTTCACCACTGGACCAATAAACAACATTCTTATCAACAGAGAATAGATTGAAGTTGTTACGGACCTCATTCTTCTTAGATCAACCACCAACACTCATGGAAGCAGCAGTCAGGAAATCAAATGGCATGACGCAACAGGCAAATCTGCTGCACAAGACCTGTTTAAAGAGCTGAAGTGACATCAAAGATGGAGGACAAAAGTGCACCTGACCCAACCCAAGGTATTTTCAGTAACCTCATATGCATGCGAAAGTTGGACAGTGAATAAGGATGACCACAGAAAAATTGATACATTTGAGTCATGGTATTGGAGGAGAGTATTGAAAGTGCCATGGGCTGCCAAAAGAACAAACAGATCTGTGTTGGAAGAAGTGCAGCCAGAGTGCTCCTTGGAGGCCAGGATGGTCAAACTTCACCTCTCATACTTTGGACATATTGTCAGGAGAGACCAGTTGCTGGAGCAAGATATCATGTTTGGTAAGGTGTAAGGTCAGAGAAAAAGACGAAGACCCCCAGTGAGATGGATTGGCCAAGTGGCAGCATCAATGGGCTCAAGCGTGGCAACAATAGTGAGGTTGGCCCAGGATCAGGCAGTGTTTTGTTCTGTTGTGCATAGGGTAACTATGAGTCGGTACCAATTTGATGGCACCCAAAAACAACAATGACAAACCAAAGATAGTTTCGAGAGAAATGCCATGTGCTAATAGGCATAGATTAGTCACTAAACAAATATGGATATATAGAAATAGAGCCAGGTCATCACATTTTACGGATCTTTAGGATTGAATTGACATAGTGGCAGCAACAATGGGTTCAAACACAACAAATGTGTAGGACAGACAGTGTTCCATTCTGTTGTACATAGGGTCACTGTGAGTCAGAACCTACACCACAGTACCTAAAGACAGTAGAGGTAAGCATAAGTGAGATATTGTCCTGTTGTTGTTGTTAAGTACTGTCAAATCGATTCTAACCCATAGCGATCCTGGAGCTGCTGGTGAGCTTGAACTACTGACTTTGTAGTTCAAAGGACTTTGCAGTCTGATGCATAAGCCCACAGCACCACACCAGGGGATATTGTCTTAGACATCAATTTAAAATATCCACAAAGAACTCTGAATTCCCACCACAACCTAACTTACTCTCAAAGAACTAAACAACAACAAAAATCACCCTTGTTGTTTGCCTTTGAGTCAATTCTGACTCATAGAAATTCCAATTGTTCAGAGTACAATTGTGCTTCTGTAGGTTTTCCAAGACCTTTCAGAAGCAAATCTCCAAACCTATCTTCAAAGGTACCTCTAGATATCCAAATTGATATTTCCCATTTCAGTACATAGTAATACATTTTTTTTCTTACTTCAGACAACTAAGAACAAACTTTGATTGCTCTCCAGTTCTAATAGTCTACAGTATTTTCACTAAACTTTTAAATATATTTACCTTCATACACTTATATATGTCAAATATTTATAAAAGTATAGAAATTTTTACCAGAGAATTTGACAGCAAAACATGACTTATTCTGGGTAGCAAAATTGGTTTATTCTATTAGTAAATCTGGTGTGACTTGTTGAGTTTCTTCTACAAGAAAAGAAGTAGTACTGGGAAGCAAAATTATAACACCTTAAATGACTTATTGGAGTCCTGGTGTGGCACTGTGGGTTAATGCGCCACACTGCAAAGCCATTTGAACTGCAAGGTCAGCAGTTCAAGCTTACCAGCTGCTCCTCGGAAACCCTATACAGGGTTGCTATGGGTCGGAATCGACTTGGCAGCACTTAACAACAACAACAAATGACTTATTGGGATATGGTCTATGGCCTAGGTGTAATTCACAAGTGGGAAATATCTGACATATGGATGAGTGGATGGATGGAGGGTCAAACCTAAATTGTGTACTTGATCTATAGATTTAGGAAAATACAAATATATCTAAAGAGTCAGATCCAAAGAAGACTGAGTAGGCAAAGTGGTGGCGGTGGTGGTGGCTATGTGCAACTAAGTTGGTTCCTACTCAGAGTGACCCTGTATGGGGTTTCTGGGACTTCATCTTTCTCCCATGGAATGACTGGTAGATTTAAACTATTGGCCTTGCATTTAGCAGTCCAGCTATACTAGGCAAAGAAGTAAAAATAAAATGTGAACTGAAGTGTCTGTAGACAAAATGATGAAAACAGAGACATTGATTTCAGGAAAAATTAACGGTAGAGACAGGAGAGAGACTCTGGTAAGTGAAGAAAGATATGATAGTGAGTCTGCATCTCCACCCAAATGAATTTGATAGACTGTCATCAAATAATAAAGTATCATCCAAGTATTCTCCTCTGTCTGGACAGAGTATTTAAAAATGGTCATACAACTAAAGCAGGACCAGAGTCCTTCAATGTATAATAAAATTGTTGTTGTTGTCAAGTGTCATCAAGTTGATTTCAACTCATAGCGATCCTGTACAGGATTTCAAGGAGCAGCTTGTCACTTTGAACTACTGAACTTGCGGTTCAAAGTCCAGGGCTAATCCTACAGTGCCATACCAGAAGTCCGTGTAATGAAATGAACACCAGCAAAAAGATGTTTCTCTTTTATTAAGATTATAAACTATAAGGATCATATAATCCTAATGCTGCAAAAGGATCAGTTTTTTTTGTTTTGTTTTGTTTTTTACCATATGTGAAGAATTCTCCGGAGAACAAGACAATTGAAAGGAAGGCAGAGTTGAAGATTAGAAAAAAGAAGAGAGATGCCTTATGAACAAAACCATGCATACAGTCAAACATTGTAATTTCCAGACCCAAACCTTAAAGTATCCCCACCACCATATTAGAGTTATAGTTCCATTGGTACAGCGATGAGACATTTCAGTATTTCTTTCTATACTTTCTATCCTCATCATATGCATATTCAGACTTCAAATATAATGACTACTTGCTTATTATGAATAAATTATGTTGTATAATGGAGTTCACACAGTATCACTTATCTTCTCATCCCTATGAAAATATTTTGGGAAATGTGCTGTTTTGTGTTCATTTGTGGCACTGTAGGATAAACACTGGACTGTTAACCATAAGGTCAACAGTTCAAACTCACCATTTGTTCCTTGGAAGCTTTATAATAGAGCCTCTATGAGTCAGAACTGACAAAATGGCACTTAACAAGTATCAAAATATATTTTAATTGTATCTTCCTTTCTTTTAATGGACGTTTAATTTTTTTTTTAAATTTCAACGTGATTCACAGAAAAAAATGGTTTTCCATTCAACAATTCATGCTCCTTTTGATTCCTGACATTGAATATAATCCCCACAGAACAATAGTACTCTTACTACTTCATCTCTATATTTACCATTTTCAGTCAGTCAGTCTACTTTCCATCCCTTTCTACTTTCTAAGCTTTCATTGTTGTTGTGAAATGCAATGGAGTTGATTGCTACCTATAGTGACCCTGTGTAGGGTTTCTGAGGAGCGGCTGGTGAGCTTGAACTGCCGGCTTTGTGCTTCAAACTGACTTTGCAGTCCAGAGCATTAACCCAACAGCACCTGAGGCAAATGCTGTCCTTTTGATCTCTTAGGGCTGATTGTTCTAAGGAATGCATGTCTTCCTGGTGTTATTGTTCACCTTATAGTCCTGTCTATCATTGAGTCGTTGAGTCCTGGTGTGGCACCGGCAAGGTCGGTTTGAATTGCAAGGTCAGTGGTTCAAGCTCACCAGCCACTCCTCAGAAACCTTATACAGGGTTGCTATGATTCAGAACTAACTCATCTGCCCTTAAGGAATGATGATGATCATTGTGTACAGAGGGAACTTGAATCCCTTGCTTGGTAGGATGTCTAAAGACCATAGTTTTGGGAGTTCCACCAGTTCTATCAGAGCAGTATGCCTGGTTTCAAAACTTATTTTGAATGTTCCACATGCTTCTTCCACTCTATCCAGAACCTCCTATTATTATCCCTTTCAGAAACATCAATAATGGTAGCCAGGAACTATCTAGATTTTCTGGTCTACTGTTGATCCATAACCAAACATTTGGAGGGAGGTTACTGGACCTGGCAGCTCAGAATCATAGTCTTGGGGGTCAATTACATAAACTGGCATAACATAGTCCACAAAGATGATGCTCTTCTACATCCTACTTTGGTGAGTAGTGACTGGTCTTAAAACCATGTGATTGGCCATCTGAGGTGTCACTATTAATCTAATTATCTAATTGGTTTGAATAAAATCTTTACAGATACATTTTTTTCCCTCAAGATATATGATGTATTTTTTGGTTATTCTTTAAGGGGAATGCAAATCAGATGATCTGGCGCTCTGGGACATTATAATTGCTTGTTCTGATTTCACTCAAATGTTTTTCAGAAGTCTGATTCTTAGAAATCTCTTCTATAAATACAAAATTGATTTTTCCACATTTTAAATGCCATCATTGAATTGTTGCCTATTCATAACTGTTTTGGTATATTACAGCATAGTATTCACATCACTGACTCACAAGTTCAGCTTTCTAAAGTAGAAAAGCAGATAAAAGATGCACATTCACTTAAAGAAACATTCTGGTGCATATTACTGTTCTTGGTCAATTATCCTAGGCAAAAATAAGTTTTCATTTAGGAAGGACCCTTTTTGTCTCACTTTTTACAGATAGCACATATCCAGAAAATGAATAGTGGAGTCAAATTTCAGAACTGCTTACATTAGTCCGGTGCTCATTGGTAGTCAGATACATGCTAAGTGAAGCCCTACATATCTCAAGTTTTTAGCTTTGAAGTTGCTAAATTGTGCTAATATTTATTAAGTAACACAAACTGTGTCACTCTAAGGTTGGCAAATTATAGCCTACAGGGAAAATCTGGTCCACTCTCTACTTCTATTACCAAAATTTTATTACAACAGAAATATGCTTACTGGCAGAGTTGAGTAGTTGCAACAGAGTCTGCATGGTTTGCAAAGCCTAAAATATTTCCTCTCTGGCCCACTGTAGAAATAAAACTCTACTTACCAGCCTCTAACTGGTCATAGTAGACTCAGCAGCTAGTTCTTCATTAAGGAGCCCTTGTGAAGCAATGAGTAAAGCACTAGGGGAGTCACGACTGGAGGAAGACTCATTAGCAATCAGCAATATGACGATGACACAACCTTACTTACTGAAAGCAAAGAAGACTTGAAGCACTCACTGATGAAGATCAAAGAATATATCCTTCAGTATGGATTACAACTCAAAGTAAGGAAAACAAAAATCCTCACAATTACTCAAATACACAATCTCATAATAAGCAGAGAAAAGGATTGAAGTTGCCCAAGATTTCATTTTATTTGGAACCATAATCAATGCTTGTGGAAGCAGCAGTCAAAAAAAAAAAATCAAACAATGTATTGAATTTCTCAAATCTGCTGCAAAATACCATTGTAGATTGCTAAAAGACAAATATGTCACTTTGAGGACTAAGGTACACCTGACACAAGGGAGCCCTGGCATTTCCAATCACCTCATATATATATATGAAAACTGGAAAATAAATAGGGGAGAAAGGAGAAGAATTGATGCTTTTCAATTATGGTGTTGGGGAAGAATAATGAAAGAACCAGAGACTGTCAGAAGAACAAACAAATCTATCTTGGAACAAATACAGACAGAATGCCCCTTAGAAACAAGAATGGCTACACTTTATCTCATGTACTTTGAACATGCTATTAGGAAGGACTAATTCCTGGAAAAGGTCATAATGCTTTGGTAAAAAAGAGGTTCAGTGCAGAAAAAAGAAGACATCCAAATGAGATGGACTGATACAGGTTATAACAATGGGCTCAAAAATGACAATTGTAAGGGTGGTGCAGGATTCGACACTGTTTTCTGGGTTTTTTTCTGTTGTACACAATGTCAATATGAATTGGTGATAACTCCATGGTAGCTAACAACAAGAAGAAAAACTGACTGGTGATTGCTGTTGCTGCTAGGTACCATTGAGTTGGTACTGACTCGTAGTGACCCTATGCACAACGGAATGAAACACTGCCCAGTCCTTCACCAACCTCACATTTGTTTCTATGTTTGAATTAATTGTTGTTGCCACTGTGCCAATCCATCTGATTTGGGGTCTTTCACTTTTTCTCTGACCCTCCACTTTATCAATCATGATATCCTTCTCCAGTCCCTGGTCCCTCAGGATAATAGGTGCAAAGTATAAGAGAGGAAGTTTGGCCATTGGGATTTCCAAGCAGCATTCTATCTGAACTTCTTTCATCACAGATTGACTGGTAATTGGTATCTGCGCAAGTAGGAGGAAAACTCGATAAAATAATTTTTCATTTCATTTCTATATTAAGATATTCAAAATCAGTAAAAATGTTAGATTTAAGATTAAATTATGTGATTTTAGTTGCTGACACTTCATATATAGTATGCTTTACTGTATACACACCAGCTGTTCCATAGGAGAAAGATGAGACTTTCTGCTCCAGTAGAGACTTACTGTGCTGGACTGCAATGTAGGCTTGAACCGTAAGGTCGCCATTTTGAGCTCACCAGCTACTCCTTAGGAACCCTAAACAGGCCGCTATGGTTCAGAAGTGACTCAATGGCACTTAACAACAACAAAGATTTACAGCCTCAGAAACCTTATTCAAGGTCACAGTTACTTAAAACTGATTTGATGGCAGTAGGTTGACTTCATGTATTTAATACACTGTGTCATATACTTAATTTGAAAGATAACTTCAATAAACTAAAACATAACACAATTTGTTTACATGCTCTTAGTGCCATGATCTCCAGATTACAAAATTTTACTTCATCCATGTTTATTTGGAGTCCTGGTGTGGTGCTAGGATAATTGGACTGATAACCATAAGGTAAGAGATTTAAACACACCAGCCACTCCTTAGAAACCATATACAGGGTAATGATGAGTCAGAATTGACTAGATGGCACTTAACAACAGCAATGTATTTATTTAGAATTATAGAATGTTTATTGGATGTGCAAAGGCGATCAAAAATAGCATTAATGTTTTAAATATGATATTCACTATCTCTAGTTCCAATTTTGTTTTTCTTAAGCATATCTTTTTGCAATTATTGTTGTTGTTGTTGTTGTTAAGTGCCATCGAGTCAGTATTGACTCATAGTGACCTTATGCACAGCAGAACGAAATACTGCCCGATCCTGGGCCAACCTCACTACTGTTGCCACGCTTGAGTCCATCGATGATGCCACTTGGCCAATCCATCTCATTTAAGGCCTTCCTCTTTTTCTCTGACCCTCCACCTTACCAAACATGATATCTTTCTCCAGCGACTGGTCCCTCCCTGACAATATATCCGAAGTATGAGAGACTAAGTTTGACCACGTTGGCCTTCAAGGAGCACTCTGGCCGCACTTCTTCCAGAACAGATCTATTGGTTCTTTTGGCAGCCCATGACACTTAGACTAATTAGATAATGTGTTTACAAATCAGGTTGCGAACCTTAAGGTCAGCAGTTCAAAACTACCAGCTGTTTCGCCGGAGAAAGATGAGCCTTTCTGCTCTCGAAAAGTTCTACAGCCTCAGAAACCCTGCACAGGGTTGCTATGGGTTGGTTCTGACTCCACAGCATATAACCACCACCACTACCATGAATTTTATGTTTTATACATTCAAATAATGTTACAGAAAGGGCAAGCTGAAAAATTAAGTGTTTTTATTAGATCAGTGTTAATTGGACATTTTTCTTGATCTCTGTTTAAGTTATAAATCTATTCAAGTGATTAGTCCAAATTTATGAAAACTTAAATTACTTCCATCCTCATATTCTTAATTTTATTTTTCTATTTTATTGTAAAATATCTGTTTTTGCTATACAAAATGTGATACTAATGCATACTCTTAGTGTGAGACTTTAGTGAACTGGATAATATTAAAATACAGAGTCCCCATATACGAAGTGAGTTATGTTCCCAAATGTATCTGCAAGTTGAATCTGTACGTAAGTTATAACTATTAAGTGTGGTCCATATCTAATGACAGTCAAATGTTTGTATTAGTATGCAGTATATTTTGGTATTCCAAAATAATTTTTCTGACCAATAAACCAATTTCATAGCAATGAAATGTGGCAATGTCTTGTGCATTGAAACTATCGGTGTTACAAATATCCTATTACCTACATAATGCTTGGCTAATAGAACCATTAAACAGTCTTCCAAGATATTAGTTAGAGTCCTGGTATGGCACTGTGGGTTAATGCACCAGACTGCAAAACCATTTGAACTGCAAGGTTTGTGGTTCAAGCTCACCAGTCACTCCTCGGAAACCCTATACAGGGCCCCTCTGGGTTGGAACCGACTTGACAGCACTTATAACAACAACAACAAGATACTAGTTATTACATTTTGAGAAAGAACCCTGAAGGAACAAGATTTTAGCTTATTAATTATATATTTTGAATCACTCACCTACAGTTGGTGATATTTCTCCTATTGTCAGACTGCAATGCATCGGTCAAAAGTAGTCATGTCAATTGTATTTTTCTCTAGTATATATACTATACAACTGCGCCTGTATTTCCCAAACTTTGGGCTTTACATGTTTGGAGATTCTAATTCCCAAGGGAATAGCACTTACACTAGCGCATGGAATAATTGTTCCATAAAACTTCTCACATCAGAAATATGTATGAGAATGTCAGCTCCTTATACCCCTGAACCAAATGGCAAATAAGGATTCAACAGACTGAAGAGAACAAGTAATCCTGATTGTGAATTGTCAATTAGGCTGTAGCTGCACAATGGGAAAGAGAAGAGATAACTTTTGGGTTTCCATTAGTACTTCCAAATCCACAGGGTAAACAACTACACAAAATAATAAAAGCAAGATCTGAGGATTCAGTAACTCTAAAAATGAAGGTTTGGATTATCTACCAAAAATCTCAACCATCTGAGGTGCTAGTTAAGGTCAGAGGGAATATAAAATGGATAACAAGTAAGTTATAATTATCATCTACAATAGCACATTACAGAATGAGGAAAGCAGAAACTATTTTGTTAGGTGGTGGTTATGTGCCGTGGAGTTAGTTCTGACTTAGAGTAATTTTGTACAAGGTTTCCAAGGCTGTAAATCTTTATGGGAGCAGAAAGCTTCATCCTTTTCCCCTGGAGCAGCTAGTAGATTCGAACTGCTAACCTTGAGGTTAGCAGCTCAGCTCACAATCTATTACACTACCAGAGCTCCTTATTTTGTTAGCTATATATTAGCAATATGTTTTTTTTTTTTCATTTATTTACTTCATTTAGAGTACAGATTTGAGACTGATTTTTAAATTACGGTTTATGGTCCAAAAATTTTAGGTAAAATGGTCACTTTATTAGAATAGCAATTTATCACCCCCACCTCCCCGCCAAAAATTTTAAAACAGAAAAGAATGCGTGTTTCCTTTGTACAAAGGGTAGTTACCTTCTGGTAGATAGCAGCATAAAGTTGTTATTGTTGTTTGTTTATTGTTTAAAATGGTTATAAAAGTGGGTGCTGATGCTAAATAGCTAAAGTGACAGAACATGCTGGCTTAGGATTTGTTGTCTACATGTTCCAAATTGTAGCTTTTATATTTGGATTCATGATGGTAAGTTTGTGATTCTGAAAACAGAACCATTCCCTTGCCACATTCTTCCTGCTAAATTTTGCCAGTAGGAGGTACAAGACGGAAATGGGAAGACTTCTGTTTTTTGTTAGCATCTCCAATGACATTTAAGCTTAAAGTTTATACCTGCTTCCAACTTCTTTCAAAAGTTCCAGAAACAGCCTCATTCTACTCTTGTAGATAACTGTGCCATCATTAAGTCCAAGAATCACAAAGTAGAATATAAAAATGAAGATTTGACATTCAGAGAGAATAACTTAATAGCTGACACAGATTTTAAGTACTTAAAGATGAAGAATGATGCTTTTATAAAACTAAGTCTTTAAAGTTTCTCTGTGTGTGACTTGAATACTCTTCTCTGAGTTTTAATGTATATCTATGTGTATAAGTGTGTATGTGTGTGTATGTGCACATGTGAAAACTAAACATTCTGTACTTCAGGAAAAATTTTCTCTAATATGATAAGGCCTGTATTATCTAAATATTCACTTAAATGATTTCAGAAATGGCCTTTTAAAAACATTAGTAGAGAAAACTGGCAGACGTTAGCTTAGCCAGTTGATTAACTTTAATATTATCAGTTGTAATTATAGACATTATCTCTTGATATTATTCACTAAGAAGGGCACAAAGTGAAAAAAGGACTAACATAGTGTCAGAAATGGAATGCTTAATCTTGTATGCATTATTTCTTAGGTGTTTGTGAAGATAATGCAGAAAATTAAATGACTTAGAATGGTGTTACAACTTATTACTCAAATGGATAAAATAGAATTTCTAAGGTCAAGATGAGCTACATTTTTAATACTTGCTTAGAAAAAAATATAATACTAAGAAACATTGAAAGGAACTCTGATAATATAGTGGTTAAGAGTTGGGCTCCTAACTTCAAAGTCAGCAGTTTGAAAACTACCAGCTGTTCTGCGGGAGAAAGATGTGGCTTTCTGCTTCTGTAAAGATTTATAGGCTCAGAAAACCTATGCATGTGAGTCAGAAGCGACTCCATGGCACATAATCACCAAAGACATTCTGAACTGCCTATTGCATAGAGTATAATAGTGCAGTCTAGGAAAATAAATTCTATTTTTATGAACACATCTAAAAATATACAGACAGAACAGTAGGTGCACTTGAAAACTGGTTGTTCATTAACACTTCTTTCTTCATGTTTTCTTGCATTAATGCTTATTTATTGATCTGGAGTCTTATTGGTTATGTTATAATATCATTAGTTGTGACTTAACTAGCTCGAAATTTATTTCCAACTATCTTTCCTTCCTTTTTCTTCCCTTTGCTTTTTGCTTTAACTTTAGATTTTCTCCCTTTCCTTCTACTTTCATCCCTTTCTTCATCTTTCTTCTCCCCCTCTTGCTTCTTTTCACTCTATTATTTTTCATCAATAGTACATATTGTTTCTAAACATATTGTTGTTGTTAAGTGCTGTCGAATCAGTTCCGACCCATAGCAACCCTGTATAGGGTTTTCAAGGAGCTTCTGGTGAGCCTGAACTGCCAACCTTGCAGTTCAAAAGGCTTTGCAGTCTGGCACTAACCGACAGCGCCACACCAGGACACCTTCTAAACATATATAAGTACTTTAAATAAAATTACCAAAAGGCATTATATGTAGATTCATAATGTAATCAAATAAGATATGTCTATATGTTAAACCCTAAAAAAGAGAAGTTGAAATATGAAAATGACAAGATTAATTTATTTTTAACCTAAAAATATTAAACAAAATATACGTTTTTATAACTCTTTTCTTTCAGTTTCTTATTTGATAAAGTTGTATCTGTAGAATTAACTATGTAATAATTGTGAAACATCAAGCATTGCTACAATTTTCAAGATGTATACATTTAAATTATAAGCTTTTAAGTTTTCATTCAATTGAGTATTGTCACTTGAGTAGTATTTCTTTCTTTCGTTTTTTTTTTAATACGTGGCTACATTGTAGCTTCACTACTCATCTGTCAGTGTGTCATACTGTGGTGGCTTTCATGTTACTGTGATTCTGGAAGCTATGCTAGCAGGGTAACCCATGGTGGACAGTTTCTGCTGGGCTTCCAAACTAAGACAGACTAGGAAGAAGGACAGGCAGAATACTTCTTAGTATTTAGTCACTGAAAACCTTAGAAATAGCAGTGGAACACTGTCAGCACCAGAATATTGAATATGGAAACATAATGAGTACACAAGATAACATTGATTGTGTATCTGAGCAAAATAAAGTCTTTGACGACTTCAGACTTTTCCCTGTTTATCAGGATGTTATTTACTTGGCCAGTTGTATTTGTGGCTTCTTTACATTACATTAAGGTAAAAGCCATACTGAAGGAGATAGTCTTTAAACTTCATCAGGAAGTATTTAAAGTTCTCTTCTCTTCCAGAAGCAATGTTGTGTCAGCTGCATATCAAAGGTGGTAAACCTGATGCCATGGTCTTCTTCATATAATCCAGACTCTTGGTTTATTTGCTCAGAATACAGCTTGAATAAATATCAAGAAAGGATGCTATCCTAGTGAACACCTTTCCTGGTTTTTAACCATTCAGTATCCCTTGTTCTGTTCGAATGACTGCTTCTTGGTCTAAGTAAAAGTGCCTCATGAGCACAATAAAGTGTTCTGGAATGCCTATTCTTTACAATGTAACCCATGGTTAGTTATGATCCACAAAATTTAAGGCCTTTGCATACTTAATAAAGTACATGTAAACATTTTTCTGATAGTTTCTGTTTTCAGCCAAGACCCATCTGACATCAGTAATTATATCCCTAAGTGCATGTCCTCTTCTGAATCCAGTTTGAATTTCTGGCAGATACCTGTCTATGTACTGCGGCAATCATTTAAAAAGATTTTTCAACAAAATTTCACTTTCAAGCAATATTAATAATATTTTTCAATGATTTCCACATTCAGTTCAGCTTTCTTTGGAATGGACACAAATATGGGTCTCTTCCAATCAGTTGTCTAGGTAGCTGTCTTCTAAATGTCTTCTAAACTCACTTGACATACACAAGTGCTTACAACACTCTCTCAGTCTGTTGAAACATTTCTCTTGGTATTCTGTGCATTTCCAGAGCCTTGTTTTTCCACAATGTCTTCAGTAAAGCTTGGACTTCCTTCAGTATCATTGGTTCTTGATCATATGGTACATCTTTTTTTTTTTTTAATTAAATGTTTTTATTTTGGATTGAGTGAAAGTTTACAGGGCACATCATCAGCTTCACATTCAACCATTCATACAGCTTGTTTCATTACATTGATTATTATCCCCTCCATATATCATCAGTTAACAGTGTTTCTCTCTATCCTCTTTAGCTTTTTTTTTTTTTTTTTTTGGATGCGGGGGACTTGCCTTTTTGGAATTTACAGTCTCGGCTTTTAGGGAAGGTTTTTACATTTGTCTGTGGATATCCAGGGCTCATGTATGATATTACTAACAAGCATTACTGAATAATCAGATGAGGGACAGTTTGCTATGTCTACTAGGTAGCTAAAGTCTGATCCTCAGAGCCTATGGTTTGGACGGTCAACAACGCTTGGGCCCACAGGGGCTTGACCTCCTGACCAGGTCTGCATGGTCTGCATCATATTCCTCCTTATTTATTGTTTGTATAAGGGATGCTGCCTGTCTTAGGCGGTCAGTGCGAATTCCTCAGTCTTACCAGTCATTGAAACTCATTGCAGCATGGCAATGGCTCTGTCTTAAGTTGCCGAGGTTCCACGTGATCCTTACCCATCTCTGGCCACACGTCCAGCATAAACAGCCGCCATCCGAGGAAGGCAGGGAGGGAGGAGATCGGCTGGGGACCCCATACGCAAGACGTTGCCAGCCCATTACCTGCTCTAAGGTGACCAAGCAGGATCACTATGCTGAGGTTCAATCAAGTTCTTAGGGGATATGGTACATCTTTCAATGTTTTGATCATAGAGTCCTTTAATATTATAATCCAAGGCTTGATTTTTTTTTTTCTTCAATTATATCATTTGAGAAATGCTGAGAATGTTCTTCTCTCTCTTCTTTTTACTCCAGGTCATTACACATTTCATTATAGTACTTTAGTTTTTCTTCTCAAACTAGTCTTTGAATTTTCTGTTCAGCAATTTTGCTTCCTTATTCTTCCAGTAACTTTAGCTTCTCTATGCTCAAGAGTGAGTTCCAGAGTCTTTCCTGACATACAATTAATCTTTTCTTTCTTTCTTGTCTTTTTAATGATGAGTTGCTTGCTTCATTTTTAATATTCTTGAAGACATCCACAACTGTTGTGGTCTTTGGTCATAAACGTCTACTGTATAAAATCTGCTCTTTCGATGGTCATTAAATTTAGATAGAATATGCTCAAGGTTATATTTTAGCTCTTATGAACTTGTTTAAATTTTCTTCTGCTTCAGCTTGCATTTGTTTATGAGCAATTGATGGTCTGATCTACAGTTGGCTCCTGGCCTTCTTTTGGATGATGGTACTGAGTTGTTCATCATCTCACAACACAAACGGAGTTAATTTGACTCCTCTGTATTGTATCTGGTAAGGTCCATGTATATAGTTGCCATTTACGCAGCTCAAAAGATTATTTGTAATGATCAAGTCATTGGTCTTGCAAAATCCTGTCATGGGCTCTCTGGCATCCTATCACCAAGGCCATATTTTCCAACTATTGATTCTTCCTCTGGCCTCCTGGTGTGGCACTGTAGGACAAACACTGTATGGAAAAGTCAGCATGAAACACAAGGTGGAAGGTTCAAATGCACGAGTTGCTGCTCAGAAACCCTATAAAGGTTGATACAAATCAGAACTAACTCAATGACATTTAACAGTAGCAACAGGAGATCCATTCTGTGTTGCTAACTTTTATATTCCCATCACCAGTAATTATCAGTGCATCTTGATTATATGTTTGATCAACTCCTGACTGAAGAAGTTGGTAGTTCATTTCTTCATCATTGGCTTTTATAGTTGGTGTGTCAATGTGAATAACAGTGGTATTTACTGACCATTCTTATAGATGTATGAATATTATTCTATTACAGACAGCATTGCACTTCAAGATACAGCTAGAAATGCTCATTTTAATGATGGATTCAATACCATTTCTCTTGAATTTGTTGTTCCTAGAATAGTAGATCATATGATTTAAAATGGCTAATACCAGTCTATTTCAGTTCTCTAATGTCTAGGATTTTATCTTTTTACATTCTGTTTCATTTTTGACAACTTCCAATTTTTTTAATTTCATACTTAGTATATTCCACATTCTGGTTAAGAATGATGTTTGCAGCTGTTTCTCTGAATTTTGAGATGTACCCCCATTAGCAAGTGAAGATCTCTAAAGTTTTGCCCCATATGCATCATTAAGGTCAACTTTACTTTAGGAGACAGCACTTCCCCAGTTGTCTTTTGAGTGCCTTCAAACCAAATGGGTCATCTTCGTGCCATGTATCTAATAATGTTCTGTTGCTATTCACACTGTGTTCATCTTCCAACACTATGTTCTGCTGCGGTTCATAGATTTTCAGTGGCTAACCCTTCAAAAGTGATTTGTCGCTTCTTCCAGCATCACAGCAACACACAAGCCATCACAGTACAACAAACTGACAGACAAGTGGTAGTCATGTTGTTGTTGTTAAGTACCATCCAGTTGGTTCTGTCTCATAGCAACCCTGCATAACATTTCCAAGGAGGGGATGGTGGGTTTGAACTTCTGATACTGCAGTTAGCAGTCCAGTGCTTATCATGTTGTTGTATTAAGTGCCTTCGAGTCGGTTCCAACCCATAGTGACCCTGTACAGGGTTTCCCAGGCTGTAAATCTTTACGGGAGCAGAACGCCTCATCTTTCTCCCGTGGAGCGGCTGGTAGTTTCAAACTGCTGGCCTTAAGGTTTGCAGCCCAATTCGTAACCACTACACTACCAGAGCTCCTTATCATAGTCCTGATTAAATATTTATATGGATATGTCATTTACTTTTAAGGGAAGACTATAGGAGAATCCAGTTCAAATAGGAATTTTTAAAATATGGCTGTGAACAAGCCTGAGATACTCATTAAATCTTCTAAATGGAAGTTAGATATATATGTCTGGAGTTCAAAATATGAGTGGTGAACAAAATATTTTATTCCATTAGTTATGTCCTGGTGTGGTCTTGTGGGTTAATGCATTGGACAGCAAAGTCAGTTTGAACAGTAAAGTCGGTGGTTCAAGCTCACTAACTGCTCTTGAAAACCCTGTACAGGATTGCTATGGTTCAGAACTGATTGACGGCACTTAACAACAACAGCAAGCTATATATATGCTGTTTAAAGTCATGAAACTGGATAAAATCACAAAGTTTATGAGTGTAGTTAGGAAAGCAAAGTGGTTTAAGAATTGAGAGCTGGGTCAACATTTCATTATTTTTGTTGTACCATAGAGTTGGTTCCAACTCATAGCAACTCTGTGTAGGGTTTCTAGGGTTTCCAAGGAATGGCTGGTGAATTAGCAATCTAAATTTGTGGTTAGCAACCCAGTGCCTGTCTTACAGCGCCTTACCAGGACCCCATTTCAGTATTTTTTGTTTAGTGCCATTGAATCAGTTCTGACTCATAGCAACCCTGTATATGGTTTCTGAGGAGCATCTGGTGGGTTTGAACTACCAACCTTATGGTTTGCAGTCCAGTGCTGATCCTACAGTACCATACCAGCATTCTATCTCACTATTTAGAGGTAGGAAGAATAAGGACTTACAAGAGTCTGTGAAGAAGCTTCCAGTAATGTAGAAGAGGATTCTAAAAAGAGTAATGCAATTTTGAACAAATGAGGAAAGTATTTTAAAGAGGAGGAAATGATCTGCTCATAGAATAAGACAATGGTTTTATGTCTTGATTATTTTGATAAGATACACTGCACAGAAGTAGAATTCAATGAATTCAAGTTTGAAAGATGAGAGAGGGTAGATAAGTCTTTAAAGCACCTTTATTAAGGTATATTTTACATATCATAAAATCCCTAATTCTTTTGAGGAGTTTTTACAAACTTGGAGACTTGGAGCCATAACTAAAATATATAGACCATGAGGAGAAGGATTCCCCACTTCATCCCTAGATTTTGTTCCTGGAGAGCAGATTTTTCTACATAGGTAAGATAATGGTGAAGACCCAAATGTTACAGATGCAAAAGCACATCAAACAAGAAACTGTGAAGGCATAAGTCTGGTTAAAGTGGGCAGTATTAAGGCAGATTTTGAGAAGTTGACCATACCCTAGAGGAAAGACAATTTGGTATGGCACTTTAGGATAAGTTTTGGGCTGCTAACTGCAAGGTCGGTGGTTCAAACCCACCAGTTGCTTCAAACCCACCAGTTGCTCCTTGGAAACTATATAAAGTATCTCTGTGAATCATAACTGACTCAATGGCACTTAAGAACAATGACAACAACAGGAAGGAGAGTAACATGTTGGTAAAGATGCAGGTAAATTGGTAGATTTGCTAGTGGTACTATCTAAAATCTCTACTGATTGGTTCTGTTTTCTCACTAAAGCAAGATCATCAACCAAAAGTTTGAATGTTGGGGTGGGATGAGGCTTCCTGGAAATTGTTAAGACAAGAGAGAGCAGAGCATAGGAAATAGTCTGATAAATCAACTAAGAAAATGTAGCGTTATTGTTAGACAGCACAATGGGTACACTCATAGTTGGAAATTAGAAATCATGAATTTTAAAGGCATTTAGTCAACATCATTAAGAAACTCTGATAGTGCTGTGGGATAAGTATTGGGCTTCAAACCTCAAGGTCAGTAGTTCAAACCCACCAGCCACTCTGTGAAGAAAGCTGAGGCAATTTACAGTAGTAAAAACCAAAAGGAGCAGTTCTACTTGGTTCTATAAGGTCACTATGAGTTAGTGGCAACGGGTTCAGTCAACACCAAGGTCCATTCTCTCCAATCACATGGAGCTGTTTGGTATAGGTACAGTATTGGGTTTAAGCAAGTGTGGCTTTGCTCTTGGAGAGTTTATAGGAAGGATAAGAGTAAGGAAACTACAACTATCTCCAAGGGAGTGATCACAGTGACACACCACAGAATATAATCTATGTGAGAGAGAATGTTAGTGTTACTAAATGATGGTGAGTCAGTTCTCATTTATGGTGATCCTGTGAAGGGTTTCTGAGGAATGGCTGCTGGGTTTGAACCACTGATCTTGTGATTAGCCATCTAGTACTTACCCTACAGTGCAACGAGGAACTATAAAAAGCATAAAGGTCAATGATTTGGTAATCCTTTCACTATCAAATTATTTTATTCAGGTGTTTCATAAATGAGAATAAGACTAGTTATTTACTTTTAGTTCAACTTTAGAAAATATGCCGTCCACGACCTACTTAGATAACTTCTTTTTCCTAATGTCTGTGAATCAATTGATTTCAATATTTGCTCTTAAGTAGGGAGTATTATTATATTATTTTTGCCTGAAACACAAATTCTATTTATAAGTGTTTTGGAGTCACTGGGGCTATTTAGATTATATGTGAAAAATCAGCAGGTTTTATGTCTTTCAAAAATCAGCATGGTTTTGAAAGCAGTAGGGTAACATGGACCCTATCATAATTACATGAAATAGTGTTGAGTAGCACATTCAGGATTTATGCAGCAGAGCATTTTGCCTTGAATGAATTAAAGCTTTTGGATTTAAAAACCTGTCTGTTTCTTAATATAATCAGATATGTGAGTCTCTATAAACTTTCTTTGCTTTCAAAGGCAAACATAACTAATAATTTCTGTAAAGGTCTTGAATCGTTCCAACATCTGTTCTTGGTTTACTATAAAAACCAAGTCTCTGATCTCATGTGTTGAACTACTGTATGTTTGCCACTGTCTATTTCCTGTGAAAAAATACATTGAACAATAATAGCTTTTGTTCCTAACGTTCCAACCACTAAAACAGCTGAACAAATAACATCCATGCTTTCATTTGGAATAATTTATTCCATGTACATGTTTACGCAGAGTCATTTGGCTTATTGGATGTTTCATCATTTAAAAATCAAATCTCAGAATTTTAGACTACTGAAAACTCTGGTTTAATAGTTTCCTCATGCTCATAGTAATTCTCTTAACAGCATTTCCTTCCTAATTCATCATTTTATTTTGTTGTATGGTTTGGTATATATGAGTAGAAGCGGTTAAAATCCTCTTTATTAACCAAGTTAGTGAAATTTTCCATAGAAGGCCACACATTTTGCAAATAACATTAAAAGATTAAATAATCTGTGCATTGAAACCATAAAACATAACTTTTTCTCTTTTGTTGCCTAAAGAAATAACAACCATAGATTTGTGAAGATATAAATTATAATACATTTGTCTTAGCTCAACACACTCCAGATGACTTAATGGTAGGCTGAACAACACAGAGAAAGCCTACCTTCCATTCCACAAAATATCTTATTACATAAACTTTACTAGCCCAGACATGGAATAAATCATGCACTGATTAAATAAGACAAATAAAAACACTGTTTAAAAGAAAGGAAAACAAGTTACTTAAAAATCAGTTTAAAACAATTTGTAGTGGCAATAGTTTGAAAGATTTTTAGAATACACAACCTTTCTATTTCTAAATATTTAGGGATCAGAGTTTAGAACTTGGTCATCACAATATCTCACTGAAAACCAGGAATTTCAGTCATGCATTCAGTTATCCTGTTGGCCAAATGTGTAATACAGATTATCTAGAAATCTCAAGGCACTTCATATATTTAGTTTTCATTCAGAGTATTACCTATGAGCAAAGTGATATTAAATGTCACTCAGAATATTTGGGTTCAGAATATTGGCATTTTTCAAGTTAACATATCATCAGAACTCAGAAAAAATTTTAAAATTCATTTTCTTGGTTTTAGTATATTTCTAATTTGAAAAAATAAAATTATGTCTTTGTTTTGACAGCAAATTTAGTCAAAAGTACAAAACAGGTATATGTTACCATTCAATTATTTTCTCAGCAATATTGCTGTTGTTGTTAGGTGCTGTGGAATCAGTTCCCACTCATAGAAATCCTATGTACAACAGAATGAAGACAATGCCAGCCCTGCTCCATTCTCAAAATTGTTACAGTTGAGCCCACTGCTGCTGCCACTGCGTCAATACATCTTGTTGGGGGTCTTCCTCTTTGCTGATGCCCTTCCATTTTACCAAGCATGATGCCCTTCTTTAGAATCTGGTCTATCCTGATAACATGCCTGAAGTATGACAGACGAATTCTTGCTATTCTGGTTTTCAAGAAGCATTCTGACTGTTCTGCTTCCAAAACAGATTTGTTTGTTATTCTGGAAATCCATGATACTTTTAATATTCTTTTCAACACCATAATTCAAATTCATAACTCAAATTCTTCTATGGTATGCCTTATTAATTGTCTAGTTTTCACATTTATATGAGGCAATAATCAACAGAGAAAAGATTGAAGTTGTCAAGGACTTCATTCTTCTTGGATCAACCATCAACACTCACAGAAGCAGCAATCAAGAAATCAAAAGACGTATTATTGCATTAGGCAAATCTGCTGCACAAGACCTTTTTAAAGTGTTGAAGAGCAAAGATGTCAGCTTGAGGACTAAGGTGCGCCTGACCCAAGCCATGGTATTTTTAGTAACCTCATATGCATATGAAAGCTGGACAGTGAATAAGGAAGACTGTAGATGAATTGATGCTTTTGAGTTATGGTGTTAGAGGAGAATATTGAAAGTGCCATGGGCTGCCAAAAGAACCAATAGATATGTTTGGAAGAAGTGCAGCCAGAGTGCTCCTTGGAGGCCAAGATGGCCAAACTTTGTCTCTCATACTTTGGACATTATCAGGAGGGAACAGTTGCTGGAGAAAGATATCATATTTTATAAGGTGGAATGTCAGAGAAAAAAAGGAAGATTTCCAATGAGATGGATTGGCCAAGTGGCAGCATCGATGGACTCAAGTGTGGCAACAGAGTGAGGTTGGCCCAGGATCAGGCAGTGTTTTGTTCTGCTGCGCATACGATCGCTATGAGTCAGTACCAACTCAATGGCACCTAACAACAACAACGAGGCAATTAATAAAAACATGGCTTGAGTCAGCACAAACTGTTATCTTTGAACTCAAACTGTTATCTTTACTCTGTTCTTGTTGTTAAGTGCCATTGAGTCAGTTCCAACCCATAGCAACCCTGTATAGGGCTTCCAAGGAACAGCTGGTGAGTTTGAACCACCAACTTTGAAGTTCAAAGTGACTGCAGTCCAGCGCCTTAACACACAGTACCACACCAGGACTGCTCTAGAATACATTTAAGAGGTCTTGTGTAGCAGATGTCACTAATGAAATATGCTGTTTGATTTTTTTTTTACTGCTGCTTCCATGAGTGTTGATTGTGGATCCAAGCCAAATGAAGTCTTTGACAACTTCAATGTTTTCTCCATTTATTATGATGCTATTTATTGGTACCCTTGTGAGAAATTTTGTTTTCTTTATATTGAGGTGTGATCAATATTGAAGAATACAGGCTTTGTTCTTTATCAATAACTATTTCAAGTCCTCATCGCTTTTGGCAAGCAAGGTTGTATCAGCAATATTATGCTCCTAAGTTTCATGTTATACGTCACTGTTGTTGTTATATGCTTTTGAGTTGGTTCAGACTCATAGCAACCCTCTGTAGGGTTTCCAAGAATCATCTGGTGGGTTTGAACCACCCATCTTGTGATTTAAACTGACATTGTAATCCAGTGTTTATGCTATGGCACCACACCAGAACTCTATGTTATGCATATCTAGTCATATTTAATCATATAACTATTATTTACCACCATATACTGAAAATTAGAATACATCTTAAAATGATAATTTAATAACTATTTCACAAATCAAAGATTCATTTCTTTTTGGAGCTTTCACTACACAACTAACCCCCATTTACTACTTTGATGTGCTTAAAATGTTTCCTTCAACCGCCAAGAATCTCCATGTTTGTTTGAGCTTTTCCTTTGTGGTGAGTTTCAGGAGAATTCAGAAAGTTTTTGCTAAAATTCAATTCTCTTTCTATATCATTTTTCCATGAACTTTTGGAGACCCCCTCATACAGCTCCAGCTATTTATGTTTGCAATGTTTTAAAAACCCTTACAGCTACATACAGGCAATTTCTGATGGTTGTTTTGTTGACATGTAACTTATTAATTTCTTATTTTCTATATTACTTTTCTATATTAACCAAAAAGTTAGCAATTCAATTCCACCAGTCACTACCAGAAACCCTATATAGGGTTGCTATGTGTTGGAATCAACTCCACAATACATAACAAGTTTATAAAGGCACTGAAATGATGAGGCTAGAAAAGTTTCCCTGGTATGAAAGCTTTATTTCATAAATATTGTTGTTATTGCTAAATGTTTTGAAGTTGGACTGTATTCATAGTGACCCTGTATATGGTTTCCAAGAAGAGGCTGGTGGGTTTCAACATCCAACCTTGTGATTAGAAGTCCAACGCTTATGCTATAGCATCATACCATGACTCTGTAAGTATTGTTGTTATTATTAAGAACCATCAAATCAGTTTTGACTCATAGTGACCCAGTAAAGAGTTTACAAAAAGCAGTTGGTGTGTTTGAACCACTGACTTCATGGTTAGCAGTCAAGTGCTTATAATATACCATCTAAATTCTAATTCCCTTAGAAGCACATAATAAGGAAGCAAAATTCATATTCTCTATTTTCCCACCAGCTTCTCCTTGGAACAGCTATGAGTTGGAACTGACTCGATGGTACTTAGCAACAATTTCTGGAAATTCAGCTAAAATCTCTCCACCATGGGTATTTTAAATACCTGCAGCATAGCTTCTGAATCACAGCAACATGCAAGTCACCACTTGTTTGTCAAATGGTAGTGGTTTGCTTGTTGCTGTGATTCTTAAAGTTATGCCATGGGAATTTTAAATGCCAGAAGGGTCACCCATTGTGGACAGATTTTAGCTGAACTTTCAGATGAAGACAGATTAGGAAGAAAGAAAGACAGATTACTTCTAATTTAGTCACTGAAAATCTTATGATTAGCAGTGGGACACTGTCAGCCCCAGAATATTAAAATATGATGAAGAGGTTATCGTCAAGTATAATGCCACAACAGGAGCTCATGGGATTGAAAAGCACTCAAAGTATGACTGGGGAAGAGCTGCCTCCTCAAAGTAGTTGACCATAATGATGTGACTGGAGTAAAGCCTTCAGGACCTTAATTTGATCATGGGGCACAACTCAAATGAAGACAAAAAGCTGTAAAAATTCATTAATAATTGGAACATGGAATATACAAAGTATGAATCTAGAAAAATTGGAAATTGTCAAAAATGAAATGGAATGCATAAACATCAGTATCCTAGGCATTAGTGATCTGAAATGGACCGGCATTGGCCATTTTGACTTTGAAAATTATGTGATTTACCATGCTTAGAATGAAAAATTGAAACAGAATGGTGTCACATTCATCATCAAAGAAACATATCAAGATTTGTCTTGAAGTACAACACTGCCAGTGATAATATCCACATGCCTACAAGAAGACCTCAAGAACGACAATAGTAGTGAGGTTGGCCCAGGAGCGGGCAGTGTTTTGTTCTGCTGTGCATAGG
>NW_006408519.1:56551389-56553348 GCF_000296735.1 Chrysochloris asiatica
TGATTATATGCCTGACAAACCTGTACATAGACCAAAAGGAAGTTGTTCAACTAGAACAAGGGAACACCAAAATGATTTTAAGATTAGGAAAGGTGTGGGCCAGAGTTGTATTCTTACACCATATTCATTCACTCTGTATGCTGAGCAAATATCCGAGAAGCTGGCCTATATGAAGAGAACTGTGACATCAGAATTGGAGACAGACTCATTAACAACCTGTGGTACGCAAATGACACAACCTTATTTGCTGAAAGCAAAGAGGGCTTAAAATACTTACTGATGAAGATCAAAGACTAGCCTTTGTATGGGTTGAAACTCAATGTAAATAAAAATTTTAAAAAAATCTTCACCACTGGACCAATAAGCAACATCCATATAAATGGAGAAAAGACTTCATTTTGCTCAGATTAACCATTGACACTCATGGAAACAACAGGCAAGAAATCAAACAACATATTACATTAGGCAAATCTGCTATACAAGACTTCTTCAAAGTTTTGAAGAGCAAAGATGTCAGTTTGAGAACTAAGGTGTGTTTGACCCAAGCTATGGTATTTTTAATAAACACATGTGCATGTGAAAGTCAAAAAGTGAATTACGACAACTGCAAAAGAATTGATGCATTTGAGTTATGGTGTTGGAAGAGAATATTCAAAGTACCATGGACTTCCAAAAGAACGAACAGATCTCTGTTGGATAAAGAACAGCCTGATTGCTCCTTGGAAGTCACAATGGGCAGACATCATCTCTCAAACTTCAGACATATTATTAGGCGTGACCAGTCCCTGGAGAAGGACATCATGTTTGGTAAAGTGGAAAGTCAGAGAAAAAGAAGAAGACACCCAATGAGATTGACTGGTACAATGACAGCAACAATGGGCTCAAGCATAGCAATGATTGCAAGGCTGGCCCAAGACTGGGTGGTGTTTTGTTCTATTGTGCACAGTATTGCTATGAGTTGATATTGACTCAATGACACTTAATAGCAATCTATAGTTCATTTATTCATTCATAAATATTTATTGAGTACTTAGTACATGTAGTGTGCTGTTTTAGGCATTGTGATTCCATTAATACATGTGAGAGCTGCTGATCATCTAGTGAGAGAATCAGACAATCCATAATCCTCAAAAGGTAGAATTGAAACTCTGTCTAACACATTTAAGAGACCTTCTCATGTTTCAGAAACTTTCCTCACCCCTTTTTTCTCTTTTTCTTCCCTTTCTTCTCCCAATAAATATTGTGAAGAATCTCTAACAAGCAAATCTTGGAGAATTACCATGTTTCTCAATACAAAGCAAATTAAAACAAATGTCCCCCTTAAAATTAGTATATCATATTGTCATTAAAAGGAAAGAAAGAAAGAAAGAAGAAATAATCAACCTGTTTCAAGTCCTGATCACTGGTTTTAAAATTCAGATTTGGAATGTAGTTCATTTGAATTTCAGAACTGCCTGGAAAGTTGTTTCACAAAGCATAATAACAGTGACCAGGTTTCTCAGCAAAATTTATTTATTTTCTACATGAATTTTTTATGTAAGACAGGCATACAGGTAGGTAGAACCATGTAGATTGACAGGCTACAGTGGATTTGGACTGAAACTTTGGACTGATTCTTCCTTATTAAAATACATTCTCCTTAAGTTTTTGCCCAGTTTCCAGATAGTGAGGGTTTTCCAGAGCAGTATTTGCATGAGACTCTCACTCTGATTTGGATTTTGAGCTTTAGTGTCAGGTGGAGTAGGAAGCTGATTAAATTATTTCATACCAGTTCTAAGATAGCATTTTTAAATGTCAAATCATTGTGAAATGAAAGACCTTTCAGTGTATTTCAACTTTTTAAGCAATGCTCTCTAAAATATAAAGTCAATAGTACCAAAATTATATTTGAATGCAGCCATAAGATTTACAACCTGTACAGGGTCGCTATGAGTCGGAACCGACTCCACAGCGCATAAC
>NW_006408519.1:56554525-56556183 GCF_000296735.1 Chrysochloris asiatica
AGGAACCAAATGGATGGCACTTAAAAATACCATGTATATGGTTGAATTCAGTTGACTGAATATGAAATATACATTGAAGTTGTTACTTGAATATCCTCCAATTTCATATGCTTATTGGTTTAACTGAGAATGTAAACCAGTGAAACAAAGAAAGATTTGCAATAACTGATGTTCAACAGTAACTTCCTTGGAATGAATGATGAACGCTAATGAGGAAAAGTGTGTGTAGTGTGCCCAACCATTGGGGATACATTGCTATAACAGAAATACTGAAACTGAATGGCATTGACAAACAGACATTTACTCTTTTACAGTTGAGTAGTCTGGAAGTCCAAATTCAGAGTGTTAATTCTAGGACAAGACTTTCTCTTCTTTTTTTTTTTTTTTTTTTTTTGGGGAAAGCTCCTTGTCTCCTTTCAGTGTCTATAGGTCCAGAATTCCTTGGAGATCTAAATGTACCTTGGCATCAATTTCCCCTTGGATCTAAGAGTTTCACAGTGCAGGAAGTGAGGTCCCAAGGATGAACTCCATTCCTGGTTCTACTTTCTTTATGGTAACATGGCTCGCCAAGCTCTGCTTGCCTGGGTAATCCCTTTTGTGTCTCAAAAAAGATTGACTAAAGATAAAATTTAATTCTGTAGATTGCATCTGGCCTCATTAACATCATTTGTTGTTGTTGTTGCTTTTAAGTGCTGTTGATTTGGTTCCAACCCATAACAACCCTCTATAGGGTTTCTGAGGAATAGCTGGTGAACTTAATTCACCAACCTTTTGGTTCAAATCAACTTTACAGTCCACCACATTAACACACAGTACAATATATCATATCAGATTGTTGTTGTTAAGTACTGTTGAGTCGATCCCGACCCATAGCGACCCTGTACCATATCAGATTAGGACTGGTTAAATAAAATCACATCTTAGGGGTGATTATATTACATTAGATTTCATCATAGAGGATTACTAACTCTTAACTGTTAAACCACTGAAAATGTAGGCCCAGTCAAGTTGACACAAAACTATCACAATGACTTTCTAAAAAACATCTTACAACAAATAACACAGTGCCTAAATTATGAGACATATTTTATGTTATACTGATGGATTCCAAGTTAGTTCATAATGTGGCTATAGTTTTTCTTCATTTTCATTCTTCAACAAAATGTTTTTCATATAATTAATTGTTGGGGTGGATAAGTTCCTATTCATAGGGAACCAAAAATGGTTTCTGAGACTTTAAACCCATGGAGCTATTGGTGGGCTTGAACTACTGACCTTGTGATTCCCAGTTCAGATTTTACCTGAGCCACCATTTTGTTGTTATTGTTGTTGTTGTTAGGTGCCATCGAGTCGGTACCGACTCATAGAGACCCTATGCATAGCAGAATGAAACACTGCCCGATCCTGGGCCAACCTCACTACTGGTGTCACACTTGAGTCCATCAAAGTTGCTACTTGGTAATATATCTCATTGGGGGTCTTCCTCTTTTTCTCTGACCCTCCACCTTACCAAACATGATGTTCTTCTCCAGTGACTGATCCCTTCTGACCATATGTCTGAAGTATGAGAGACAAAATTTGGCCATCTCCAAGGAGCACTCTGGCTGCACTTCTTCCAAAAAGGATCTATTGGTTCTTTTGGCAGCCCATGGCACTTT
>NW_006408519.1:56556557-56559376 GCF_000296735.1 Chrysochloris asiatica
GAGGATTTTTGTTTTCTTTACATTGAGATGTAATCCATACCAAAGGCTGTGCTCTTTGATCTTCACCAGTAAATGTTTTAACTTCTCCTCATTTTCAGCAAGCAAGGTTGTTACCTTTTATTGGTTAGATTACAAAAGTGGAAGACTGATTACTGCCTAAAGTAAAATGATTGATTAAATGTTTATGCAAGAACCATATAGAAGTACAAGTAGAAAATACATGAAGCTTGACATTGGGTTACATAAAAGTATTAGAGGAGTCCTGGTGAGAGCCTGTTGGAGAAGCACTGGACTGATAACCACAATGTTGGCTGTACAAAACTAGCTGTTTCTCAAAAACCATATGTGAGGACGTTATGAGGCAGAACTGACTAGACGACACTAAACATCAACAAGTTAAGTTAGTAATATCAAATGATACCATTTAAAGAGGTAGCATATGGTCAAGAACTGATGGTACTTGGAGAAGAAGTCCAAGCTACACTGAAAGCATTAGCAAAAACCAAGGTTACAAGAAGTGAATAACTACAAATTGAAATCTTTCAACAAATTGATGCAGCACTAGAGATGCTCACTCATCGATACCAAGAAATGTGGAAGACAATTACCTGGCCAACTGATGGAGAAAAAAATCCATATTTGTGCCCATTCCATAGAGAGGTGACCCAAAGGAATGCAGAAATCATTGAAAACATGCAAGTAATATTTTGCTGAAGATAATTTTAAAATGACAGCAACATTACTTCAACAGAGAACTGCCAAAGGTTCAAGCAAGATTCCAACAAGGGTGTGGAATGATGGATATCATTGCTGACATCAGATTAATCTTGGCAGAGTGCAAAAAATACCAGAAAGGAGTTCCGCTTTGGGGGTGGGGAAAGCAGAGCTAGTCTGTGAAAACTCCTCTGCCAAAACACCCCAAAAAACAGAGAAAGAATGGTCTCCAGAAAAACTGCATAACTTTGAATCTTGTTTAAGGTTCTAGGCGCCAGTTCCCCACACCCATTGAGAAGAAATCTGCCAGTGGAAACAAAATACTGTGATTTCTGAATTGATACAGCCATGGCAGCCCACAGCCAGAAGTCTTCAGGCTGGACGGCGGGGCCACAACCAAGCAGAGGCAGTGACCCAGCACTAGAAGCTGCTGAGCAGTGTGTCTGAAGGGAGAGGTGTGACCAATTTTTCATCTTTCACTTTTCATTTTTCAAGTATCTCTCCTCTTCACCCTGACTGCACCCTCACTGCACAGCCCAGATGCCTTCAGGCAGGCAGGAGCACACCCCCAAAAGGGTCCAGCATTGCACCCACAGTTTCCCAACAGCACAGAGAGGAAATCCACAGGCTGCTTCTTATGACATTTTGACCCTGGGAACCAGACCCATAGTTAACCTAGGTGGGATCATTTGCACAGCAAAGGCCAGTGAACAGTGTCCATCACAATTTTATTTTTGTTTTTGATTGGTGATTTCTGTCTCTGCTTTTATATTGTTTCTGTCTTTGGTCCTTTTGACCTCACTCTTCTCCCAGGGGTGGGAGCTTTCTCCCCCTACCTTACCCAAGAAGAGACAGCAACTGTGCCCATATAGCCAAGCTACAAGCATACCTTATAATACCTCATCATCTGAATAAGAGCCAAACCAGATGATAGGCATTACATGTGAAAATGGAAGCTTATCTCCAGATCATATCCACCAGGAGATGCTCATCAAGTTTAACAAAAAGCAACATACATCCATTTAGGCATTAAAAACTCACAAAGCTGTTGTAAATGTCCAAGAAAACACAATTAAAGATCTCAACACATGTCCAAAAACAGGAAAAAGTAACTGAGACAAATGAGCTGGAAGCAGACACAGACTTTACTGTACAAGAGCAGGCTCTAGATCTACCTGAGAAGGAACTCAGAAGAATAATATGAAAACAAATTCAAATGCTCTGAAAAGGGGTGGAGGAAAATAAGGAAGAAGTCAGAAGCAATCAAACAATATAGACACAGCATTGGAAACAATCCAAAGCCTGCAAAAAGAAGTAGAGAAGATTAATAATAAAATGTCAGAAATGGACAATACACTGAAAAGGCAAAGAAACAGAATGGAAGAGATGGAAGCCAGAACCAGCGATCTGGAAGACAAATCTCTCAATACTGCTAAAATAGAAGAGTAAGCAGAAAAAAGGATTAAAAAATCTGAAGAGAGTCTAACATTCATGCCGGATGACATGCAGACGAATAACTTAAGAATTATTGGCATTCCAGAACAGGAAGAATCACAGAAGTCCACAGAAGAGATAGTTAATGAGCTTCTGAAAAAAAAATTTTCCTAACATCTTGAAGGACAAGCAGATAAACATTCAAGAAGCTGAAAGAACCCCAGGAAGTATAGACCCCCCCGCAATAGAAAATCACCAAGACATATCATAATCAAGCTCTCCAAAATCAAAGACAAGGAGAGAATCCTAAAAGCAGCTAGGGAAAAGAGAAGTGTTACCTACAAAAGCAAGCAAAACAGATTAAGCTCTGGCTTCTCACAAGAAACCATTCAGGAATGAAGGCAATGGTGAGACATACATAAAACCCTAAAAGAAAAAAAGTGCCAACCAAGAATCATCTATCCAGAAAAACTGTCAATCAAATACAACGGTGCAATCAAAACATTCCAGGACAAACAGATGCTAAGAGATTGTGTTAAAGCCAATCTAGCATTCAAAACATCCTAAAGAGAGTTCTTTGGAATGAAACCCAGCAAGAACAGACAACAACCAGAGATTGACAGATGTGGCAACACCACCTGGAACTTGGTCAATGGATAGCAGAGTTCAGA
>NW_006408519.1:56560196-56561921 GCF_000296735.1 Chrysochloris asiatica
GAACATTCTCCAGAATTGACCATGTGTTAGGTCACAAAGAAAGCCTCCATAAATTTACAAGTATCAAAATACTACAAATCATCTTTTTAGACCATAATGCCATAAAATTAAAAATCAACAATAAGAAGACCAAGGAAATAAAGATGAACACATGGAGACTGAATAACATTCTGCTGAAGAGCGACTGGATAACAGAAGAAATTAACGTGAATTCATAAAGTTCCTAGAGACAAATAAGAACTGAAACACAACATACCATAATCTTTGGGACATGGAAAAAGCGGTGCTGAGAGGACAATTTATTGTGATAAATATCCAAAAAGAATATCCAAAAAGAAGAAAGAACATCTCCAACAACTACAAACAGACCAACAGAGGGAACCTACAGTAACCAAGAGAAAAGAAATACTAAAGATAACAACAGAAATAAATGAGATAGAAAACAGAAAAACTATATAAAAAATCAACAGGACAAGAAGCTTGTCCTTTGAAAGATTTAATAAAATTGACAACCCATTGGCAAACCTAACAGGAGAAAAGAGGGAGAAGACATAAATAACACCACATGGGTGATGTCACAATGGAACAAAAGGAAATCAAAAGGATAATAACAAAATGCTATGAAGAGCTGTACTCCAACAAATTTGAAAACTTAGAAGAGATGGATACATTTTTGGAAAAGCACAACCTATCTAAACTCACACAGAGTGAGTAGAAGACTTGAACAGACCCTTAACAATAGAAGAAATTGATCAGGTCATTAAAAATTCCCAACCAGGGAAGTTCTGGATTGGGCAGTAGCACAGACAGCCAGGTAGGAAAGGCTCTGTTGGAGAGGGATTGGAAACCCTGAGAAGCTGCACTCACAGAACAACACCAGAGCTCTGGATCTACCATAAGGTCCTGGACATTAGTTTCCCACACACACAAGTGCATGATACAAAGGAAAATACTTTGAGTTAGGAATCGCTGGAGACAGCCACCTTGCACAGGCAGAGTTCAAAGGCGGGGCTACAGCCAGACCAGCACAGGGAAACAGCACTAAAAGCGGTGCAGTGACATTTGCAAAAGGAGGTGTGGGGAATTCTACACATTTTTTTCCTCCTAGTCCCTGATGTGCCTTCTTTGCCCAACCCAGACACCTTCCGGAAGGTGGGTGCACAACCCCCTACCCCCAAAAGAAGTCCAGTGCTCACCCCATAGTTTTCCCACAGTACAGAGAGAAAGAGCTTGGCGGCTACTGATGATGTCAGCCTCAGGGTCACAGTCCTAAAATTAACTTATAATGGACCCTTTACTATCTAGCAAGAAAAGCAAGCCATTCAGGCCAGACATACAAACCATAGAACAATCTGTAAAACCCCAGCATAAAAGGACACAGCTATGTCAAGAATTACTCTGTGTACACGCAGATACTGAACTGACCTTCAAAGACAAAAATAGTGGGCAATCATTCTCCCATTAACTTCTCAATATCTATCTGAGCACCTCCATGGGTGACTAGAGGAGGAGCCTGAGTGACCAGAAACCTCCACCCACTGCTGGAAGCTTCTATGGTGCACAAACATTGCTGGTGTAGCAAATGACTGGCTAGTCGGCCACAGTTTAATTTTTGTTTCAAAGTGGTGGTTTTTGTCTCAGCTTTTATATTGCCTTTGCTTTTAATCCTTTTGATGACACATTTATCCTGGAGGTGGGAGCTTTTTCTCCCTACGTTACACAAGA
>NW_006408519.1:56565598-56566681 GCF_000296735.1 Chrysochloris asiatica
ATACAGCCAACAGATTTTTGACAAAATACCTAAGTATATTGCATGCAGAAGATAATCTCTTCAACAGTTGGTGCTGGCAGAACTGGAAAGCGATATGTAAAAGACTGAAACAAGACCTTTACTTCAAATCTTATACAAAAATCCAACTCAGCATGGGTTAAAGACGTAAATGTGAATACCAGAATTACAAAGGTCATCAAAGAAAAATAGGGGAAAATGTGAGCACTCTAATACAGGACATACATAGACTACCAAACATTTTGAGAAGTACACAAAGATAGACAAAATAGATCAATGGGACAAACTAAAAATTAAAAACTTATGTGCATCAAAAGACTTCATTAAAAGAGTAAAAAGGGAGCCCAAAGAATGGGAAAAAATTGTTTGCAACAACACATCAGACAAGGGACTAATTTCCAAAATATATAGGAAACTACAACACCTCTACAAGAACAGGACAAATAACCCAGCTAAAAAATGGGCACAGGACATGAACAGACACTTCACCAAGGAGGAGATCTGGGTAGCCAACAAACATATGAAGAAATGTTCATGATCACTAACCGTTGTTGTTGTTAAGTGCTGTTGAGTCAATTCCGACCCATAGTGACCCTGTACAGGGTTTCTGAGGCTGTAAATCTTTATGGGAGCAGAAAGCCTCATGTTTCTCCTGTGGAACAGCTGGTAGTTTCGAACTGCCAACCTTAAGGTTCGCAGCCCGATTCATAACCACTATGCTACCAGAGCTATTAAAGAGATGAAAATCAAAACAACAATGAGATATCATCTCACACCAGCAATAATAGCAAAGATCAAAAAAGTAGAGGACAGTAAGTGTTGGTGTATGTGGAGAAACTGGAACCGTACTACATTGTTGGTGGGATTGCAAAATGGTCCTACCAATTTGGAAAACAATACGGCACTTCCTCATAAGCTTGGAAATAGAGACCTTATGATCCAGCAATTCCTCTACTTGGTTTTTATCTGAGAGAAATATGATCCATAACACAAGTAGGTATATGCACACCAATGTTTATAACAGCATTATTTACAAGAGCAAAAAGATGGAGACAGCCTTAAGTG
>NW_006408519.1:56568670-56570258 GCF_000296735.1 Chrysochloris asiatica
GGCGAGGGGGGGGGTAGGGGTATAGGGTGTACCCTTTGGGTGTTTGATGATGCATGCAGTGATCATTGCAATGAAGCAAAGTATGATAGGATGAATGTAAAGATAAAGTTCACTCATGTAAACTAACACATAATTCACCATAAAAACTTGAAAAAAAAAATACAAGAAAGAGGTTTACTTTTGCTTTATTGACTATTCAAAGACTGTGTGTACATGACAAGCTGTAATAACATTGTGAAGAATGGGTATTCTAAAACACTTAATTGTGCTCATGAGAAACCTCTACACAGAAAAAGAGGCAGTGGTTGGAATAGGACAAGGGGATACTGAATGGTTTAAAATCAGGAAAGGTGCAGCCAGGATTGTTTTCTTTCACCATACTTATTCAATCTGTATGATGAGCAAATAATGTGGGAAATTTCATTATGTGAAGAAGAATGTGGCACCAGTATCAGAGTCAGACTCATTAACAACCTACAATATGCAAATGATTCAAACATGCTTGCTGGAAATAAAGAGGACTAAAAATACTTACTGATGAAGATCAGAGACTACAACCTTCACTATGTACTACACCTCAATATAAAGAAAACAAAAATCCTCACAGCTGGACCAGCAAATAACATTATGATAAATGTAAGCCAAGAATTCAAACAATTTCTTCTGCTGCACAAGACATTTTAAAAGTGATTAAGAGCAAAGATGTCAGTTTGAGGACTTAGGTGTGCCTGACTCAAACCATGATGCTTTCAATAGCCTCATATGCATATGAAAGTTAGACAATCAAAAGGGAAGGGAAGAAATGATGCATTTGAGTTTTGGTATTTTAGAAGAATACTGAAGTTACCATGGACTGCCAGAAAAACAAACAAATATGTGTTGGAAGAAGTACAGCCAGAATGTTCCTTAGAAACTAGGATGGCAAGACTTTGTCTCTCAGACTTCGGACATGTTATCAGGAGGGTCCAATCCTGGAAAAGGACACCATGCTTGGTAAAGTGGAGGGTCACTGAAAACAATGAAGACTTCCAAAGAGATTAATCGACACAGTGGAAGCAGCAATGAGCTCAAGGTAGCAATTGTGAGGATGGCACAGAACATGCCAGTGTTTTCGTTCTCTTGTGCATAGGGTCACTATGAGTCAGAACCAATTACAAGGAACAACAACAACAGTAAATGATACAAAATTAAATAGGAGCTCATTTCTCTAAATATACTATGTTAACATAGTATAAGTTAGTGTTTTAACACAAAATATGAGATTTTTGGACAAATCAGACTCTATTCTATCATACTCATTGCATGCCTTTGGACAAAGTATTTCACTTCTCTGTATCTAAGTTTTTTCAATTATAAAAAATAAACAATATTGTAAAAACTTATTGCTAAAATTAAATGGCATTGATTCAAAGAATTAATTGCACACACATACATACACACAAACACTGCCATCAATATGTTTCCATCTCACAGAAAATCTAAACAACACAGTAGTTCTATCCCATAAAATTTTGAAGGCTGTAAAACTTTATGGAAACCGACTTCCAAATCTTTCTTCTGAGAGGCTGGTGACTGATAAGTCCTAACC
>NW_006408519.1:56571368-56592190 GCF_000296735.1 Chrysochloris asiatica
TAGAGTTTGTTCCAACCCATAGCTACCCTGTACAAGGTTTCTGAGGAGCAGCTGGTGAGCTTGAACTGACAACCTCGCAGTTCAAATGACTTTTGCAGTCTGGCGCATTAACCCACAGCAACACACCAGGACTCCATAAAAGAACCATGGTGGTGGTGATAGGCTGTAAAGTCTGTTCCTACTCATAGCGTTCCTACTCATAGCAACCCTGCATAGCGACCCTACATAAGGTTGTAAATCTTTACAGGAGCAGAAAGCCTCATCTTTCTCCTGCAGAACTGCTATAGGCACATTGAATTATTATTGTCAATCCTTACAATTATATGGTTTGTGAAAAAATTAATTTTTCATATTTTTAGTTTATATTTGGTATATTGGTTTATTTATTTATTTATGCTTGTGTTTGTACCGAAAGGGCTCTAAAAATTTAATAGGTCTCTTATTTTTGTAACTACCTCAATCTCTACTGCCAAGGCTACCCAGTGCCCTCCAAGAATGATGTATTGCTTAAAGTTATATTTAACAAGTTCTTATAATATTTTTTTCCCTTCCTGCCTTGCTTTCTGTGACTTTAGCTTGCTACCCAAAATCTTATTAGTTCATCTTTTGTCATCAATTGTCTTCATAAGTCTAGCTCAGTGTGTCAATTTTATATCAAGCAATATTTAAACACTATTGGAGTTATGGTATTATAGGATTCATAAATCTTGCCATTTGATGTTAATAAATGCCTTTAGTGTATTATTTTTGATTTGGTAGATATTTTTTCCTTGAAAAAGTTAGCATCACTCTGGGTTTGGATATCTGCTGAATTATACTCTGAATATACAGTGGTGGTGAAGAAAAAACTTGAGTCTCTAAAGATTTTGGCTCATTGACGTCAAGATTAAAAGTGCTTAAAAAATCCAATGCCTAGTAGTTCCAACACTTAATTAATATTAAGAATTGGTTGGTGCTATCTTTATAATTTGTTGCAGAAAATAAGAAATCATTAGCTTATCAAGTTTTCCAGTATCTAAGGAACTAATTGTCTTTTCTTCTTAATTTTCTTCATCTACCAATGAACATTCAACAATCTTTTGTTTGAGTTACAGACTTTGGTGCTCATATTTACTCCTTTACGACTTCAAAAAATGCAGATTTGTGAAGTCTTCAATTATGTGGTCTTTTGAACCATCAGGCTGGAAATTATAGTAGTCCCATATATAATTATACATTGTTATTGTTATTGTTAAGTGCCATCAAGTTGGTGCAGACAAATAGTGACACTATATAGGGTTTCCTAGGAGTGGCTGGTGAGCTTGAACTGCTATCCTTCTGGTTCAAACTTACCTTGAGGTCAAGTGCTTATCCAGTGGTGCCACATCAAAATATTGTTTAGGGCAAAATAATCTGGTACAAATTTACAAAAAGTAATGACATTATAAATGTTTTAATTTATAGAAATACTCATCACCAATAAACTACAATCTAATTTCTGAATTTTTTATTTTAAAGAAAAGCAAAAAAAAAAAAAAAATCAATAACTATTTCATTCAAAATGTTTATCACACCATTCTTTTTACAGGTGAAATATTGAAGCCAACAAAGATAATGCTTGTATATAAAAAAAAGCTGAAGAAAATCATAGGAAAAGAAAAAGCTGCATTTTCTTGGGTATTTAGACTGATTATTTTTCTTTTATATTTGCCTTTCAATAAAGTTTATAGGTATAATATGTATGTGTAAATATATGTGTATCGCTCTTCTATATCACTTTTTTTAAGGCAATCAATGCTCATTTCCCAAATCAATTGAAGAGTGTCATCCCTTGTATATATGGTAACTAAAAAACTTAGTTTTTATTTTTATTTTTAGTTCTGATACTTAAATGTTTATATTTGTGAGGTTTTATTTTAAAACACCAGGCATCTTTCAAAATAGTGAATGCTAAAACTGACCAACATGATTAAGCAACTTTAAATGTATTCCCCTACAATAATTCAGAAAGTATTTCCTTAATGTAATGGAATATATTTGACTTTCTATATGACTGATTTCATCTTCATCATGTATTTATATAATGCAAACATTATGGATAATATACTATAAAATGTCCAAGCATATCATAATACTAAAACCTGCTATAGCGCTATAGAATAAGCACCGGACTGCTAACCAAAAGGTTGGTAGTTCAAATCTATCAACTGCTCCTTAGAAACTCTACATTGCAGTCCTCAAAAATATCTGGAAACTGGAAACCTATATGTTTTTGCAAACCTAAATTTCAATGAGTCATTACCGACTTGACAGCATATTACATTTTTCATAAAAATCTTAAATTGCCATAAGCATGAATATCTTTAAAATACAATATTTACATTAACGAAACAAAAAAGTATTTCCTTTCTGCTAGTAAATCATTTAATATTAAAACAAAACTCATTGCATTCAAGTTGATTCTGACTCAGGGACTTTATTGGACAGAGTAAAAGTGCCCTGATAGGGGTTTCAAGGCTGGAACTGATTCAACTGCACTTAACAGATACAGCAAATCTTTACAAGAGCAGATTGCACATCTTCCTTCTACAGAGAAGCGCACACATTTTGGTTAGCAACTGAGTGCTTAACCACTGTACCACCAGGATTCCTTTTACCACCAATAGTAGCATTTTCTTTGACTATTGCCATAAAGATTGACAGCCTCAGAAACCCTGTGCAGGGTCACTATGAGTCGGAACTGACTCCATGGTACTTAACAACCACCACAACAACTATTGAAAAAAGTCTCAGTGAGATTCTGCTCAAATATATCTCTTACCACTTTTGGCAGTTAGAAAGCTTCTCAAATAGAACACAGGGTTTCATATATTTGTTGTTGTTTTTGTTGTTAAGTGCCATTGAGTCGGTTCTGAGGGTTTCTGAGGAGGAGCTGGTGAGGTTGAACTGCCAACCTTGTGGTTCAAACCAACCTTGCAGTCCAGTGCATTAAACCTCATATATTGTTTGTTATTCATTACATTCAGTTGCATATAAACAGCTTACAGATTCTATAATTCTACTCCTGAGACGCTTATGGAACAAACTGAATTTAAAAGAAATTGAAAGAAAAATACATATACTTTGTGCAATTGGTATTTGCTGGTTTTGCACTTTATACTAATGGGTTATTTGCTGAGGCTTTAGTTATTTAGTGAGATTTTCTTTATGAAATATATTTTTAATGACATTTCATTGACAGGCTGAATATCTATACTTTCTCTTTTGTGTATGATAAAAGCATAATTTGCATGAAGACCATATTACATCCAAAGCACAAAATTTGTCTTTCTATTCAAATCATACAAATTGAGATAAAATAATACCTAGATTAGTATTAATAAAAATTCTTAGGAGTCTTTAAGTTAGTACTAATTATGATTTGGATGGAGGTCATGATTTGAGAATTGGATCAAACCTAACACTTTAGAAAACTCAAGGTCAATTTTTAAAAAAAGTTTTGTTTTTTTTTTCTTATTAATTTGATAGTTAAATTGGTACATAATCTGAATCACTGAGGACTTGGCATTTGCTTATTACTTTACATCGTCTCACTTAACTTTCCCCAAAATCTATGGATGGTAGCTATAACTTAGTTGGTATGTACAGAAAAACCTGTAAAAGCTGGAACCTGTGTAAGGAGGGAAATTGTTAGAGAGAAGGAAAACTCAAATATTTCCCACCAATAGAGAGTGATAGAAAAGCAGTTAAATGCACCTTGTCAAACAATGGTGAAAACTTGCAAGACTTGGAAAAAGAAGTCTTGTAGATTTCCGGCTTTCACAGGATTAACTGTAAGAAAGTTCAGACCAGACTAAGTAGGAGGATTTGATATATTAACTTCCCTACAGCTCATCTTTCTAATTACACTATGTCGCTAGGTAATACCATCACCTTCTTCCACTCTTAGAGAGCTGTCTTTTCATGAGAATCATAATAGGTCTCAATGTTGGAAGAGAATAGGCATGAGATGAAGATAAGCTTTGTTTCAGGGTGAGGTTTGTGTTGTTGTTGCTGTTAAGTGCCAGCGAATAAGTTCTGATTCATAGTGACCTGTAGAGGGCTTTTGAGGAGTAAATGGTGAATTTGAACCACGTACCTTGTAGTTCAGGAGCTCTGGTAGTGTAGTGGTTACAAATCAGGCTATGAGCCACAAGATCAGCAGTTGGAAACTACAAGCTGTCCCGTGGGACAAAGATGAGGCTTTCTGCTCCCGTAAAGATTTACAGCCTTGGAAACCCTATACAAGGTCTCTATGAGTCAGAACCGACTCCACAGCACATAACAACAACAACCTTGTGGTCCAGTACATTATCTTGCAGCACAACACCAGGTCTCTGGGGTGAGGGTTATAGGTGCTTATTTTCTGTTCATGATATTCTCTTCAATAATACTGCTACAATGTTTAAGTTATTAAAATACAACACACAGCCCATATCACACTGTCAGATCCCTTATAAGCCTACTCAATATCCATTTTATTCTGAATGTGTTACTAGCCTGAAAAGCAGTATCTTTGCAAAGAGAATTTTCTTCTTATGCCTACAGTCAACCTTGCTAAATTGCTTTTATATAAAGAATTTCCATAGGACTTGATTGACCATGACTATCTATTCAAGGTATCTCAAATTTTTAGAGACAATTTAAATTCCCATTTTCTATAAAAGTCATACCTCCATCAATATATATTTAATAAACATTCCAAGAAAGAGTCCTTCTGTGGTACCATAGTTTGGTCTGAACTGCAAGGCTGGCAGTTCAAACTTACCAGCTGCTCCTCAGAAACCCTACACAAGATCCCTATTAGTAGGAACCAAATCAATGGTACTTAATAACAACAATCACGATATATATAAATTTTGGAATTTACTAACACTATTGCAGGTTACACAATAAGGTAATTATGATTGAGAAAAATTCAAAATCACTAAGGAAAGGGGCACAGGACATCATTTTCATATAATTCATAAATATTGAGCCATATATTCCACAATAGAGCAAAGTCTAGAGTGACATTGCAGATTTTGTTGTTAGTTGCTGTTGAGTTGACTCTGAATGATAAGGAACTACATACGACAGAGTAGCGGTGGTGGTGGTGTGCCCTGAAGTGCGTTCCGACTCATAGCGACCCAGCATAGGGTTTCCAAAGCTATAAATATTGGGGAGCACATTCCTCCTAAGGAGCCACTGAGTGGGTTCTAACTACTAACCTTCTGGTTACCACTGCACCACCAGGACCACTTCATTACAGATTGTTGTTGCTATTGTCAAGTTTTGTTGACTCGGTTCCCACTCATAGTGATCCTAGGCTGTGCATCTTTGCAGGATCAGAAAGCCTCCTCTTTCTCCCATGGAGTAGCTGGTGACTTCAAACTGCTGATTTTGTGGTTTGCAGTTTAGTGCTTGGCTAAAGAGCCACTGCTCTCATTACAGATGGTTGTTGTAGTTGTTAAGTGTCACTGAGTCGTTTCTAACTCATAGAGTCTCTGTATAGGGTTTCCAAGGAGCAACTAGTGGGTTTTGACTGCAGACCTTGTATTTTGCAGTACAGTGCTGATCCCACAATGCCACAATGTTACAGATTACTACTAGACAAATGTGAATGGAAACAAAGATAAGTTTATCAATGACACTGTGATGGTAATGACAATAATTGCTTTAGATGGAGTTCTGACTACAAGCTAAATATTCTTCTAGTAAGTATTTCACATATATAATTTATAACTTTCATAATTTTATGAAGCAATTAACTTATATTCACCTTAAAGATGAGGATACCAAAAATAGAAAACTAAATTAATATATTGAAAGCTATACAGATAATAAATGATTCAGAAAGAATTTGTAGAGTTCCTCCTATTCCATATTCTTAATTATTAGTTATTTAATTAGCATAAATTGACATTTTCACTGTGATAGTTTCCACAGGTGAATATTCTTTGATTCTACTAGACTATATTTAGGTTGAGAAGCTAGAGTATATGAACAATGTAGAATCAGGATGGGAGGAAGGCTCATTAACAACATTCGATATACAGATGATACAATCTTGTTTGCTAGAAACTTAAAATGCTTTACTGATGAAAATCAAAGACTGCAGTCTTCAGTATAGATTGCATCTCAATGTAAAGAAAACAAAAATTCTCACAATTGGACATAACATCATGATAAATGGAGAAGATATTGAAGTTATGTAAGACTTCATTTTGCTTGGATCCATAATCAACACTTGGAAATCAAAGGGCATGTTGTATGAGGCAAATCTGTTGCATAAGACCTCCTTAAAGTGTTTAAGAGCTCTAAAGTCTCAACTCTTACGATAAAATATTTCATTTCTCATCATTTACTCCTATTTTATAATTTTTTATTACATTCAAGAGAAACCCAAACTAATTACTATAATCTGAAATTGTATTTTAATGCTAAATTATAAGAAAAAATAATGACTTATGATCACACAGAAGAAACCTACATACAGTAGAAGTTCCCACTGGTTCAGGAATGCATTAATCTTCATATTATAATTAATTTCATAATGTTTCACTGTGGAAATCTTCATTTATTTCGATAACAGTACACTTTAATTTTTTCTGATGTAGTTTTGCCTTCCCTCTCAGAAACAAATACAGTGCTACTTGCTTTCATTTTGTATGTGTGCTTAGTATTTCTTTTAATTAAAGTATAGAGAGAGACTTTTTTATGAGCAAAATAAAAACATCCCAATTATTTCATTATTTATATGGAAGATCCTACACCTTAAATACATATTTTATTGCAAAGTTCAGTAATTCATTTTCTAATTCTATCATCTTCAAGTACAATTTCTCACATCCTGTAATCTTTATTGTTGTTGTTAAGTGCCGTCGAATCGGTTCTGACCCATAGTGACCCTGTACAGGGTTTCCAAGGGTGTAAATCTTTACAGGAGTAGAAAGTCTCATCTTTCTCCCGTGGAGCAGCTGGTAGTTTCGAACCACTGACCTTAAGGTTCGCAGCCCGATTACATTTTATTAATATGAGGAAAAATTTTAAAACGGGATGGTTGTAGGAAAGGAAGGTATTCTGCTACTCCTTGTTAGTTACATATTTTACATCCTTTGTTTTTTTTCTCTAGTCTCATATGAAGGGCCCATTAGGAAAATTTCAACTCATTCTTTTCCTCACTCTTTCTTATTTTATTTTATCATGCTTCTCTTTCCATATTCTCGTACACCCATTGATGTTGTTTGCTGCTATTCAGTCAATCCCTGACTCATAGTGACCTCATGTGCTACGGAGTAGAACTATTTCAGAGGGTTTTCCTAGATGTAATCTTTAACAAAGCAGTTTGCCAGGCCTTTCTTATGCTGGGTAGTTATGAACCACCAACCTTTAGGCTAGCAATCAATTATATGTGCCACATGGACTCCTTCAATCAAAGACACCGGGTCACAAATACTATATTACTTTCCCAATTAACTTTCTAAAAATTTATAAGCTTGAATGTCCAAGAAATAAAAAAGAAAATACATGGAAAAAATATTTTTATCTAGTAAATGTGGTTTATAAACTATAAGAATGGAACAGAGATGGCATTTGGTCTCCTCTAACTTCAAAAAAGGGATGAAGGATCAAGATCAACAGCCCAAGGGTAGATTCTATGTGGCAGAGGTCAGACATCCCTCCACCCTCCAACTTCTTACCAATTCTGACACTAACTGTCCTTCTCATATCACTCCAATTCTCTGCTGGGTTGGATAATTTATTTCAATGGCCATAGAGAAATCACAGATAACACTTACAATTATGGTTGTATTAGTTTACAATTTTAGTTCATACATGACCTAAGATACAGTTTTTTGATCAGGACAGCATCTTTTCCTAAGTGCCTGCAAGCATGCCTCTCTCTGGCCCTTGACCTCTAAGCCCTGTGGCCCTTTGGCCTCTGTCCTGCTCAGACAAATACTACAAATCTCTTTTTGCTCTGCTGATAAGTGCCCAAATGCTCCCTACTCATTCAGTAAGCCTCTTGTCAAATGACACTCAACTTTCTCACTCCTTGGAACAGCAAATCTACCTCCACTAAATGCTGTGACACACCGCACTCCTCTAGTAAGTATTTTCCTCAAAGGTTCTCAGTTTTGTTGTCCCATAGGCCCAAAGGCCCACCACACCTTCTCCTGCCTGTCTCCTGCAGATTTCTTTGTGGGACTGGTACCATGCAAATAAAATATATGGAGAATATTGGTCAGAGTTTCCATCCCATTTGCAAGGGGGAATTTCATAACACCCATGAAAAAAGAGCCAGGAGTAAGTGTATCCTTTCTACTGGGGATCTCTACACTGAGAACCTACATGATGTAAGAGACAGAGTTGTAACACCTTGCTGAGACAGCGAGAGATGGTAAGAAGCAGAGACAGATAAATGGTAAATATCTCTTAATGAGTATTAATCCTGACATTGTTAATACTTTGATAACACAGATATAAATTAAATGAATCCACAGATTATCTGATTGCTTGAAATGGTAATAATTTAATTCTACCTAGGTACACATTTCTACAACAATAAATATGCATGCATACTTTTAATGAAACTTTTAATTTTACATAGGAACGTAGTGATGAAGATAAGATAATTACAAATAAATGATTATCATCACATATATAAAAAGGACACTGCAATGAACTTAAGGAATTAAAGTTCAGTGCCTTCAGGAACAACTATTTTTAAGCATCTTTGTCTTTGTCTTTTCTGGGGGGAAAATCTGTGCTTTGATAAACTGAATAAACATATTGTGCATTATTAAACCTTAAAATTACATGCTTGACAGATAGCATATAGTTCTCTGGAGTTTTATTGCAGTCAATGGAACTTATTAGTTGTGATTTCATTGCCAGTGGCAAAAAATGCAGAATGTTCTATAAATTAAAACATTCGGCTATGGTTATGGGAAATCCTCCATGATGAAAGCAGGTAGGTGGGGGTGGGTGGGAAGCAAACCTAAGTGTTTTCATCAAAAACAAAAAAAATCCAGTATGTCCTGAATTTGTGTTTCACATCTGTTTATCTCAGGGATTGCACTTTCTAAACAAAGTGGTGATTGCAGTATTTTAGAACCAGTGTAGATAAATTTACAAGTTAAATCACAATGTTTACAAAAGAGTATATATTGCAGTACACCTTACTTGAACCAGATGCTGGTAATTCAGACAGTCAACTATCAATTAAAGTGGACAATGACTTGGCCGTTCTTCATGTTGACTCTATTTGCCAAATTATTCTTTTTTTCAAGGTTTTTTTTTTTTTTTTTTTTTTAATAGTAGTATTACCCTGCTATGTTATGTTACCATCAAAATTTAGTAACTCTTCATTTTCCATTCAGTGTCCAACTACATTATTCTACTGGAATTGACAAATATATGATCGATGAAATATCATTGGTCCAGATCGAGTAAGCCAACATTAATTTCTGAAGTAGATACAGTTGCTGTTGGTAAGTGTTGTCTAGTCAATTCTGACCCATAGTGACCCTGTATAGGATTTCCAAGGAGCAGCTGGTGAGCTTGAACCACCGACCTTGCAGTTTAAATGACTTTGCAGTCTGACGCATTAGCCCACAGCTAATGACTGTAGATACAGTAGTACCTGTTAAAAGTTAATTGATTTCATACTCATTTTCATTATATTATTAAAAATTCTACCTAGGTACACATTTCTACAACAATGAATATGCATGCGTACTATTAATGAAACTTACAATTTTACATAGGAAAGTAATGATCAAGATTAGATAATTATAAATAAATTATTATCATCACATATATAAAAAGGACACTTTGCAATGAACTACTATACCTAATTAGCTAAGCTTGTCAAATAATTACAAAATAATCATATCTCTCATCAGCAGCTCCTACAAACTGATGACATTTTTTTCATTAGATCATGTATAAATTTGCACTTGATTCAAATATCTGCAAACTGTGGCAGACATTTTCAGCTCAGAGGGCTTGAGGAGGCTTTTCTGCAATCCTTATAAATCTATTAGGTTTTCTTTTCAACTTGCAATCTTCTTTTTGTTTGTCCCCTTCCTTTTTTCTATTTTTGTTTCCTTTTAACTCCCAATTTCTTCATTTTAAAAATCCTAAATACAGCAGAGATGATTCATGCTACTCAGTTAATAAAGGAGCTTTGGCAGCGTAATGGTTAATGGTCAGGCTGCTAATCTCAGGGTCAACAGTTTGAGACCACCAGCGATTCCATGACAGACACGTGAGCCTTTCTGCTCCTGTAAAGATTTATAGCCTCAGAAACCCTACGTACAGGTAGCTGTGAGTCAGAACCAACTCTATGGCATATAACCACCTCCACCAACACTCAGTTCATAAATGTTGAACCTAAAGCACTTACGGAGTCCTGGTGTGGTACTGTGGATTAATAAGGTAGACTGCAAGGTCGGTGGTTCAAATTCACCAGTTGCTCCTTGAAAACCCTACACAGGGTTGCTATGGGTAAGAACTGATTCAATGACACTTGTAAATACAGCAAAGTATTTACAGAGTTCTGGTGTGGCTCTGTAGGATAAGCAATGGACTACTAAGCACAAAGAAAGCAGTTCAATACGCAGGTTACTATGAGTCAGAATTAACCCAACAGCACTTAACAATAACAAACATTTTTATTCATAATGGGTTTTTGTAACCCTATAAATACTATGCATCTATACCCTATACAGGGTCGCTATGGGTTGGAACTAACTTGACAGCACTTAACAACAACAACATGTACATATATACATATTGAATACATGTGCTACATACTTTTCATATAAATTGACAATAGATTGATTTCAGTTGGGTTTTTCATTTTGCAGACAACATGAAACTATAAATATTTTGTATTTCTTATTTAGTCCACACACAGTTTATGTTTTGTTATCTAGTTTGAACTAAAGTCATAAATATCCCTTCCCCAACATGAATTAAACTGCAAAGATAAAATAAAGAATTATAATGAAATATGCAAAGACCTGGAGTTATAAACCAAAAGGGAAGAATGTATTTGGCACTTGTCAATCTGAAAGAATTGAAGGAAAAAATTAAGTCTTGAGTTGCAGTAATGAAAGATTTTACGGACAAAATATTGAACATAACAGGAAATTAGAAAAGGTGTGTGTCAAGGTTGTATTCTTTCATCATACTTGTTCATTCTGTTTGCTGAACAAACCATTCAAGAAACTGAACTATAGGGAGAAAAATATGGCTTCTGGGTTGGAGGAAAAATCTTTAAAGATTTGTCATATGCAGACAACACAATCTTCCTTGCTGAAAGCAAACATGATTTGAAGTACTTGTTGATGAAGATCAAAGACTATATACAGCCTTCAGTATGAATCACAACTTAATATAAAGAAAACAAACCTCTTCATAACTGGGCCAATATCTAACATTATGATATATGGAGATAAGATTGAAGTTGTCAAGGATTTCATTTTACTTGGATCTGCAATCTATGGTCATGGAAGTAGCAGTCAGGAAATCAAACTGAGCAAATATGCTGCAAAAGTTTTTTTTTAAATTGTTAAGAAGCAGGGATGTCATTTTGAGGATTAAGGTAGACCTGAGTAGGTGTACACTCAAGCCAGGGTGTTTTCAATCAACTCATATGCAGACAAAAACTGGATAACCAATAAGTAGGATGGAAGAAGAATTGATGTCTTTGAAATATGGTGTTAGTGACGAATATTGAATGTACCATGGACCGTCAGAAGAAAGAGCAACTCTTTTGGAAAAAGTACAATCCAATACATTGCTTGAAGCTTCTACGATGCACACACTGCCTGTGTAGCAAGGCAATTGGACAGTCGGCCACAGTTATATTTTTGTTTCATAGTGGTGGTTTTTGTCTCTGCTTTTATATTGCTTCTGCTTTTAGGCCTTTTGATCACACACTTTTCCTGGAGGTGGGAGCTTTTCCTCCCTATGTCACCCAAGAAGCAACAGCAATCGTGGCCATATAGCCAAGCTACAAGCATACCCCATAATATTCCACCATTGAGACAAGAGCCAATAACAGCAGCTAAACATTACACATGAAAAGGAAAGCCTATTTCCTGATCATATTCACCAGAAGACACTCAGTAAGCTTAATAACACAGCAACAAACATCCATTTAAGTATTAAAAATCCACATAACTACTAGAAATTAACAATAAAACACAGCAAAAGATACCAAACACGTCCAAAAAGCAGAAAAGAATAACTGAGACAAATGAGCTGGAAACAGACAAAGGCTTTCCAGAAGAGGAAGAGCAGGTTTTAGATTTGCCCAAGAAGGAATTCAGAAGAATGATATGGAAACAAATTCAATTGCTCTGAAAAGGGGTGGAGGAAAACAAAGAAAGTACTACAAGAACAATCAAACAAGATCGATACAGCATTGGAAACAATTCAAAACCTGCAAAAAGAGGTCCAGATGATTAATAATAAAATGTCAAAAATGGACAATACACTGAAAAGGGAAAGGAAGAGAATATAAAAGATGGAAGCCAGAACTCGTGAGCTGGAAGACAAATCTCTCAATACTGCTAAAATAGAAGAGCAAACAGAAAAAAGAATAATAAAATCTGAAGAGAGTCTAAGATTCATGCTGGATCACATGAAGAGGAACAACTTAAGAATTATTGGCATTCCAGAACAGGAAGAATCAGAGAAGTCCACAGAGGAGATAGTAGAAGAACTTCTGGAAGAAAATTTTCCTAACATTTTGAAAGGTGAGAAGATAAACATTCAAGAAGCTGAATGTACCCCAGATTTAAGTCACCAATACATATAATAATCAAGCTCTCCAAAATCAAAGACAAGGAGAAAATCCTAAAAGCAGCCAGGGAAAAGAGAAATGTTACTTACAAAGTCAAGCAAATCAGACCAAGCTCTGACTTCTCAGCAGAAACCATACACGCAAGAAGGCAATGGGGAGACATATAAAAAATCCTAAAAGAAAAAACTTCCAACCAAGAATCATCTATCCATCAAAACTATCAATCAAATATGATGGTGCAATCAAAACATTTCAGGATTAACAGAAGCTAAGAGATTTTGTCAAAGCCAATCAAGTGCTTTAAAAGATCCTAAAGGAGTTCTTTTGACTGAAAACCAATAAGAACAAACAACCAGAGATTGACAGGTGTGGCAACACCACCTGAAACTCAGACAACAGATAGCAGAGTCCAGAACAGAACAAAATTACAACAATGAATTCAAAGGAGCTAGGAGGTCAACATTTAACAATGTCAAAGAAGGGAAAAATGTAGGAACAGAGATCTAGGTGGTAAGGAGGTCAGGTATATTACAGGATACAATGTTGTTGTTGTTGTTAAGTGCCGTCGAGTCGGGTCCGACCCATAGCGACCCTGTACAGGGTTTCCGAGGGTGTAAATCCTTACGGGAGTTTGTCTTAAATGGAGGGAAAAGTAAATAGACTATAAGGTAACCCTAAAGAAAGTTAATACTTCATAATTTACCATGAAAATGAACTCCCAAGCAGAACAAGCAAACATGAAAACTAAGAAGAAACTGACAAGAAATAGCACAAAAAACACAAACTCAGCACAAGAAGGCATGCAGAACAAATGAGTGAATAGTACTACCAAAAATTAACATAATGGCAGTAATTAATTCATACCTATCAGTAATTACATTGAATTCAATGGATTAAATGCACCAGTGAAGAGAGAGAGTGGCAGAATGGATAAGAAAACAAGATCCTTCAATATGCTGCCTGCAAGAGACATACCTTACATACAAAGACAAAGACAGACTAAACGTTTAAGGATGGAAAAAAATATACCAACCTAACTGCAACAATAAACAAGCAGAAGTGGCAATACTAATCTCTGATAAAGTAAACTTTAAGACAAAAACAAGCATAAGAGATAAAGAAGGACCCTATCTCATGATCAAAGGATTAATTGAGCAAGACTACATAACCATAATAAATATCTATGCTTCTGATGAAAAAGCACCAAGGTATATGAAGCAAACCTTACTAGAATTGAAGAAAGAAAGAAATCTATAATTATAGTGGGAGATTTTAATATGCCATTTTCAAAAATGGATAGAACAACCAGAAAGACACTCAACAAAGTTACAGTGGAACTAAACAACACAATCAACCAACTTGACCTCATAGATGTGTACAGAGCATTCAACCCAGCAGCAGCACAATATACATTCTTCTCCAGTGCACATGGAACATTCTCCAGAATTCACCATGTGTTAGGTCACAAAGCAAGCCTCCATAAGTTTACAAATATCAAAATATTACAAAGCATCTTTTCAGACCACAATGCTATAAAACTAGAAATCAACAATAAGAAGACCAAGGAATAAGACCAACAATAAAGTTGAATTATAGAAACTGAATAACACCCTGCTGAAAAGAGATTGGGTAAAAGAAGAAATTAAATGTGAATTCATAAAGTTCCTAGAAACAAATGAGAATGAAAACACAACATACCAAAATCTTTGGGACACGGCAAAAGCAGTGCTGAGAGGAAATTTTATTGCAATAAATGCTCATATCCAAAAAGAGGAAAGAACCAAAATTAACACATTAACACAGCATCTCCAACAATTAGAAACAGACCAACAGAGTGAACCTACAGTGACCAAAAGAAAAGAAATAATTAAGATAAGAGCAGAAATAAATGAGATGAAAAATAGAAAAACTATAGAAAGAATCAACAAGACAAGAAGCTGGTTCTTTAAAAGGATTTAAAAAAATGGACAAACCATTGGCAAAACTAAACAAAAGAAAAGAGGGAGAAGACACAAATAACTAGCATTAGAAACTACATGGGCGATGTCACAACAGAACCAAATGAAATCAAAAGGATAATAACAGAATACTATGAAGAGTTGTACTCCAACAAATTCAAAAAACTAGAAGAGATGGATATATTTTTAGAAAAACATGACCTACCTAAATTTAAACAGAGTGAAGTAGAAAATTTGAACAGCAGAAGAAATTGATTAGGTCATCAAAACACTCCCAACCAAAAGAAGTCCAGGCCCAGATGGCTTCATGTGTGCGTTCTACCAAACATTCAGGGAAAAGAAGTGGTCGGGTCCTCTCAGAGCAAACTCCCTTCCAAGACTGGGATTCAAGAGGAATACATGAGAGGTATGTGGTCTGGCTGGTGACCACATTGGTCATTGATAAAGGGAAGAGGGGATGAAAACAGCAATGAAGTTGGGATCTGAGTCTGACCACATTCAATAGACTCCTGTGAACCTGGGTGGAGACCTGGATGGCCAGCAGTACAGCAAGACCCAGGCACTCCTGGGCCCAGAGGCAGTGACATGGCCATAGAGGACTAGAGCAGAGAGTGAAGTGTCCAGCTGATATGAAGTGAGGGGAGATGCACAGAACATCCATACTTGCAGATAGTGCCCACTTGACCTGGTTTCAATGGCTGGAAGATCAGAACTCGACTAGACGAAGAAAAAAGAGGTGAAAAAAGAAAGTAGAGTAGCTCACTACAATTTGATGAACTTTACTTATACATATGGAGGTAGTAGCTCAAAAAGGGAACAAATCTTTACAGCAAGGATCACTTCTACCCCCTCAGTACACAGGGTTGACAGGGATGGGCAGCTTGGACATTGGCTACCTAAGATGGCAGGGGGTGGCCTATGAAGGCAAGAAGTGACTGGCATATAAGCTTTTAAGAGGGAGCCTAGTTTCAGGTGGGGAAGGGGTAGGTAGAACCTCCACTGAATGATTTCCAATCTGTTGGGACCGGGCTGGCGAAAGGAAATGGAGATAAGACTCTTGTGGTACAATAATGATTAATTGCCATCAGGACTGACTGTGAGTGTCGGAAATGTAGAGGTAGATGTTTTTGACAAAAGGAGGGGAGTGATTGATTTTGCAGCCAAGGAATGGAGGTCCCTGGGACCATCAATGAAAAGAGCAGAGAGCTTGACCCTACCCAGAGAGGCAGTGATGCCAGTGATGGAGACAGAGATGATGACGTGGACAGATGGAACAGCTGGGACACTGGACTCAGGGAGGGAGAGGAGCTGTGTGCTGATGGTCAGGGCGGGCAGGCCTGTGGGATGTACCCTTTGGTTATTTGATGATACATGGAGGGGATTGTAATCATTGCAATGAAATGAAATATGATAGAATGAATGTAAAACTGATGTTCTCCCATGTAAACTCACATAATTCACAATAAAACAATAACAACAACAACAACAAAAGACAAGGTCAAGTATTATAATGAAATATGCAAAGACATGAAGTTAGAAAACCATAAGGAAGAATATTTTCAGCATTTCTCATGTTGAAAAAAAGAATGGAAGGCAAAACTCAAGCCTCCACTTGTATCGCTGAAGGATACTATGGGCAAATTATTGAATGATGCAGAAAGTATCATAAAAAGATGAAAAGTACACAGAGTCACTGTACCAAAAAGAAATGGTCAACATTCAACCATTTCAAGAGGCAGCATATGATCAAGAAACAATGGTACTGAAGGAAAAAATCCAAGCTGTACTGATGGTATTGATAAAAAACAAGACTACAGGAATTTCTGGAATACAAATTGAAATCTTTCAACAAACTAGCAGTGCTTTATGTTCACACAAATGTATGCCAAGAAATTTGGAAGATGGAAACCTGGCCAGCCAATTAGAAGAGATCAATATTTGTGCCCATTCCAAAGAGAGGTGACCCAATGGAGTGTGGAAATTATCAAACAATATCATTAATATCACATGTAAGTAAAATTTTGCTGAAAATAATTCTAAAATGACTGCAACAGGACATAGGCAGGGAACTGCCAGAAAATCAAACCAGATTCAGAAAAGTACATGGAACTTGAGACATCATTGCTGATGTCAAATAGATATTGGCTGAGAGCAGAGAATACAAGAAAAATGTTTCTATGTACTTTATTGACTACATAAAAGTTTTAGACTATGTGGATCATGACCAATTATGGATAACCTTGTGAAGAATGGGTATTCCAGAATACTTGATGGTCCTCATGAGGAAGCTGTACATTGTCCAGTAGGAAATCATTCCAACGGAACAACGGGATATTGAAAGGTATGTACCAGGCTGTGTTCTTTTACCATATTTGTTTAATTTGTATGCTGAGCAAATAATAAGAGAAGCTGGGTTCTATGAAGGAAAATGTGGCATCAGGATTGGAGGAAGACTTATTAACAACCTGAGACATGCAGATGATACAAAAATATTTAAGAGGACTTAAAATATTTATTGATGAAGATCAAAGAGCACAGCCTTACGTATGGATTACAACTCAATGTAAAGAAAACAAAAATCCTCACCACTGGACCAATGAACAGCATTCTTATCAATGGAGAAGTGATTGAAGTTGTCAAGGACTTCATTCTTTTATATCAACTGTCAACACTCGCAGAAGCAGCAGTCAAGAGATCAGACGACGTATTTCATTGGGCAAATCTGCTGCACAAGAATTTTTTAAAGTATTGAAGAGCAGAGATGTCAGCTTGAGGACTAAGGTGCACCTGACCTAAACCATGGTATTTTCAATAACCTCATATGGATGCGAAAGCTGGACAGTGAATAAGGAAGATCGTAGAAGAATTGATGCCTTTGAGTTGTGGTGTTGAAGGAGAATACTGAAAGTGCCATGGACTGCCAAAAGAACCAATAGATATCTTTTGGAAGAAGTGCAACCAGAGTGCTCCTTGGAGGCCAGGATGGCTAGGCTTCATCTCTCCTACTTTGGACACATTGTCCGCAGAGAACAGTCGCTGGAGAAGGATGTCATGCTGGGTAAGGTGGAGGGTCAGAGAAAAAGAGGAAGACCCTCAACAAGATGGATTGGCCAGGTGGCATCATTGATGGACTCAAGTGTGGCAGAAGCAGAAAGTCTCTTCTTTCTCCCATGGAAGCACTAGTACGTTTGAACTGCCAATTTTCTGACTAGCAGTCAATTGCTTATCCTACAGTGCAACCAGAGCTAAGCATAGAACCTGGTATGGGTGCTCAGCAAATATATGAATAAATGCTTTTTCAAAGAATTTTTCAGAAGCATTATATGTCAGACACCGACAGTTGCTTGGCATATAGTTCTTGCCATCAAGAAGGAAAGGAAACAAATGTTTAAGAGAGTTTTTCCATTCAACAATTATTTTTTAAATACTAAATAATTGTCTTATGTTAGGTGCTAAGAATACAACTGTGAACATTAGCTCTGTCACAAACAATCTATAATAAGGGGGAAAACATTGAAATGTTATAGAGGTTAAATAAGTAATTCTGCTTAAGATGTGTTTTTTGAAAGGTTAATTTTTGGGTTTATGAAAGGATCTAAGAGAATGAGGTAAGAGAAAGTCTACTGAAGAAGAGACATATACATTGAGAACTGAAAGATAAATGTTTGTTTTAGTTAGTTAGGTTCCGACTCAGGGCTACCCCATTACGTGCAGAACAGGTTTTAAAGGTTGTGACCTTTAAAAAACACATTCAAGGAGCATTTGAATGAACTTGAAACTGCCAGCATTTCAGCTTGTAGTAGAGTCCTTTATAGGTGCTATGCAACCCAGGGACTCTTGAAGGATAAATAGAAATGCGGACATACAGGCACATTTGAAACCTTACACTGTTGAATCGAGGATTGAAAAAGGCCAGGGTAGCAGCAACAGAGACTGAAAGGGAAAGAACAAGCTGATGTGACTCAGAGGAGATGAAATTTCATAGCCCTGCAGAGAAAACCTGGGTATTCCTGGAATTATGCAAAGGCAAATGTTCAGAGAAGACTTTATGATATTTTCCTAAAGGTTAAGAAGAATTTTCTATAGCAAGTACTAAGGTAGAGCAAAGGGTGAAGAGAGAAGTACTAGGGATGGGCTTCAAGAATCTTTGAATTTTTCCCAAGCTTGAGGTAATATTAAACCTAATCCCAACCTCTTAATGGACTTTGACTCATAACAACCCCATAGAACAGAGTAGAACCATCTCCCATAGTTAACAAGGTAGTAATCTGTATAGAAAATATTATTTTCAATGGAGCAACTGGTAGGTTTCAACCTCTGGCCTTTCAATTAGCAGTCTAGCGCTTTACCACTATGCCATCAAGGGTCCTTGGAGGTAATATTATAACTTCCAATAATGGAGAATCTAAAAAATCCTGGTAAAGAGCTCTGGTAGCATAGTGGATTCTGAGCTGGGCTGCTAACCACAAGGTCAATAGTGAGTCTACTAGCTGCTCCATAGGGAAAGATAAGGTTTTCTGCTCCCATTAAGATTTATAGTCTTGGAAACCCTATACAGGGTTTCTATGAGTGGGAACTGACTTGACCACACACAACCACCACCACCACCACCACCACCACAAAGAGCCCTGGTGGCATAGTGTTTAAAGTGCTCACCTGCCAGCCATTCTGAGGGAGAAAATATGGCCATGTTGGTATGGCACTGTAGGATAAGCACTGGACTCCACGACCAGCAGTTCAAACTCACCAGCAACTCCTCAGAAACCCTTTAAGGGTCACTATGAGTGTGAACTCAGGGGCACTTAACAACAACTTCCATAAAGAGTATAACCTTGGAAACTATGTAGGGCAGTTCTCTGTCCTACACAGCCACTTTGGATGGAATTCACTTGCTGGCATTGAGAAAGAATGACATAGTACACAGTTTATTTCCTCCTTTATCCTATACTTTGTATATAAACAAAAGTAATTCTCCTGGTTAATTCCTACCATTCAGGTCAATCCTTTCTTTCTCATTACTTTCCCTACAAAGGAGTCCTGATATGGCACTGTGGGCTAATGCATCAGACTGTAAAGTCATTTGAACTACAAGACTGGAGGTTCAAGCTCACCAACTGCTCCTTGGGAACCCTATGCAGGGTCACCAAGGGTCATCATCAACTCGATGACACTTAAAAGCAACAACAATATTCCTACAAAACAAAAAACAACAGAAATGTCTTGCCTGAAGAACAGTCTCGGTGGTGGTGGTGGCTGTGTGCCACTGAATCAGGTCCCATTCATAGTGACCCTGTGTAGGATTTTTAAGGCTGTAAATCTTTATGCGAGCAGAAAGGTTCATCTTTCTTCCATGGAGCAACTGCCTTTTCTGGTTAGCCTCCCACTTTGTAATCCACTATACTACCTGGAACGAGGTAGTATATAATCCACTATACTGCCTGGAATGAGGTAGTATGTAATCCACTATACTATGTGGAGAGAAGGGTATCATTGCTGATGTCCGATGGATCTTTGCTGAAAGCAGAGAATATCAGAAAGATGTTTACCTGTGTGTATTGACTACATAAAGGCTTTCGACTATATGGATCATGATAAGCTATGGACAACATTACAAAGTATGAGTATTCCAGAACACTTAATTGTGCTTATGAGTAATCTTTACCTGGACCAAGAGGCAGTTGTTCAAACAGAACATGGAAACACTGAATGGTTTAAAATTAAGAAAGGTGTACAACAAGGTTGTGTTCTTTCACCATACTTATTCTTTTTTTTTTATTTAAGGTTTTTGTTGTGGATTGAGTGAAAGTTTACAGGGCACATCATCAGTTTCACATTCAACAATTCATATAACTTGTTTCATTAAATTGATTATAATCCCCTCCTTATACCATCAGTTAAAAGTATTTCTCTTTATCCACTTTAGCTTTTTTTTAAAAAACACACAAACAAAAAAACCCACTCAGGCATATGTAATAAATTACATCTCCAAAGGGCACATTCTGCAAGTCCGCTCCTGGCCACCAGTTCTTAGTCCTTCTCTTCTT
>NW_006408519.1:56595945-56602040 GCF_000296735.1 Chrysochloris asiatica
TCAGACATATTGTCAGGAGGGACCAGTCACTGGAGAAGGATATCATGTTTGGTAAGGTGGAGGGTCAGAGAAAAAGAGGAAGACCACCAATGAGATAAACTGGCCAAGTGGCAGCATCGATGGACTCAAGCATGGCAGCAGTACTGAGGTTGGCCTAGGATCCAGCAGGGTTTTGTTCTGCTGTGCATAAGGTTGCTATGGGTTGGTAGGGACTGGATGGCCCTAACAACAACAACATACTACCTGGGCTCCTTGACAAAAGGTTCTAAAGGGTGAATAACAGTCAAATTGCAGGGAAGTCAGACAAAATAATTTTTGACAAAGGGAATCAAATGAGTGCCTTTTATATTCAAGTAACAGTCCTTCTACATTTACTTGTCAGTATCTCCTACCATACCCACCCTCATTCCACCTCCAGGTACTTCTGTAAACACACTATGTTAATTTTTTCTACAACACGGTTTAAGAAATTGGCAGAGCTGATTTAGGAAAATACCTGTTGGTAGGGGATGTTGGTGGTTAGCATTGCATAAAAATATGGTAAGTAAATGGGCCTGCTTAGAAAACTAATAGTAGTTGTTTTTCTGTTTTACTTGAATAAAAATTTCAATGGAAATAAGACCATCAAAAGAGACAAATGTGTCAAAGTGCTTTTGTGTACTGTAAAAAAATCCTAGAAATAATTTAGGTATTTATATTTTTTACTCGGTGATTGCAGGTATCAAAAAAGAATTATACACAAATATATGATTTCAAGTAAAAGAATATTCTTAGGCATTCATATAACTATTTTTTTCAGAGGTGCAGACTGGCAATCTTTAGAAAGATGCTTTTATGAGATATTGGTTAGGAAAAAAAAAGCGGGAATGCAAACTTCACACATGTATGTAATAAAGGGACATAGAAGACTTCTGTGGATACTATGTGAAAGGATGGCTGGTGTGAAAGATACAGGAGACTGGAATTAGAAGGTAAAACATGAAAAAAAAAATATATATTATGGAGTCCTGGTATGGTGCTGTGGGTTAATGTGCTAGACTGAAAAGTTGGTTTGAACTCCAAGCTCGCTGATTCAAGCTCACCATCTGTTCCTTGCAAACCCAATACAGGGTCAGTACTGACTTGAAGGCACTTAACAGCAATGTTATGGAGTTTATGATATTAGATTTCGCTATGCATTTAAAATTATTTATATTGTACCATATTATTCCACTTTGTGACTTACAAAATAATACTCAACATCACTTTATTTATTTATTTATTTGGTTATGGTTGAAATTTATATTAGTTGAAACTGTCAAGTATTTGAAAAGTATTATGGCAATGTTTAAAGTTATTAGATAAAAAACAGGGACAAGATTCAGGCCGTGGAGACACGGATAAAAATAAAAATATTTTCTAATTCTTCTTGAAATCAACTTCTAACAATGGTACTACCAGTTCACCTAGGCCCTGCCCTTGAGTTGATTATGACTTATAAGGAGACTATAGGACAAAGCAGAATTGCCATATAGAGTTTCCAAGGTTATACAGTTTTATGGAAGCAGGCTGCCGTATCTTTCTTTATGGAAACAACCCATAGGTTCTTTTGTGGAGCATGAACTCTGAAGGCTTTTTGTCTATGAGCAAATCCAGGCAGGCAGAGTTTAATTCCATCTTGTGCCTAGGTTTAATAAGAAGAGTATATTTTAAAGTAGGTTTGGGGTGACTTCAGAAGTTGCTGGAGGAGATTTTTTTTGTTCCCTGTGCCCTGTAAAGATCATGATATTTTGGAGTCATAAAGATCATGGAGGTAGAATTTTGGAAAGTGATCATGACATCATATTGATGTCATCTTTCACCTCGTTGATCTATAGTTTTCTTTGTTTACTCCTGTTCTGGTGTGGTGTTACAAGTTAATGCAAGGTTGGTTTGAACCACAAGGTCAGCAGTTCAAGCTCACCAACCACTCTTCTGAAATCTTATACAGGTTACCTTTGAGTTGAAACTGATTCTATGACACTTAACAGCAATAGCAACAAGACGTATTAAAGAGAATAGTGGCTCTAGAAGATAAGCACAGAACTTCTAACCACAAGGTTGCCAGTTCAAGCCCATCAGCTATATATGGGCGAAAGATAAGACTTTCCATTCTCTGAGAGATTAACAACCTCAGAAACTCCATACGGGTCACTATGTGTTGGAGCCTACTTTATGGGACTTAACAACAAAAAGACTTAGTAAGCTTTGGTGGTGGTGGTGGTGTGGTATCAATTTCATTCAGACTCATAGAAACCCTGTATGGTCTTTCTGTGGCTGTAAATCTTTATGGGAGCAGACAGCCGAGTCTCTATAATATTTATATAGTTGAAGATGGGATCTTTTTTTCTCCCATTGAACAGTTCAAATGTCCAGCTTTTCTATTATGGGTAGCGTAGTGGTTATGAATCGGGCTGTGAACCGTAAGGTAAGCAGTTCGAAACTACCAGCTGTTCCGCAGAAGAAGATGAGGCTTTCTGCTCCCGTAAAGATTTACAGCCTCGGAAACCCTACAGGGGGTCGCTATAAGTCGGAACCGACTCGACGGCACTTAACAACAACAACAACAACACACTGCATTTGAGTATCTGGTAAAATCATGGTTAATTTGCTAGCAATTGTCATCCTCAAGTTTAAATTTTGTATAAAATTTCTTTTATCGCTATATTCAACCTCCTATCCAGACCATTGCTTACCTAAGCTGTTGCATTTTTTTTTCACCTTTTCAATCTATTTTATAACAATCCATCTGATTATCTTTAAGGCAAGTACAAAAAACTATATTCATCTTTATGTTTTTATTAATGCAATTTACCTTATTTAAAAAAATATGTAGGAGGTATCCTAATATAAAAGTATACTTTTTTGGACAGAAATAATATATGTGAGCATTAGTTCATTTAACACCTGTTTACCCTTTCCCTAGAGACAATCATTTAAACTTTTCAGGATTTAATTCTTACTGGTATGGTGCTATAAGATCAGCACTGAACTATGACCACAAGATCGGCAGTTCAAACTCACCAACTGCTCCTTGGAAGCCCTATATTAGGTGGCTATGAGTTGGAACTGACTTGACGGAACTTAACGACAACAACATATTTAAAATGCAGCTTAAAAAAAAAATTAACAACTTTATATTTAAATCTATTTGTATACTCAGAAGTTAAGTGAAGGTATTTGTTGATCAATTTTTCTTTCTCCTCCCACTTTTTCCAAGCAGATTTTGTCCTTTAAAATTTTTCTAATGTGGGAGATACTGTAATTTAAGCAGTCATTTCATATTTTCAATATAGATGTTACATTGGGGTTGTGAACTTTGGAACATGAAAATATTCATATCTTCCTTTATCTCCTCCAAACCTAAACCAACTAAATTTAAACACTGTTGTTGTTAAATGCCATCAAGTCAATTCTGACTCAAGTCAATTTAAAAACTAAAAATCAACAAATGTGTTTAGAATATTCTGACTACTCAATGCTTTAAACCCCAAAATTATGATTGGTTTCCTTTATTTTATAGGTTTTCCACTTTCTTGAATTATTAAATTACCTTCTATTTTTGCATTCTCTTTTTTTTCTCTTGAATATTTTAGTCTCTTTATGTAAGCAATGTTAACTGTAAATTTTTAGTTGTATAAAGCTAGAAACAGGGAGAACAGTTGGAGGAGAATGTCTTGGTACAAAAAGAACTTAAATGACAACAGTGGTAGTAGGATCAACTCATATCTATCATTATTATGAGTAAGGCAACTGGAAGCAAATGTCTTCCATATACTGTGTCTTTAGGAGCATGTTGCTTGGAAAGTACTGTAAAATCTCATCTCAGTTTCTACTGTGTAAATTCTAACATTGGAGACTATCTGGCCCCTCTAGGTCATAGAGATTTCACAATTGACAAATGTGGTAAATACTGGAATATACACAAAATAGCTCAATAGCTATTAGTATAGTAGTATAGCACACTTTGTTGTTGTTTTAAAACTGAACTAAGAGTTTTATTAGTTTTTATTTAATTAAATCTTGGAATTAAAGCATCCCTGAATTATAATGAACTAAGTGCATTTTACAATGTGCATCCTTAGTAGACAATTAATTGGGGGTGTATGCGAGCATGGGAGTGGTGGTTAGCATTTGTAAAGGATGACCTTGACATGGTTTGTGAGGTCTCCAAAGCAATTACTGCAGAGACTGAGATGGAAAACAATAGCAAAAAGCAAGAGAACTACTTGAATTAGCGCAAATCACAGGCACTGCTCAACAGCATTAGATGACAGTTTACTTTTAATGAGGAAAGACACGAGGTAATTAAATCTTGACATATAATTATGAAAGAAAATATCAGGTAACAATCTTGCTATGCAATATAAAAGAAGAAAAGACATTTTCTGAAAACTTGCCTGATGCTCTGTCATCTGAAACTATTCTTTATGAGTGCAGGGTGAAGGTCAAGGAGGTATCTTAACTCCATCAATCCTTTGGACAGTTACAAATGACCTTTTGCTTTCCATAAGACATTCAATATTCTGAATTGGAGGGATACATTTTTCTGTGTTTAGAAAATGGCAAAATTGAAACCTTTCCTATTGTATGAGTTACACTTATGTTAACTCTCTTGTATGCCTGTTCACCCCCAAGTTTATTGAAGCTGCTCTCATTTGCATTAACTACCTAATCTAGAGAAAAGCATCAATTTTATATTGTCTGTCAGAAACTGTGATATATATGTATATATTTTAACTTAAGCTTTTAAAAACCTAACATTGACCATTTAGAGAATGCTAATACCTCCTCTAAAATACCTGAATACATTTTAGCTTCCAAGAAGTTCATGAGTGTTACATTAGAAAACTAATAAGGAGGATAGAGGCAAAATTTTAATATTTGAAAAATTTCTCTAACTGATATTCTTATTTTATCTTGTGTTATTTCTGAGTCATAATTAAAATACATAGGAAAAGGTTTTAGTTTAAAACTAAAACTCTTCTTTCTCTAATGAATTAAGATTTTACAAAACTTACCTTTTCTTATTTTTCCATATAAAAGGTCACAGTAATCAAGCTGTCATCAACTTACGAAATATACAAGAGTAGAGCTACTGGCTAAAATTACAGTTAACTTAAGATAACACAAAGCTTATATTATAGTTATGAATAAGTGCATTGTGACACACAGTGACAAAGTTATAAGCATTAAAAATGCATGTGACACCAGTTTAAAGAATAAAGCATTGTATTTTTTTACTAATGTATTTGATTTTTCCTTCAAATATAAAACTGTTGAGTTTGCAGTGTGCTAGAACAGTGTCTGTTTTAGGTACTTGGGATACAGCCAGGGAACAAAATAGACAATATCCCTGCCCTAGCAAAGCTTCTATTGTGGTGTCTACAAATAAGTAATTAAACAAACAAACAAATAAATAATATAAATTACAAATAGTGATATGGTCTTAGGACAAAAGAAAGCAGACTAACAGGATAGGTAGTGATAAGTCTAAGCAGACAAGTGTAGCTTGTGTAGTGTGATCAGAGACTCCGAATACAATATGACCCCTTGCCTCTTAAGCTATTAGAACAGAGAAATACATTTAATGAGTAATTAATTGAGACTTTAGCCATTGATTACATTCTTCCCAAAGCCATTTCTTCAGCTCAAACTTTCATAATAATTTTTAGGGATCCTCATTATTTATTCTTCTTAAAAAGAAAGGTAGATTTTGATCATCCACTAATCTTCAAGATAACAGAAAACATATATGCAATTAATTTTCTTACATTGCTTCCAATATTACTGTAAATAAGTCAATATTTGCTCTGGGATCATTTTCAAATTTTAATTTTTTCTACAATTTTTTCAGATGCATTTTTGAAATTGTAGTAATTATGACTCCAAAATAGCATGGGATACACACACATCATCATATTCATATATATATTGTTGTTACATGCCATCGAGAGTCAATTCCGACCCATAGTGACCCTGTATAGGGTTTCCGAGAAGTAGCTGGTGAGCTTGAACTGCTGACCTTGCAGTTCAAATAGCTTTGCAGTCTCACGCATTAACCCACAACACCACAT
>NW_006408519.1:56602255-56614851 GCF_000296735.1 Chrysochloris asiatica
TCCTGTAAAGATTTACACCCTCGGAAACCCTGTACAGGGTCGCTATGGGTCGGAACTGACTCGACGGCACTGAACAACAACAACAAAATATATATATAGTTATTGTTGCTATTAGTTATTGTTGCTAAGTGCTGTCAGGGCTGTTCTGACCCATAAAAATCCTGTATAGGGTATCCAATGAGTACCTTGTGAGCTTGACTCACTTACCTTTAAAGTTAGTTCAAACCAACTTTGCAGTACAGAGCACTAAGCCCTGGTATGGTGTTTTGGGATAATGCACTGGATCACAAGGTCAGGTTGAACTGCAAGGTTGACAATCAAATTCACCAGCTACTCCTTAGAAATCCTATACAGTGTCACTATGAGTCAGAACCAACTCGAAGGCACTTAACAACAACATATATATAGTGGTGGTGTGCCGTGGAGTTGTTTCTGACTCATAGAGTCCTTGCATAGTGTTTCTGAGGCTGTAAATCTTTACTGGAGCAGAAAGCTATATCTTTCTCCTGCAGAATGGCTGATAGTTTCAAACTGCTGACCTTGAGGTTAGCAGCCCAACTCATAGCAACTATGCTACCAGATATCTAAAAAGGTCTTATGCAGCAGATCTGCTGCACAAGACCTTTTAAAAGTGTTGAAGAGCAAAGATGTCAGCTTTGAGGACTAAGGTGTGCCTGACCCAAGCCATGGTATTTTCAATAGCCTCATATGCATGTGAAAGCTGGACAGTGAATAAGGAAGACCATAGGAGATTTGATGCTTTTGAGTTATGGTGTTGGAGGAGACTGAAAGTGCCATGGGTTGCCAAAAGAACCAATAGAAGTGCAGCCAGAGTGCTCCTTGGAGGCCTAGGTGGCCAAACTTCGTCTCTCATACTTTGGACATATTGTCAGGAGGGACCAGTTTCTGGAGAAGGAGATCATGTTTCGTAAGGTGGAGGGTCAGCGAAAAAGAGGAAGACCCCCAACGAGATGGACTGGCCAAGTGGCAGCATCAGTGGACTCAAGCGTGGCAATAGTAGTAAGGTTGGCCCAAGGTTGGGCAGTGTTTTTTTCTGCTGTGCATAAGTTCGCTATGAATCAGTACTGACTCAATGGCACCTAATAACAACAACAACATACACACAGACAGATAGATAGATCGACCGATCGATTGATCGATCTCTGGTAGCGTACTTGTTACAAGTCAGTCTGCTAACCTTAATGTTCTGTTGTGTGTGAATCTATATATAAATGTATATATCCAGAACATTTTCCATTTCATCCATTTTTGCATGTACAATACAGCCACAACCACACATGTTGCATAACCATCACCACTAACCTTTTCCAAATCTTTGTTCCCTCCTTTACTTTTCCTTTTTCTCCCTTCTTTACTTTCCCTTTTTTTTTTTTAATTTTCAGGAAGGTTCCCAATGGTTTGTCCTAATGAGAAAATAAATATACATTGTTTTCCTTTTCCTTCCAGTACATGAAATTAAACAACAAACAAACAAAGGAATCTTTCATTTTGGAAGAAATTAATATTACAGAGAAACATTTTTATTTTCTAAATATCACCATTATGTTTTATGTGAGAAATATAAGTATGTTAGGAAATTATTATAGAATTGTTCATACTTATATCATATATTCTATAAAAGACTATGAATTCACTAACGAAGGCACTTTGGTGTTTTGAAGACTGCATGATGATTATGGATTTGTGAATTGAAGGATTATTTCAGAGGGCTAGAGAATAGTTTTTCACGGCATATAAATTGCTACAACCAACCAAAGACAACACCAAAGAATTGACAAGGCAAAAGAAACTGAAGAAAAGACAAATAATGAAGAAAGACCTTGATGATTTTCTCAAGAATAAAAGTAATTTTGAAAATTTAATACAAGAAAAATATGTTTACTTGATGATGAGTTTTCATTTATTCAGAGTGTAAAGTTTCAATCAGTTGATTTAAAAGTTATAGAAATAAGAATAGAATTATCTCAATGGAAAGCAAACTCTTAAGACTACAATGGGAAATTAAATTTAGTCACGAAAAAATAATACTTTAGGACTTACAACTTAGTTTTAGTAGAATCCTGTATTTTTAAAAGGGAAAATTACATTATTATAACTACAAAATTAAATGATTTCTCTCATATCTATGCTGCTATCACAGAAATCTCACAAGTGGGTAACTGTCTTCCAAATGTCTTGGAGCCATGTTTTTCACCAGTGCTTTCAGTTCAACATGGACATCTCCCTTCAACCATTGGTTCTTGAACATATGCTGCCTCCAGAAACGGTTGAATGTTGATCAGTTCTTTTTGTTACAGTGACTGTATAGTCCTTCCATCATCTTTTGATGCTTCCTGTGTCATTCAATGCTTTGCCTATAGATTCCTTCAAAGCTTGGATTTTTTTCTTTAGTTCTTTCAGTTTGAGAAATGCTGAGTATGTTCTTCTCTTTTGGTTTTCTAACTCCAGGTCTTCACACATTTCATTGTAATACTTTGTTTTCTCGGGCCACCCTTTGGCATAATCCATTCAGCTTTTTACTACATTGTTTCTTCCTTTGACTTTAACTATTTTACCTTCAAGTTCCTGATAAACATTTTGACCTATTCTTCCTTTCCTGACTTCTTAATGACCTTTTGATTTCTTCATGTATGATAAATTTGATGTCATTTCTCAACTTGATTGTCTTTGGTATCCACAGGTAGTCCTTTTATTTTCTTGAAAGATAACAGATGGAACTCTTTTGTCTTCTTTGCTGTCCACAAAATTCCAACAAGCAGTGTTCTTTCCTTTCATTCTGTCTCTCTTCCCTTTCTGTCTACGCTGATGGGGTTTCTGCTGTGGAAGTTACTTAGATTCATCAATCACAGGCTTAATCTCTATAGCAAATGAATGAGTCAAAAGATCTCAGTGATAATCTTAAAACATGTGTACTTCATTTACTCAGCAGACTTTTCCAAACCTGTGAGTTCTATTTCATTTCGCACAATATATATTTAACTCTCTTTCCACTCACATTTTACCATAAGCAGAGAGAAACTGTGCAGATCCTTTAGGATCTTAATCTGTAATCTCCTCACCCAAATATTAGGACACATATAAATGTTCATGAAGTTGTACCTTCCACCAAACATTTTATCATAATTCAAATCAGTTCTTTGCTACTGCATAAAAAGCTTCAACTTCCTTCCAATGTTCCATCATTTGTTCATCACATCCTTTTAAAGTTTTACCAGAAGCACATTTAATCCATATTTATATCAACATTCTGTCCTCATCACAGCTTTTAATTGTTTCTGAGCTCTTACCAGAAACATCTCTGATGGTCATAATTCTACCAGCAATATCTTTAGGGCACTATTGTTCCTTACTGTTGCAGTGTGGATGAGGAGCCTGGTCCAGTCTCACTAACCCTCTGAAGAATTGGTAGGGTATAGGCATAAAGGACTTACAAAAGAAGCCAGAGAAATAGAAATTCAATCAAGCAAATTTATTGAAACACAGATGAGGATGCACTACCCCCAACTCACTTGTGAGAGGAGTATGTAGTAAGTTCTTGCATTCACTTTTTCATTGCTTTTCTTCCAGTGTGGCCTCTAGGTATATGGATAGTTGTCTTCTAATCCCTATGTTTTCCTACTGTAATTTAAACCACACAATTAGTCATGTCTTCCTCAATTTGTACTTCTTTCGCATTACATCAGCTCAGGCTTAGACTTTTCTCAAAATGGTTGATTTGGGGGGAAGTCCCTTTCTCTATCTTTCCTTTCACTGGACTCTCCTGAAAGGTAAGGCCCTTTCCTGCCTTCTTTGTACGTGATCTGTGTTAGCTTCTCTTTCCTTTTCTAACTGCAGAACACTTACTAGGAAAAATATCAAAATTCTTCCAACTTTTTGCCATTAGACAATTTCAAAATCACTTTCACATTTTAGGTATTTGTTATAATAGTTCCCTGCTCTTCAATACAAAGTCTGTCCTAGTTGTCCAGAACTTCTACAGCAGAAATATCAAAAGTGGGTGACTTTAATGAACATAAATTTATCACAGTTAGGAGGCTAAAAGTCTGAAATCAGCTTGCCAGCAATAGGGGAAGGTGTTGATCTCTTGTCTTGGCTCCGGAGGAAGGTTCTTGTATCTAAGCTCCTTTCCCTTAGGGATTTTTATGTTGCATGGCATCTATGTCACCTAGTATCTGCTCTCTTGCTTATTTGTTTAATTTTTTTCATATTTCAAGATACTGACTTAAGACACACCCTGCTTTAAAATTTTATATTTGTTATAACAAAGAAAACTGACTCACAAATTGGAATATAACTGCTGAAGAGTTTAGGATTACAAAACATATTTTGGGGAGACATAATACCATCCCTAACGACTTCCAACCAACAAATAGTGTTTTTGATTTTTGCACATTGTGTGTCCAGATAACACAAAAATACCCTACTGTCAAATAAGATTCATGTGAATCAAAAGTTTAATACAATATCAACCTTTTGTAATAACTTCAAGGTAAAAGTCACAAGGATTAAGCAAAATAGGACAAGGTCTGTTCTTAAAAGTACTTCTCCTCCAGTTTCTATATAGCTTCTGATCCAGATTAACCTGTGAAAATTTTAATGAGGTATTAAATACCATCAGTTACATGTGAGGAGTTATTTTGTTCAAGAAACATGTTGTATAATCAGGTTTGTAGCATATATATCATTTTCTAGGATCAATATGGAGTTCTGGTGTGGTGCTATATGATAAGCACTGGGCTGCAAGGTTGGTTTGAACTGTGAAGTCGTGGTTCATACTCACCAGCTGATCCTTGGAAACTCTATACAGGGTCACTATGAGTTAGAACCAACTCAATGGCATTTAATAGCAACAATGGATCCATATAGATGAACCACCACTTGGCTGTCAGTTTGTCATACTGTGGTAGCTTGTGTGTTACTCTGATTTTGGAAGATAATACCACTGTTTTGGAAGAAGTGTAGCCAGAGTGCTCTTTGGAGGCCAAGATGGCTAAGCTTCGTCTCTCATACTTTGGACATGTTGTCAGGAGGGAACAGTCACTGGAGAAGGATGTCATGCTGGGTAAGATGGAGGGTCAGAGAAAAAGAGGAAGACCCCCAACGAGATGGATCAGCCAAGTGGCATCATTGATGGCGTCAAGTGTGGTAGCGATAGTGAGGTTGGCCCAGGATTGGACACTGTTTTGTTTTGCTGTGCATGGGGTTGCTATAAGTCAGTTCCGACTCGATGGCACCTGACAACAACATCACTAGTATTTTAAATATCAGCAGGGTCATCGTGTGTCGGGGTCTGACCTCGACATAGTTGTGTTGTTCACGAGGGTTTGGTTCACGAGGAGGGGAGATCCAGCGGCGATAGGGATAGCGAAAGAATACACAGACAAACAGAAGAAGGGAGACAATGAGGCACCCCAAAGCCAGGGTGGATACATTACTGGTGGGCAGGCTTGGGACTACAGGCATCATGGCCTCTGCAGGCAGCAACCCACTGCCCTGCAATCTTTACTGCATGCCTTCCAACCCGTAATGCACTGCTATCTTTACTGCAAGCCTTCTAACCAGTAATGCACTGCAATCTTTACTCCATGCCTCCCAACCAGCAATGCACACCTGGGGAGGCTCGGGCCTCTGCTTTATTCAGGGGAGGAGCTTCACACCAAGCGGGGAGGGATCTTTACAGAAGAAGAATGGTATTATTCAGACAAGACAATCTTTAAGATAAATTAAGCCAGTAAACCTTACTTAAACCAATATTCCTTTCTTCCTTACTGGGTTTAACCTTCACTTGGATCAAACTGATTGAACCCAGGGTGGTCCGAGGGCGTTGTCCCCATTGTCCTTAATCCCGTATTCCCAGAATTTACCGCTCCACCCCAAGTGAATATACCCCGGGCAGTTCCTCTCCAGAGCCTCCCTGCTTAATCCCAGTAAACCTGTCCTTGTTCGTCCTCTGAGGAAGTTTTACTGCCTTGGTTCTAGGGGGAAAATCTTGACCTTAGAAACTTAGGGGAATATTGCATTGCTCTGTGGACATCCAGGGCTCATGTTTGGAATTAAATAAATATGACTAAACAATTTGATGAAAAACAATCTGCTATTAACTGCCAAGTGGCTTCATTTGTTACACTCGAGCCTATAGGGCCTTGAACCTCTGACCAGTCTTACACGGTCCGCAACAATTGTGGTATACAGGTTTCAGTGGAGCTTCCAGACTAAGATAATGCAGGAGGAGGGGAAGGCCAGTTTGGAATGGCTAGCAACAGAAAATGTTCTAAACAACACAGTGAATTGTTTAATGGCTAGACAGTCATAATCAATAAACTCCCACCAACTGAGTTTTTCCTGATGGTTTTGGGGATGAAGAGGTGGAGGAAGATGTAATGGATAATTCAATTCAGTTGTGAGAGACTGTTAACAGGGCTAATTGTTATTGGTTAATTTTGTCACTCTACTGGGTATAAAATGAGCCATCTCAGAAGCAGAGGGGTGGTCTAGCTACTATAAAGAAGAAAGAGTAAGGAGTGGAGTATTTCCTCTGGACCCTGATATTCCTGCACATGTAACCTCTTCAATTCAAGGAAAGAAAATGGAGACACCAGAGGAGTAACAGAGGAACAGCAAAGCAGAACAAAGAACCAGAGCAGGAGACACAAGAGCGGCCTTTCTATCCAATGGACCAATTAAGCTTAGTAACTTTATGCAGCCTGTTTGCAGAATGGAGTATCTTCAGGCCCATAATTGAGAGATCTAGGTTTGGTGTCTCATAAAACTATCACTGAATGTCTTCAGGCTGAGGCTTATGGTACACTGGTATCCCCAGTGGGCATTTATCAGCAGCCCTACAAAAGCTGTATAACTTTGCTGGAGCAGGGCAGATGCCAGGCCAAAGGGCTGAGGGCCAGAGAGAGGAAAAATTGTGCCCTGAACATTTCTGACTTAGAATAATAACCTTTTAAATCTCCAAATAAACACAGTAACTTAGTATTCTGTCTGAATTCTGTGTGGCCATTTCAATGAATTATCAATCCTAGGTGAATAGAGATGGCTGTAGGAGGAATGCTTGGTGAAATTTGCAGGAACATTGTCTGATATAATGCCAGAACATGAGCTTCACATGTTGTAAGTAAGACACACTCAATAGGACTGAGGAAGAGCTATTTCTATGAAATGTGCTTGACCTTAAAGATCTGGATGGAGAAAAAATTTCTGAACCTTCATTTAAAAAGAGGATACAACTCAAAATCAGTAGAAAGAGCTACAAACATCCATTAATAATGTGAATGTGGAATGTCTAAAGAATGATTCTAGGAAAATTGGAAGTTGTCAAAATGAAATAGAATGCATGGAGATTAATATCCTAGGTGCTAGTAATGTGAAATCAACTGGCCTTGATCATTTTGAATCTCACAATCACATCATTTACTAAGCCATGTGAGTATAGTTTTACTAAAGGTAATACAGAAACAGCTGCAAGCATTCATTGACAGAGAATTTCAGAGGTTCAAGCTGGATTCAGAAGAGGCCATGGAACAATGGATATCATTGCTGATGTCTGATTGATTTTAGCCGAAAGAAGAGACTATCAGAAAGATGTTTACCTATGCTTTACTGACTATGCAAAGGCTTTCGATTGTGTGGATCATTACAAGCTATGGACAACATTGCGAAGGGTGAGTATTCCTGAACACTAAATTGTGCTTGTGAGGAATCTGTACATGGACCAAGAGGCAGTTGTTCACACAGAACATGGAAACATTGAATGGTTTAAAATTAAGAAAGGCGTATGTCAGGGTTGTATTCTTTCACCATACTTAATCAACCTGTATGCTGAGCAAATAATCTGAGAAGCTGAGTTATATGAAGAAAAACGTGACATCAGGATTGGAGGAAAACTCATTAACAACCTGTGATATCAAGATGATACACAACCTTGCTTGCTGAAGTGAAGAAGACTTAAATATTTACTGCTGAAGATAAAGGGCACAGCCTTAGGTGTGGATTACATCTCAATGGAAAGAAAACAAAAATCCTCAACACTGGACCAATAAATAACATTCTTATCAATGGAGAAAAGATTGAAGTTGTCAAGGACTTCATTCTTATAGGATTAACTATCAACACTCATGGAAGCAGCAGTCAAGACATCAAAGGACATATTGTATTAGGCAAATCTGTTACACAAGACCTTTTTAAAGTGTTGAAGAGCAAAGATGTTAGCTTGAGGACTAAGGTGTGCCTGACCCAAGCCATAATATTTTCAATAACTTCATATGTATGTGAAATCTGGACAGTAAATAAGGAAGACTATAGAAGAATTGATGCTTTTGAGTTATGGTGTTGGATGACGATACTGAAAGTGCCACAGGCTGCCAAAAGAACCAATAGATCCATTTTGGAAGAAGTGCAGCCAGAGTGTTCCTTGGAGGCTAGGATGGCCAAGCTTCATCTCTCATATTCAGACATATTGTCAGAAGGGACCAGTCACTGGAGAAGGATATCATGTTTGGTAAAGTGGAGGGTCAGAGAAAAAGAGGAAGACCCCCAGTGAGATGGATTGGCCAAGTGTCAGCATCAGTGTTTCAAGTATTGCAACAATTGTGAGGTTGGGCCAGGATTGAGCAATGTTTTGTTCTGCTATGCATAAGGTCGCTATGAGTCAGTACCTACTCAATGGCACCAAACAACAACAGTGATTTCTTCATTGTAAATACTTTTTCAACAACACAATGGAGACTATACACTTGGACCTCACCAGGTAGAATACATAAGAATCAAATTAACTATATCTGTGGAAAGGGACTATGGAGAAGCTCAATATCATCAGTCAAAACAAGAGCAGGGGCTGATTGTGAAACAATCAATTGCTCATACCAATTGCTCAAGTTCAGGCTAAGGCTGAAGAAAATTTAAAATTTTAAGCACCAATATACGACCTTGCGTAGATCCCACCTAAGATTATAGGCCATCTCAAGAACAGATTGTATGCATTAGACAGTAATGGAAGGAAGGCCAGAAGAGTTGTGGGATGACATCAAGAACATCATACAGGAAAGAAGCAAAAGTCATTAAGAAGACAAGAAAGAAGGAAAAGACCCAGACGGATGACCAAAGAGACTTTGACACTGCTTTTGAATGTAGGAAGCTAAAGAAAATGGTAAAAAAAAAAAAAAAAAAAAGTTGAAGTAAAAATGCTGAACAGAAAATTTCAAAGGGCAGTTTGAGAAACAAAATCATGTATTACAATGAAATTTACACAAATATTTGGAGTTAGAAAACCAAAAGGGAAGGACAAGTTCAGCATTTCTAAAGGTGAAAAGGCTAAAAAAATTGTTTTAAAACAAGCCTCCGGTTACAATATTGAAGGATTTTATGGATACAATATCGAATGACACAGGAAACATCAAGAGAAGAAGGAAGGAATATACAAAGTCACAGAATCAGAAACAATTGGTCAATATTCAGTAATTTAAAGAGGTAGCATATGATCAAGAACCAATGGTATTGAAGGAAAAAGTTCAAACTTCACTGAAGGTATTGAGAAAAACTGTGGCTACAGGAATTGACCAAATACAAATTGGAATATTTCAACAAACTGATGCAGGACTGGAGGTGCCCATTCATCTATGTCAAGAAGCTACCTAGCCAAACTATTGGAAGAGACCATATCTGTTGCCATTCTAAAGAAAGTTGACCCAACATAATATGAAATTCATTGAACAATTTCATTAATATTACGTGCAAGTCAAACTTTCCTGAAGATAATTCAAAACATGACTACAACAGTACATCAACAGAGAGCTGCCAGAAATTCAAATTGGATTCAGAAGAAGAGATGGAATGATGTCATTACTGGTATCAAATGGATCTTTTGGAAAGCAAAGAATACAAGAAATATGCTTACTTGTGCTTTATTGACTATGCAAAGGCATTAGACTGAATGGATCATAACACATTATGGATAACATTGCAAAGAACGGGTACTCTAGAATACCTAATTGTGCTCATGAGGAACATATATGGACCAAGAGGCAGTCATTTGAACAGAGCAAGGGGACACTGAATGGTTTAAAAGAAAGAAAGGTGTTAGTGTTGTATCCTTTCAAAATACATATTTAATCTGATTTTTGTATACTGATATTGAATCCTACCAATTTTCTGACTCTTAAATAAATTCCAATAATTTTCTTGCTTAGTTTTTGAGATTTTCTATGTGTAGTTTCATATCATATGCAAGAACAGAGAGTTTTACTTCTTCTTTGCCAATTTGTTATTGTTAAGTGACATTGAGTTGATACCAACTCACAGTGACCTTGTTTAGAATTTCTGAGAAGTGGCTGGTGAGTGGTTCAAACTAATCTTGTGGACCAGTACTTATACTACTTCACCACACCAGTACCCATTTGCCAGTTTGGATACTTCAAATATTCTTATCTTGCCTTATAGTTCTGGCTGAGACTTCCAACATATTGTTCAATTGTTGTTGTTGTTGTTGTTAAGTGCTGTGGAGATGGTTCCAACTCATGTTGACCTTGTATAAGGTTTCAGAGGAGCAGGTAGTAAGTTTGTGCTGCTGACCTTACAGTTCAAACCAACCGTGTGGTCCAGTGCTTATCCTACAGCACCACACCATGACTCCATTACTGAATTGGAGGGTTGATAAAGATCATCCTTGTCTGGTTCCTGTTAGCAAAGATAATGTTTTCATTTTTCTCCAATAAGAGTAAAGTTGACTGTTGGATTTGTAGGTTGTTGTTGTGAGGTGCCATTTGGCTGGTTCCAAATCTGAGGGACCCTGTGCATCACAGAATGAAACACTGTCTGATCCTGCACTATCGTCACAATTGTTATGCTTGAGCCCATTGCTGCTGCCACTGTGCCAATTCATCTCATTGGAGAGTCTTCTCCTTTTAGCTGCCCTTCCACTTTACCAAGCATGATGTTCTTCTCCAGGGATAAGTCTCCTCTTGATAACATGTTGAAAGCATGAGAGACAAAGCTTCACCATTTGGTCTTCCACGTAGCTGTTTTCTAGCTCTTTAAATAATAATGTTGGAATGTGGATTAAGATTGCATTATATCTATAGATCTGTTTAGGTAGTGTTGATATTTTCACAATGTTAAGTCTTCCTATCCATGTTGTTGTTGTTAAGTGCCATTGAGTCGGTTCTGACCCATAGCGACCCCTTATAGGGTTTGCAGTTTGAAACTACCAGCTGTCACGCGGGAGAAAGATAAGGCTTTCAGCTCCCATAAAGATTTACAGCCATGGAAATCCTGCACAGGGTGACTATGAGTCAGAATCGACTCCACGGCACATAACAGCAACAGCAACAACAACAACATACGGTTTCTAAGGAGTGACTGGTGAGCTTGACCCATCAAACAGCTTTGCTGTCTGGTGCATTAACCCACAGTGCCACAAATATTCTTTCATATCTATAAGTCTCTTTGTAATTTACAGAAATGGCAGATTATTTCTGCCACTCTAATCTACTTTGAGGAGGTCATTCTTTTCTAGTTGTATTTTAATTCCTTTCACACTTGAGAGTTCACATCTTTTGGCTCTATCTCAGACAAAGTTCTGCTGTTATTCTTGTACTCCAGCTGCAGTTCTTTCAACACAGACCTGTTTATTCTTCAGTCTATGGTACCTTCAATAATCTTTTCCAATACCACAACTCAAATGCATCAATTTTTCAGTGACCTTTATTATGCATTGTCCAACTTTCACATACATATGACACTACTTAAAATATAGCTTGGATCAAGTTTACTTTAGTCCTCAAACTGATACATTCACTCTTGAATATTTTAAAGACGTCTTGTGCCCCAAATCTGGCTAATGCAAATGTGCCATTTGATTTCTTGACTACTCCTTGTATGAATGTTGATTGTGGATCCAAACTAAATGAAGTATTTGACAACTTAAATATTTTTTCCATTTATCATGATGTTATCTATTGGTCTAGATGTAAACCAATATATGCAATTTCAAAATTCTATTATATGTGTATGGATATATATATATATATACACCTTTAATTATTAAGGAATTCTTCTTCTATTCCTATATTATTGAGTGTTTTTATTAGGAATGAATATTGGATTTTGTCAAATGCTTTTCTGTATCAATCAATATGATCATGTGATTCTTTTCCTTTGTTTTATTTATGTGGCAGACTGTGGAACAGATCATCAATTACTGATATGCAAATTCAAACTGAAGCTGAAGAAAATGAAAACAAGTCTACTAGAGCCAAAATATAACCTTGAATTTATCCCACCTGAATTTAGAGATCATCTGAAGAAGAGATTTGATACATTAAAAACTAAAGACCGAAGACCAGAAGAGTTGTGGGATGACATCAAGAACATCATACATGAAGAGAGCAAAAAGTTATTAAGAAGACAAGAAGGAAAAGGTCAAAATGGATGTCAGAGGAGACTCTGAAACTTGCTCTCCAGCGTAGAGAAGCCAAAGCAAATGGAAGAATTGAAGAGGTCCAAGAGCTGAACAGAAAATTTCAAAGATCAGCTCAAGAAGATATAACCAAATACTATAATAAAATATGCAA
>NW_006408519.1:56616192-56618610 GCF_000296735.1 Chrysochloris asiatica
TTTGAGTTGTGGTGTTGGAGGAGAATACTGAAAGTGCCATGGACTGCCAAAAGAACCAATAGATCTGTTTTGGAAAAAGTGCAGCTAGAGTACTCCTTGGAGGCCAAGATGGCTAGGCCTCGTCTCTCATACTTTGGACATATTGTCCGGAGGGAACAGTTGCTGGAGAAGGATGTCATGCTGGGTAAGGTGGAGGGTCAGAGAAAAAGAGGAAGACCTCCCCCACTCCCCAACGAAATAGATTGGCCAGGTGGCATCATTGATGGGCTCAAGTGTGGCAGTGGTAGTGAGGTTGTCCCAGGATTCGGACATTGTTTCATTCTGCTGTGCATGAGGTTGCTATGAGTTGGTTCCTACTCAATGGCACCTGACAACAACAATTTATGTGGTGAATTATATTAGTTGTTTTTCTAATCATCCTTGCATATCTGGTGTAAATCCCTCTTGGTCATGATATATTCCCTATCATGTTGTATTCTATTGGCTAGGGATTTTGTTGAGAATATTTCCATCTATATTCTTGACGAATATTGGTCTATAGTTTTGATTTTTAGTGATATGTTTGCCCAGCTTTTGATAAGAGTATTATACTCACTTTATAAAATGTATTTGGGAGGTATGTATATTTTTCGATGTTCTGAAATTATTTGAGTAGAATTGGTGTCAGCTCTTCTCTGAATGTTTGATAGATTTCACAAGTAAAGACATCTGGATAAAAATTTTCCAACAAAAAATAAAAATCTTTTGTTGGAAAAATTTTAATGACTTGATCAAGCTCTTCATTAGCTATCGGTCTGTTTAAGTTTTCTACTTCATTCTGTATTAGTTTGGTAGGTTGTGTTTTTCTAAAAGTTTGTCCATTTATTTTAAATTTTCATATTTGCTGGAGTATAATTCTTCATAATATTCTATTATTAACCTGTTTATTTCCCCTAGTTCTGCTGTGATGTCACTCATTTATTGTTGTTGTTAAGTGCCATTGAGTTGGTTCCAACTACAGCGACCCTGTACAGGGTTTCTAAGCCACTACTGGTGAGTTTGAACTGCTGACCTTGCAGCTCAAACCAATCTTTTTATTTGAGTGCTTATCTTATAGAACTTTTGAATAATGTTATTGGTGATGGATAGTGAATGTATATGCTATGGACTTGCCATAAGAATTAATAAATCTGTCATTGAAGAAGTACAGACAAAATGTTCCTTTGAAGCAATGAGTGCTAGACTTCATCTCATGTACTTTGGACACTTTATCAAAAGAGACCAATCCTTGGGTGAGGACATGATGTTTGGTAAAGTAGAAGGTCAGCACAAAAGAAGAAAACTCTCACCAAGATGGAAGAGTGGTTGCAACAATCAGTTCAAATAGTACCAATTGTGAGGAAGCCACAGGAGTTGGCAGAGTTTTGTTCTGTATGAGTTACAACTCACTTGACGCCACTAACAACAGGATGAGTTGCAACTCACGACAGAATAATGACAAACATCAGAAATTTAAAATTATTTTTATTATTGTAAAATCCATCCACGCACTACTGTTGAATCAATTTTGACTAATAGCACCCTGTATAGGGTTTTTGAGGCTGCAAATCTTTATGGAAGCAGAAAGCCTCATTTTTCTACCGCAGAATGGCTGGTCAGTTTGAACTTCAGACTTACGGTTAGCAGTCCAGTGCTTAACCTATAATTCTATCAGGGCTCCATTTATTATGGTAAAGATGCCAAAATTATTATGAAAATGAACTGATGCACACATCATACCACTTCAAAACTAAAAAAAGATTTTTCAATTGTATAGCCTACAAAAAAATTAAAATGGCTCTATGAGCAGGAAATACTTTTTGAGTTCAAAGCCATTGAAATGTGTTAGATGAAGGAGCTTCAAATAGTTCACTAAAAAATGGGATTGAAAATAATGAAATTTTTCATGATTTTTTAAGCCTACTTCCATAACATATTCAAATTTAAGCACTTTAAAATGTATAAATATTTAAATTATATAATATTGTTATTTATCAAAGCCAATACAAAGCTTTCACCTTGTAAATGACTTTCAAAGGTGTTTTAGTAACACCTAATATTGCTTATTTTACATAGCTTAGTTGAAATTCATAGGTTTCAAATTCTATACATTTTTACCAAAGTTTACAGCTATCACTGATGAAATTTACAGACCACCAAAAAAAAAATCTTGGACTTCAAAGTCTAGACCATTTATACCAATTGCTTCTTAAACCATGCAGCAAATTAAATATGTATGTTGTTGTTGTTGTTGTTAGGTGCCATTTAGTTGGTACCAACTCATAGTGACCTTATGCACAGCAGAACCAAACACTGCTCGATCCTGGACCAACTTCATAATGGTTGTCACATTTGAGTGCATTGATGTTGCCACTTTGCCAATCCATTTTCCAGGGGCGG
>NW_006408519.1:56618710-56713687 GCF_000296735.1 Chrysochloris asiatica
TTTCCAAGACACAGCTGGTAGGTTTGAATTGCTTACCTTGTGGTTCACAGTCATTGTTGTTGTTGTTAGGTGTCAACAGAACAAAACACTGCCCCGTCCTGGACCAACCTAACTATTGTTGCCACACTTGAGCCCATTGATGCTGTCACTTTGCCAATCCATCTTGCTGGGGGTCTTCCTCTTTTTCTCTGATCCTCTACCTTACCAAACATGATATCCTTCTCCAGCGACTGGTCCCTCCTGAAAATATGTCTGAAGTATGAGAGATGAAGTTTGGCCATCCTGGCCTCCAAGGCTGCACTTCTTTGAACACAGATCTGTTGGTTCTTTTGGCAGTCCATGACACTTTTAATCATCTCCTCCAACAACATCAATTCTTCTATGGTCTTCGATGGTCAGTATATGTAAACTGACCCTATCAGAATCTATAATTGCACATATTTTTTCTGTCTGAAAATTGCTGCCACATTTTAATCAAGGATCCAGTTTTATTTTCTATAAATATCAACACTAGAATTTTTTTTTTTTTTTTTTACAGATATACATGTTGTTGTTGTTGTTGTTATGGGCCATCGAGTCAGTTCTGACCCATAGTAACCCTGCTAGAGGGGTTTCCAAGGAGCAGCTTGTGGGCTTGAACCACTGACCTTGAGGTTCAAACCTTCTTTGCAGTCCACAGTACTACACAGATATACATAGTTCTGGAATTATCTGTGTCACCTCTTTTCCCCAGTTCCATTTCAGCTTTAATTATTTCAAATAACAACTTTTTTCACTGTTTACATGCCTACTTTACAGTATACTTCTAAAGTTTGAACTAACATCGACAATTCATTCCCAATTCTCATAATTCCTTCAGGAGCTGCGATAACACTTTTCCTTAGTCAGAATACCCCTTCAACTTTATTATTCATGAGATTTATGCTTTTAGTACATAAATGCTTATATATAAAGTTGCTCTAGATGTGAACACATTTCAAATATTCGTTCTGATGACACAATATAGTCCCTTAGATATTACAGTTTTTCTTTCATTTCAGGGCTTATAGACATTCAATTTGTAAACAAAACAGTGAAGATTATACTATGGTATAAATGCTAAATATAGATGTAAATAGAAATAAGTTCATGACAGATCATTTTCCTTATATACAATGAGCATGAATTGTAGTGTAATTAACCTTAGAAAGCATTCATTAAAATTTTTAAATTAAACTTAAGCAAATAACTACTACATTCCACTATCGGTTTTATATCATCCATTTATTATTTTAATTTAATATTAAATTAATATCAAAAGTTTTAACTAACTCAAGTATTGAAAGCATTATCAAAAAGTATATTATTGAAAGACGATACTAACTACTGTCACTCTACTTTTCACTTGTGGGTGTTTTCTTGTGAAATCATATTGTTCTAAATTAAATAACAATAGTTGCAACTAGTAGATTTTTATTAACTTCTATTATCTTGTCCACATGATGATATTTTATCTATCTATTTCGGATAGTAATGAAGTATTTAAGTTTCATCTAGTTTAGACCAATTGTTCCATCATAAAACAACTAAATCAGGTAGAAGTTATACATATGTCTATATGAGGCCATTTTCACTGGAAAAAAAAAAAAGTATTTGATGTTAAAAGCCATATTGTTATCAGTTGTCATTGAATTATTCCCACTCACAACAACCCTGAATAGAGTTTCCAAGGAGTGGCTGGCATATGTGACCTTGTGTATAGCAGTCTAGTGCTTATCCAACAGTGCCACACTAGGATTCCAAATAGGTACAGGCAAAGGAGCAGAGTATCCATATATGCTTCAGCATAAAATAATTCACATATATTACATGATTACAGATATATGAAATACACAGAAAAGATAAACATATGGAGAAGAAATTGATAATATTTACCTAGTTCTGGGTACAGTCATGGACAATGCCTTTATATAAGTCTAACAATGTCTTCTAAAGGAGGTATAAATATTCTAAAATTAGAATATGGTAATGGTTATATAACTATGTTAAAATTGAAGTTTATGATTGTTATGGTAAAGGTTATGTGTCAACTTTGTTAACCCTTGATTTTCAGTAGTATGACAGATTTTATGTACTCATTTTCCATTGTGAGATCTAATGTGAGAAGCCATTTATGTGAAAGCAGAGATTCTTTGGGGGTTTGGCCTGCATCCAATATATATGGATGGTCTGGCAAAAACTCACTTACTTTACATTTACCTTGTCATCCTCTAGCCTTTGATTCTTAAGATGTGAGTCAGCACTCTGCCACTTCACAAGCAGAGTCTGGATTTGTCAAACTCTGAAAGCTCATGACCCTGTTGCCTGATCTGTACACTTTGGAATCCTCAGCCTGCCACTAACCCATGGATTTGGAACCTGCTGGTCTCCAAAATTGCATAAGCCATATTTTAAAAGTAAATCTTTGTATGTATGTATATATTTATGTAATAAGTCCTGATGTGGCACTGTAGCATAAGCACTGGACTTCTAACCACAAGGTTGGCTGTTCAAACACACCAGCTACTACTTGAAAATCCTGTATGGGGTCACTATGGGTTGAAATTTACTCCACAGCACATTAACAACAACAATAACATATTTATGCATACACTTCGCTAGTGCTGCTGTTCTAGACAACTTGGCCTCAAAATTTGGTACTAAGAATGATTTCACAGGAACAAAATTATAAGGATGAATTTTCTAAACTGGTTCTCAAGCCCGCTGAGTCTTAAAAGCAATGACGACTCTTATCTCCATTTGTAAAGAAGGTACGTACTGTAATTCACGGCATGAGGTGGTGATAGAAATATACAAACTATCACTATCGTTGAACTAAATATTTATGTTAGACAGGGCGCTGGGTGATGGCTTATTTAATTCATTTCTACTTTTTTTTCAGAATGAGAAGTATAAGGTTGGTTGGTCTTTCACTAGGCAAAGTGGTAAAGAAAGGAAAGAACTCAAGGCTTTGGAGTCACAGTTCACACATTGCATTGTTGTTGTTGTGTGTCGTGGAGTCGGTTCCGACTCATAGCCACCCTGTACAGGGTTTCCAAGGCTGTAAATCTTTACGGGAGCAGAACGCCTCATCTTTCTCCCGCGGAACAGCTGGTAGTTTCGAACTGCTGACTTTGCGGTTCACAGGCCGATTCGTAACCACTACGCTACCAGAGCTCTTTACACATTGCATAACAGACCTAAATATTGCCACCAGTATCCTGAAGGGAAGTCTTATCTCTTACAGTAACAGAGCTGATACTGTTGAAACCAAACCCAGAGTTTTATTATGAGTGGCTGAATTATAATGTCAACTGAATCCCCAAACGTAAACAGTGTTTGAAGTTAAAGTGAGAGCATTGATTGGGAATAAATGAAATCCTGAAACTTGGGATGGGGACATACTGGAAGATAACCAGAAATAGGAAATTGAGCTTCTAAATTCTGTTGAATCCTTCCTGTCAACAGAGCCAGTGCTCTTATTCCATCTAAAGAGATCACTCCAGCTTTATCCGATAAGCTTTTTCCCTCCATAGAAAAACCATTATCACTTTCAACCTCATCTGATGAGATTAACTAACCTGGGTTTGAAGAGTCTCTGAGATATCAACTAAAATGGCACTTGGCATTACTTGGGGCAGCGCCTGAAGCACACATATTACAACACAATGACATGTTCCAGGATCCACCCTCAAATACATTTTCCTTCTAGACCTATAACTAGTCTTAAGTCCCATCAAGCCATAAGAAGTGAAGTAAGTATAAAGTGTGACCCAGGAGATACTATGCTACAATCCAAAAGAAGTGCTTAGTTTCTCTAATGTGTGAAGACAAGTAAAAAATATTGCTACATCACAAGGTTGGTGATTCAAACCCACTCCTCAGAAAGACTATATAGGGTTGCTATGAGTCACAACTGACTTCACACCACTTAACAACACACAATCACAGAAACTTCTGTTAAACACACAAAAAAAATCAAAATATGAAGCTATTGTTTTTCAACATATGGAGGATATATATATATATATTGCCCACCAATATAGAGATGCTAAAGCTACTGGAAGAAATGAAATTTAAGAGCTGAACAGAAAATTTCAAAGGGCAGCTTGAGAAGACAAAGTTAAATGTTATAATGAAATGTGCAAACCTTGGAGTCAGAAAACCAAAAGGGAAGAACATGTTCAGCATTTCTCCAGCTGAGGGAACTGAAGACAAAATTCAAGTTTCAACTTGCAATATTGAAGGATTCAATGGGCAAAATAGTGAACACTGCAGAAAGCATCCAAAGGCAAGTGAAGGTATACAAAGAGACACTGTACCAAAAAGAAATTGTCAATGTTCAACCATTTCATAAGGTAGCATATGATCAAAAGTCTATGGTACTGAAGGTGCACTGAAGCCATTAATGAAAAAGAAGACTCAAGAAATTGATGAAATATAAATTGAAATCTTTCAACAAACTAATGGAGTACTAGAGACACTCACTCAACTAAGCCAAGAAATTTGGAAGACAGTTACCTGGCCAACTGATTGGAAGAGATTCATATTTGTACCCATTAGAGACTGAAGACCCAATGGAATGTGGAAATCATTGAACAAAATATTATCAATATCACATGCAAGTAAAATTTTTACTGACAATAATTAAAAGAGAGCTGTAACAGTTCATTGACAGTGAACTTCCAGGGAGGTATTCAGAAGAGGACATGAAAAGAAGGATATCATTGTTGATATCAGATGGATCTTGGCTGACAGCAGAGAATACCAGAAAGATATTTATTTGTGCTTCATTGACTAGGCAGTCTTTCAACTTGTGCATCATGACAAAGTATGGATAAACAATATTCCAGAATACTTAGTTGTACTCAGAAGGAACCTGAGCCACCAAGAGGCAGTGGCTCAAACAGAATAAGGAGACATTGAATGGTTTAAAATAAGGAAAGTTATATGCCAGGGATGTGTCTTTTCTTATCCATATTTATTCAAAGTCTATGCTAAGCAAATAATCTGATAAACTGGATTTTATTATAAGAATGTGGCATCTTGATTGGAGGAAAACTCATTAACAACCTGCCATATGCAGATGATACAACCTTGCTTGTTGGAACTTAAAATAATTATGAAGATCAAAGACCACATCTTCAGTATGGATTGCACTGGAATGTAAACAAAAATCCTCACAAATGGACCAATAAACAACATAATGATAAAAGGAGAGAAGACTGAAGTTGACAAATATTTCGTTTTCCTTAGACCTACAATCCACACACAGAAGAAAGTGTCAAGGAATCAAATGACAGCAACAAAATCAATTAGGCAAGTTAGCTGCACAAGATTTCTCAAAACTGTTTAAAAGCAAAGATATCAGATTGAGGACTAAGTTGTACCTGATCCTAGCTATGGTATTTTCAGTCACTTCATATGCATATGAATGTTGAACAGTGAATAAGGTTGAACAATGATAAGGAAGACCTTCAAAGAATTAATGCATTTGAGTTCTGGTAATGGAGAAGAATCTTAAAGAACCATAGACTGCCAGAAGATAAACAAATCTGTTAGATGAAGTACAGTCAGAGTGTTCCTTAACAGCTAGGATGGCGAGACTTTGTCACTCAGACTTTTGACCTGCTATTAGGAGGAACCAGTCTCTAGAGAAGGACATCATGCTTGTTAAAGTGGAGTGTCAGCGAAAAGAAGAAGACCCTCTATGAGATGGATTGGCACAGTAACAGCAGTAAGAGAACAATTGTGAGACTGGTGCAAGTCTGAACAAGGTTATTTTTCTAATGTACGTAAGGTCACCATGAGTAGGAACCAATTTGGTGGCATGTAACAATACATATTGGAGTCCTGGTGTGGCGCTGTGGGCTAATGCGTCAGACTGCAAAGTCATATGAACTGCAATGTCAGTGGTTCAAGCTCACCAGGCGCTCCCTGGAAACCCTATACAGGGTCGCTGTGGGTTGGAATCGACTCAACGGCGCTTCACAACAATACATATAATTTTTAAAATTTTTATTATGAATTATGTGATAGTTTGCATGGGAGAACATTAGCTTTTCATTCATCTTATCGTATATTGTTACATTGCAATGATTACAATCTCCTCTATACATCATCAACCAACGAAAGGGTATACCCTGCAAGCCTGCCCCCTGGTCATCAGCACACAGTCCCTCTCCCTCTCTGGGTCTAGAGTTCCCAGCCACTCCATCTCTCTATGTCATTTTCTCTGCCTCCATCTCTGGCATCACTGTTTCTCTGGTTAGGGTTCCACATTCCAATCTTCTCCCTTGATGGTCCCAGGGGTCTCCCTTTCTGGACTGAAAAGTCAACCACTTCCTTCCTTTTGCTACAAAATGTCTACCTTTACATTTCCAAACCTCACAGTCAGTCCTGATAACAATTATTCACTACAGTACGACATGAGTGCTGTCCCCATTGCCTTTCATCAGTCCCACCCAGACAGATTGGATACTACTCAGTGGAGATTCTATCTTCCTCTGCACCTTCTGAATCTAGTCTCTCTTTAAAGGTTGTAAACCAGTCACTTAGTGCCTTTGTAGCCCCCAATTTTGGGTAGCCAATGTCCAAGTTGCCTATCCCTGTCAACTCTGTGTATTGAGGGAGTGGGAATGATCCTCGCCATAATGATTCATTCCTTCTTTTGAGATACTGCATCCATAGGTGTGGATCAAGTTCATCAAATTGTACCAGATTACTCTTTTTTCCCCTCTTCTTTCTTCTTCTAGTTAAGCTCTGATCATATAGCCATTGAAGCCAGGTCAAGTGGGTATTATCTGTAAGTGTGGGTGTTCTTGAGCATATGGCTTCTCTTATTATCTTATTATCAGCTGGATGTTTCATTCTCCACTCTAGTCCTCTGTGGCTATGTCACTGACTCCAGGCCCAGGAGTCCCAAGGTCTTGCCAAACTTCTGGCCAACTAGCCTTCCATCCAGGTTCACAGAAGTCTATTGAACATGGTAGGTCTTAGCTTGCAGCTTCATTGCTGTTTTTCCCTCACTTCCCCTTATCGGTGACCAGAGTAGTCACCAGTCAGAACACGTGTCTGCTAGTGTATTCCCATTGAGCCTTAGTCTTGGAAAGGGGTTTTCCCTGAGGGGACCTGACCACTTGCTTTGATGTCTCCTGGGCAAGCTACTAACTTGTTCTTGTAGTAGTCAGTCGGACTGTCGTTATTGTTTTGTATTTTTTCTGTAGGTCTTTCTTTCAAGAAGTATCTTTTGTTCTTCGAGCCATTCCAGGATGTTCTGCTTTCCTGTTCTTCTAGCCATTCTAAGCTGTCCTTTCCAATAGAAATTTTTCACCTCACAAGATTCTGGATGGGGTTCAGGATTCTACCTATGGTCTAATGTAATGCAGAGGCTCTACAAGAAGTCTCCTTCACTGGGCACCCTGTAGCCCCATTTTAGGTATTCCAATCAGTTATAGGCAGACGACAGATTTACAAGCTTTCCATGGTTATATTCCTAGCTATTCCTTTCTCTCCCCCTCAAATGTCTATTTTATAATGCTATGCAAGGAAAACCAAGATTCAAAAGATAGTCAAGCATCTTAACACTATTTCCTCACTTTTATCCATTCCAACCATGTTTCAATCCCTGTGTCCTAGAGCCCTGTTGTTCCAAGGTTGTGCATACATCATTATTTACGTCTGTCCTACTTAGCCCATGCAAACCTGCCTAATTGTTTTCCCATACACCTTGTTCCTCCATTCCCCTCGTTCCTCCATGTTAAGTCTTCCTATCCAGAAGCATGGTACATTCTTCCATTATTGTAGGTCTCTTTTGGTTTCTTGTAGTATAGGAGCTCTGGTAGCGTAGTGGTTACGAATCGGGCTGTAAACCTTAAGGTTAGCAGTTCAAACCTACATGCTATTCTGTAGGAGAAAGATGAGGCATTCTCCTCCCGTAAAGATTTACAGCCTCAGAAACCCTGTATGGGTTCTCTATGAGTCGTTTCTGACTCCACGGCACATACCCACCAGTAGTATTTTATAGTTTTCTTTGTATAGGTCCTTTGTTTTCCTGGTCACATTTATTCCTAGATATTTCATCTTTTGGGTGGCTATTGTAAATGGTTTTGCTTTCTTAATGTCCTCTTCAGTGCTGTCGTTACTGGTATAGTGGAATCCATTTGATTTTAGTATGTTGATCTTATATCATGACACTTTGCTAAATCTCCCAATGAGGTCTAATAGGTTTTCTTTCTATATATAGGACCATATTGTCTGCCACTAGAGAGAGTTTTACTTCCTTTTTGCCAATCTGATGCCCTTGATTTCCTATCTTGCCATATAGCTCTTGCTAAGGCTTCCAGCACAATATTGAATAGGAGTCGGACAAAGGGAATCCTTATCTGGTGTCTGTTTGCAGAGGGAAGGCTTTCAGTTTCTCTCCATTTAGAGTTATATAGGCTGTTGGTTTTGTATATATGCTCTTAATTATGTTGAGGAATTTTCTTTCAGTTCCTACTTTGGTGAGTGATTTTATCAGGAATGGATGTTGGATTTTGTCAAATTCCTTTCCTGCATCAATCGATATGATCATGTGGTTCTTTTTTCTTATTTATACGGTGGATTACATTGATCATTTTCTAATGTTGAACCATCCTTGCATCCCTGATATGAATCCATCTTGATCATGATGTATTATCTTTCTGGCGTGTTACTGGATTCTGTTAGCTAGGATTTTGTTGAGAACTTTTGCATCTATGTTTATGAGGGATATTGGTCTATAATTTTCTTTCTTAGTGACATCCTTCCCCGGATTTGGTATGAGGGTTATGTTTGCTTCATAAAATGTATTAGGAAGTTTTCTGTCTTCTTCAGATATTCTGTAATAATTTGAGTAGAACTGGTGAAAGCTCTTCCCTTAATGTTTGGCAGAACTCACTAGTGAAGCCATTTGGACCTGGACTTTTGGTTGGGAGTTTTTGATGACCTGATCAATTTCTTCTTTGGTTGTGGGTCTGTTCAGGTTTTCTACTTTACTGAGTGTAAGTTTATGTAGGTCGTGTTTTTCTAAAAATATATCAATTTTTTCTAAGTTGTCAAATTTGTTGGAGTACAACTTTTCATAGTACTCTGTTATTATCCTTTTGATTTCCTTTGGTTCCATTGTGACATCACCCATGTGGCTTTTAATGCGAGTTATTAGTGTCTTCTCCCTCTTTTCATTTGTTAGGTTTGCCAATGGTCTGTCAATTTTGTTAATTCTTTCCAAGAACCAGCTTCTTGTCCTGTTGATTGTTTCTATAGTTTTTCTGTTTTCTATCTCATTTATTTCTGCTCTTATCTTTATTATTTCTTTTCTTTTGGTGGCTGTAGGTTCCCTCTATTGGTCTGTTTCTAATTGTTGTAGATGCTATATAAGTGTGTTAATTTTGGTTCTTTCTTCTTTTTGTATGTGTGCATTTATTGCAATAAACTGTCCTCTCAGCACTGCTTTCGCTGTATCTCAAAGATTTTGGTATGTTTTGTTTCTGTTCTCGTTTGTTTCTAGAATCATTGTGTGTCCACATTTTATTTCTTCGACTACCCAGTTGGTTTTCAACAGGGTGTTATTAAGTTTGCATGTATTTGACTTGATTTCCTTGATTTTCCTATTGTTGATTTCTAATTTTATAGCATTGCAATCTGAGAAGATGCTTTGTAGTATTTTGATATTTTAAAATTTATGAAGTTTGCTTTTGTGGTCTATTCTGGAGAATATTCCATGTGCAGTGGAAAAGAATGTGTATTGTGCTGCTGTTGGGTTGAATGCTCTGTACACATCTATGAGGTTGAGTTGACCGATTGTGTTGTTTAGCTCCTCTGTGTCTTTGTCAAGTTTCTTTCTGGTTGTTCTATCAATTTTCAAAAGTGGTGTATTAAAATCACCCACTATTATTGTAGATTCATCTATTTCTTTCTTCAAATCTATTAGAGTTTGCTTTATATATTTTGGAGCTTTTTTGTTGGGAGCATAGATATTTATTATGGTTATGCCATCTTGTTCAATTGTCCCTTTAATCATGAGATAATGTCCAACTTTATCTATTTTGCTGGTTTTGGCCTTATAGTTTATTTTATCAGAGATTAGTATTGCTACTCTGTTTTTTATTGCAATTAGCTTGGTATATTTTTTCCCATCCTTTGACTTTTAATCTGTTCTTGTCTCTGTGTATAACATGTGTCCCTTGCAGGCAGCATATTGAAGGATCTTGTTTTCTTATCCATTCTGCCACCCTCTGTCTCTTAACTGGTACATTTAATCTGTTTACATACTAATTATCAATAGGTATGAATTAATTGTTGCCATTATGTTTGCTTTTTTTGTGGTGTTGCAGCTTTCTTTGTTCTGTGTGTTTCCCTTTGTTGAGTTCATGGTTTTTGTGTTGTTTCTTATGAGTTTCCTCATAGTTTTAATGTTTTCATGGTCTTCTCGGATTTTCATTTTCTTGATATGTTGTGAAGTGTTGATTTTCTTTGAGGTTGCCTAATAGTCCATTAACTTTTCTCTCCATTTAGTGCAGTCTATTTTATCCTGTAATCTACCTGACCTTCTCACCGTCTGGATCTCTCTTCCTATGTGTTTACCTTCTTTTACATTGGAATTGTTTTGATCATAGGCTGACCTCCCAGATTTTCTGAGTTTGTTCTTATAGTTTTGTTCTGTTCTCAACTCCTCCATCTATCGATTTAGTTCTGGGAGGTGCTGCCACGTATTTCAATCTCTGATTGTTGTCTGTTCTTGTTGGTTCTCAGACCACAGAACTCCCTTTAGGATGTTTTGTAGCACAGTGTTGGCTTTGGCAAAATCTCTTAACTTCTGTTTATCCTGGAATGTTTTGAATATACCATCGTCATCTTTGATTGATAGCTTTGCTGTATAAAGGATTCTTGGTTGGCAGTTTTTTTTTGTTTTTTTTTTCATGGTTTTATATATGTCTCCCCATTGCCTTCATGCCAGTATGGTTTCTGCTGAGAGATCTGAGCTTAATCTGATTTTCTTGCCTTTGTATATAATGCTTCTATAGTACCTAGCTGCTTTCAGGATTTTCTCCTTATCTTTGACTTTGGAGAGCTTGATTATGATATGTCTTGGTGGTTTTCCTTTGGAGTCTATCCTTCCTGGTATTCGTTGAGTTTATTTTTTCACTTTTCAGGACGTTAGAGAAAATTTCTTCCAGCAGTTCTTCAACTATTTCCTCTGTGGGCTTGTGTGATTCTTCCTGTTCTAGAATGCCGATAATTCTTAAGTTTTTCCTCTTTATGTTGTCCAACATGAATCTTAGACCTTCTTCAGATTTTTTAATCATTTTTTTTTTTTTTACTTGTTCTTCTATCTTAGCGGTATTGAGAGATTTGTCTTCCAGATCACTAGTTCTGCCTTCCATCTCTTCTTTTCTACTCCTTTGTCTTTTCAATGTATTGTCTATTTTCTATTTTTGATTGTTTGAACCTCTTTCTGTAGGTTTTGAATTGTTTCCAACACTGTATCTATCTTATTTGATTGTTCTTGTAGTGCTTTCCTGACTTCTGCCTTATTTTTCTCAACTCCATTTTAAAGTGGTTTGAAACATTTTATAATCATTTTTCTGAATTCCTTATCAGGCATTTCAAAGGCCTGCCCTCCTTCCAGAATGTATTCCAGGTCTACCTCTGTGTCATTTGACTCATACATTTTATCTTGTTTCTGGACATGCGCTGATATGGTCATCTGTTTTTGCTTCTTGGACATGTTTAGCATTTATCTGGGGCCTTAATACTTTATTGAGTATGTGTTTTGTTATTTTTTATGCTTTCTGATTGACTCCAAGTAGATGTGATCAGGATATGGGCTTCCCTTTTCACTCTTCTTATTGCTTAACTCACAGTAACTTTTGCAGGTGTTGTCTGCCTCCCTAGTATATGGCAGTTGTAGTGGTTCTTGCCTAGGTTGTGCGGTTTTATCGGGTATGATTGTAGCTTAACTATATGGCAGCATTTGCTTTCTTTTCTTGGATAATATAGGGAGAGAATGAATTCCCCAAAGGTAAAATAACAACAAAAACAACAACAACCAAATAAACACCAAAAAACAACTAAAAAACCCCCCAAAAACAAGACTGGATATTGTAGTCTATAATTGCAGAAAAGGGAGAGTAGGGATAGAAGGGAAACAAAAAACCTGTAGTCTAATATGTGTATAATTTCAATATCCTCTTTCAGCTTCTTGCCTTCAAGGCTGCCTAATAAATTTCAAGATGCCACTGTTGGTTGTTATACTGTTTTTTGGGATTTAATTTTTGGCCTTTTTAAAAAACAACAACAACAACAAAAAAACTCTCTTTCACTCTCAACACCCCTCATTCTGTCCTTTTCCCTATTAGTAAGCAGCTTTCAGGCCTGCTGAGAAGCTCGTAGCTTTAAATGCTGAGAGTATCTGTGCACATGTGCAGCAGAAGAGCCCACCAGTGGTGGAGGTGGGGGGTATCCACTCACTCAGGCACCCCCTCTAGTCACCAGAATGGATGTATGCAAACAGTGGAGGGGGCAATGAACAGATACCAAAACAAACAAACAAAAAAAAATCAGAACAAAGCAAAACTGTCAACGTATATTGCCCACTTTTGCTCCGAGGTTCCCACGGTGTTTTTCCTTGGCTGGTCTGCTTGCTTCCCCACTTGTTCTTGCTGTTTCGTCTCACCCAAGTTGTCAACTCCAGGCCTCTGAGCCTGGCAGATTCAAAAGTAAGTGATTTCTTACTTCTGCTGCAAGTTCCATTAGCTATAAGCCTTCAAACTTTTGAAATATTACTATATATGTGGTTCAGAGTATTGGAGCTGTGTCCTGAACTCACATCACCCGGTATTCTGTGGTATTGCAGATGGAAAACTTCACTGCCTCTCTACCCTATCCTCCATCAAGCCCCACCTACACATATAGTATTTTTTAAATTTTTTCCAACATTTTTTTCTTCCCTCCTGTATTCTATTATTTATTAGAATATATAAGGTCTAAACAAGGCTACTGAATTTTCTGTTGTATGCATGTTAGTTGTTTCGTGTTAGGCCCAAGTATAACTTCATGATTGTCTTTATTTACAGATTATATAAAGTTTAAAGAGATGTGTTCAGGTGCTAAATTTTCAGGTATAGAATATGATGGTTAATGTTACAGTTCATCTTGTTTAGTCCATGATTTCTAATAATTTTGTAAGTATTATACAATCATGGTCATTTTTTGATCTGATGTAAGAAGCCAGTCTTTTAAAAGGGGATTTTTTTTTCACAGGGTTCTGGAGTGTATTCAATGTATATGGATGTTCTTGAAAAGTTCTCTCGCTAATTCCTGCATTTGTGCCTTCATCTACCTCACCATCCTATGACCTCTCGTTCTTGAGATGCAAACCAGCAATATGCTGCCTGAACCACAGGTTTTGGGTTTGTCAACATTTGCAACCACATGAGTCAGGAGAAGTCTCTAGCCTGCAATGGACCCATGGACTTGGGACTTTACAACTTTTCCAATTGTATGAGTTTTTCCTTGAAATAAGGGAAATGAACAAACATGGAAAAATACTAATAAGAATATATAGGAATCAAATTGTAGAAAGATACAATGAAAAATCTCAATTTCATTATTCAGAGCAAGGCTAGGGGCTGATTATGAAACAAATTACCAGTTGTTCCTATATAAGCTCAAGTGGATGATGATAATTAGAACAAGTCCATCAAAGTACTTGAGTAAATCTTACCTGATACAGAGCCCATCTCAAGAATAGATTTGATGTATTGAACACTAATGACAAGAGACCAGGTGAGTTCTGGGATAATATCATGGCCATTATTTATGAAGAAACAAAAAAGTCATTAAAAAGTCTGGAATGTAAGAAAAGACCAAAATAAATGTACTAATGGACTGAAACTTATTCTTTAACCTAGAGTAATTAAAATAAATGGAAGAAATGATGATCTAAAATAGTTGAACATACAATTTAAAAGGTTGACTCCAGAAGACAATATAAAGAAATTTAACAATATGTGCAAAGACCTTGGAGTTAGGAAATCAAAAGGGAAGCGCACACTTGGTATTTCTCAACTTGAAATTAAAAAAAAAAAAAAAAAATCAAGCCTCGAATTGTAGTGCTGAAGGATTCTAGAATAGAAGCAAGATTGGTGAAACTTTGTCTTTAATACTGGAGATATTTTCAGAAGGGACCAGTTCATGGAGTAGGACATCATGCTTGGTAAAGTGGGGAGGATCAGCAAAAAAGAAGACCTCCAATGGTATGAATTGAAACAGTGACAGCAACAATGAGCTCAAACATAGCAATTATGAGAATGGAATCAACTTGATGATACCTAACAATAACAACAGCAACATGGGGTAAATATTAAATGACCTAATAAACATAAAAGAAGATGGAAAGAATATGTAGCATTGCTGTACTAAAATGATTTGGTCAACATTCAAGCATTTCAGGAGGTAGCATATGATTATGTTACTGAAAGAGAGTAGCATTATGTTACTGAAGGAGAAGCCCAAGTTGGAATGAAGGCATTAGTGAAAAACAAGTATCTAGGAAATGACAGACTACCACTTGAAATGTTTCAATAGATACCACTCTGGAAGCATTCACTTTCCTATGCCAAGAAGTTTGGAAAACAGTTACCAAGCAACTGACAAAAACAAACACATGTTTGGCCCATTCCAAAAATCCAAAAATTCAACAGAATGTACAAAGTACTGAACTATGTCATTAATGTTGCATACAAGTAAAGTTTTACTGAAGATAATTTAAAAACATTTACATCAGGACATTAAAAGAGAACAACCAGAAATTCAATCTGGTTTCAGAAGAAGATATAAAATGAGGGATGTTACTGCTGATGTCAGATGAATGATTAATCTTGTCTGGAAGCCAAGAATACTAGAAAGAGTCATATTTGCATTTTTGTGTAATAGTCAAAGGCATTTAGCTGTGTGGATCTTAACAAATTATGGATAAATTACAAAGAATATTCACAATTCAGAGCACTTAATTGTGCTCAGGAGTCTTGATGTGGTGCTGCAGGATAATGCACTGTACTGCAAGATCAGTTTGAATCATAATGTTGGTGATTCAAACCTACCAGCCACTCCTTGGAAACCCTACACAGGATCGTTATCTGTGTATCTGTCAGAACCAGCTCAATGGCACTTAACAAGAACAATAATAACAGATTCTGTATGTAGACCAAGAGACAGTCATTCAAACAGAACAAGGGAAAACTGTGTGGTTTAAATTATGTGGTGGAGCAGCTAAAAGATTGGTTATACAAGTCTTCAGTTCAGAAACTGGTGGTAGGTATCTCATATATTGAAAGTGATGAGGTCCTTAAAAGATGGCAATTTGATATTAAGCGTACCAAGACAGCAAATGATGGTAGTACACCCAGAGAAAGTCTTAGAAAGTTACCCAAGATAAAATCTGCTCATTGATCCATCAGACAGGCCATAGCCACAATAGTACTTTTGCCAGTGTTGGAAGTTTCTTGTTCATTTAATCATTCTGATTTATACAGATAAGGATTTGGTTGTACCAGAAAAACATGGAGAATCTGGATCACAGTTCATTACCAATTCTGAGGAAGGTCATCTTTGTTAATTCACTACTATAATCCACAAAATGTAAACAGTATGGTGGTCTAAATATTACTCTCAATGACTGAGAGATGAGATGAGAAAAATAATATTATTTGCAATCCTCAAATGTGTTTTTCTGAAACTAAGTCAACTATAAGCTGATATGTTTTAATTCATTGTTTAATTTTTAATTTGGGGGAATCATTATACTTCATTGAACTATGCATAATTCATTTTTTGTATCTGTTTAATATTCCTTGGAGTTGACATCATTAATTAAAAGAGATTATGGCATTATAGCCTCGTTAATGTTTTGGCTAAATAGATTAGCACAAAAGAAAATTGCACATTGTTCAAAAGGAAACTAGCAGAGTTCACGAGAATTGTAATGTCAATTCTCTTGAAGACAGCAACTATAGTTGGAAAAACTTTTAATATAATGCTAAAAACCTTCCTAAATCAAATATTTTGAGTCAGAATATATGTAGGATGGTATTTAATTATAAATCACAGCAAAAAGTATACATATTCATAATCTTTGTTTAGATCCTGAAAATAAATAATGTAACCCATAAGTAATAAAACACAAAGATATTTCTACCATTTATTTATGTGGGTTCCATATTGAAAAAAATTCCAATTATTTGATGTTACTCAACAGTCAATAAATCAAACCATGGGAGGCAGGGCTTGATGGCATCTAGGTTGGAGGTGCAGTGAAGTTCATCATCAGCAATACCACAGAATACCAGGCAAAGCAGATCCAGGGCAGAGCTCCAAAACTTGGAACCACAGAGATAGGAGTATTTAAAAGGTTTGAAGCCTTATAGCTAGTAAAACTTGTAGCAAAAGTAAGAAATCGCCTACTTTTGAATCTGCAAGCTCGGCGGCCCTGAGCTGACAAGTTGGGTGAAACCAAGTGGCAAGAGCAAGTGGGGGAGCAGACACACCACAGAAAAATGCCATGGGAACCTTGGAGCAAAGGTGGACAATACACTTTGTCAGTTTTGCTTTGTTCTGCTTTTTTTTTTTTTTGTATCAGTCATTGTCACCTCCATTCTGGTGACTAGAGGGGGTACCTAAGAGGATACCCCCAACACTCACCACTGGTAGGTACTTCTGCCATGCATGCACTCAGATACTCTCAGCCCAAGAGCTGGCCCTGAACTGTTTTTGTTTGTTTGTTTAATATGGGAAAGGCCAGGACATGGGTGTAGAGAGGGAAAGAGAGTTTAAAAACAAAACAGACCAAAAACTAAATTAAATCCTGAGATACAGCATAACAACCAACAGTGGCATCTTGAAATCTCTCAGGCAGCTTAGAAGGCAAGAAACTGAAGAGGAGACATTAAAATCATACTCATATAAGGCTCTAGATTTTTTTCTCTCCCTCCTCTCCCTTTTCTGTGATTACAGACGACAGTATTCAGTCTATTTTTGTCTTTTTGTTGTTGTTGTTGCTTTTTTTTTTTTGCTGGTGTTGTTTTGCTGTTGAATGCTCCCACTTCTATCTTTGGAGGACTCTTTCTCTTCCTATATTATCCAAGAAGAGACAGCAACTGCTGCCATATAGTCAAGCTACAACTATACTCTGTAAAACACCAAAACCCAGGCAAGAACTAATACTAATTGCCATATACCAGGGAGGAAGACAACACCTGTGAAAGTTACTCTGAATTAAGCAAAAAGAAGAGTGAAAAGGGAAGCACACACCCTGATCACACCTACCTGGAAGCAATCAGCATAAAAAATACCAAAACACATACTCAATTAAGTATTAAGGCCACAGATAAACACTAAATATGTCCAAGAAGTAAAAGCAGATGACCAGAGCCTCTGCATTACATAAGACTATAGGTGGAATCCTGAACAGCATCCAGAATCTTCAGAGGTGGGAAATTTCCACTTTAAAGGATGGGCAGACCAGTCTGGAGTGGCTAGAAGAACAGAAGATACTTCTTGAAATAAAGACTGACAGGAAAAATGCAAAACAATATAGGCAGACCAACTGATTGCTATAAGAATAAGAAAGTTGCTTGCCCAGGAGACATCAAGGCAAGTGGTCAGGTCCCCTCAGAGCAAACCCCCTTCCAAGACTAAGACTAAATGGGAATGCACGCTCTGATTGGTGGCCATGTTCATCACTGATAAGGGGGAGTGATGGATAAAACAGCAATCAAGTTCAACTAGAAGAAGAAAGAGAGGAAAAAAAGAGTAATCTGATACAATTTGATGAACCTGACCTACATCTATGGATGCAGTAGCTCTAAAGAGGGAACAAATCATTACAGCAAGGATCATATCCACCCCCTCCATCCACAGAGTAGACAGGGATGGGCAACTTGGACATTGGCTACCCAAAGTATGGGGGCTACAAAGGTAAGACTTGACTGGCTTACAAGCTTTCAAGAGGTAACCTCCTCCAGAAGGAGTGGAGGAAAGTAGAATCTCCACTGAGTAGTATCCAATCTGTCTAGGCGGGGCTGATGAAAGGAAATGTGGACAGGTCTCTTGTGATACAATAGTGAATAATTGTTATCAGGACTGATTGTGATGGTTGGAAATGTAAAGGTAGACATTTTGTAGCAAGGAGAGGAGTAATTAACTTTGCAGTCTAGGAGTGGAGGTGCTGGGACCATCAAGGGACAAGAGTGGAGAGCGGGACCCTACCCAGAGAAGCAGTGATGCCAGAGATGGAGGCAGAGACAATGATGTGGAAAGATGGAGTGGTGGAGACTTTAGATCCAGAAAGGGAGGAAGGCTGTGTGCTGACAACTGTGTGAGTGTGTGTGTGTGTGCAGGTTTGCAGGGTATAACCTTTGGTTGGTTGATGATGCATGGAGGGGATTGTAACCAGGCAATGAAATGATATACGATAAGATGAATGTAAAACTAATCTTCTCCCATGTAAACTATCACATAATTCACAATAAAACATTAAAAAAAAAAAAAAAAAAAAGCAGATGACCATATCAGCACATGTCCAGAAACAATATAAAATGTCCGAGACAAATGACCTAGAGGTAGACCTGGACTACATTCTGGAAGGAGGGCAGTCCTTGGAAATACCTGAGAAGGAATTAAAAAAAATGATTATAAAATGTATCAAAACACTGTTCAATGGAGTTGAGAAAAATAGGAAGAAGTAAGGAAAGTGCGACAGGAACAAACAAATAAGACAGATACAGCATTGGAAACAATTCAAAGACTACAAAAAGAGGTCCAAACAATCAGTAATAGAATATCAGAAATAGACAATACTCTGACAGGGCAAAGAGGTAGAATAGAAAAGATGGAAGGCAGAACCAGTGAGCTGGAAGACAAATCTCCAATACCACTAAGATAGAAAGGCAAACAGAAAAAAGGCTAAAAAATCTGAAGAAGGTCTAAGATTCATGTTGGACAACATGAAGAGGAATTAACTTAAGAATTATAATCATTCACACAAGTCCACAGAGGGAGTAGTTGTAGAACTGCTAGAAGAAAATTTCTCTAACATCCTGGAAAGTGAAAAGATAAACATTCAAGAATCTCAACGAACCCCAGGAAGGATAGACTCCAAAAGAAAATCACCGAGACATATCATAATCAAGCTCTCCAAAATCAAAGATAAGGATACACTCCTGACAGCTGCAAGGAAAAACAGCTAGGTGTTACATACAAAGGTAAAGAAGTCAGATTAAGCTCGGATCTCTCAGCAGAAATCATGCAAGCAAAGAAGGCAATGGGGAGACATACATTAAACACTGAAAGAAAAGAAACTGCCAACCAAGAATCCTTTATACAGCAAAACTATCAATCAAAAAGTGGTATAATCAAAACATTCCAGGATAAACAGAAACTAAGGGATTATGCCAAAGCCAACCCTGAGCTACAAAACATCTTAAAGGGAATTCTGTGGACTGAGTACCAACAAGAACAGATAACAACAAGAGACTGACATATGTGGCAGCTACTCCCAGAATTAAATTGACAGAAGGAAGAGTTGAGAACAGAACAAAACTATAGGAACAAACTCAGAGAATCTGGGAGGTCAGCCTATGATCAAAACAATTCCAATGTAAAAGAAGGTAAACACATGGGAAGAGAGATCCAGATGGTGAGAAGGTCAGGTAGATTACAGGATAAAATAGACTGCACTAAATGGAGAGAAAAGTTAATGGACCATAAGGCAACCTCAAAGAAAATCAACACTTCACAACATACCAAGAAAATGAAACTCCAAGAAGAACATTAAAACTATGAGGAAACTCACAAGAAAGAACACAAAAAACATGAACTCAACAGAGGAAGACACACAGGACAAAGAAAGCTGCAGCACCACAAAAAAGCAAACATAATGGCAACAATTAATCCATACCTATCGATAATTACACTGAATAAAAATGGATTAATTTTTGCCCCTGTTAAGAGACAAAGAGTGCAGAATGGATTAAAAAAACAAACAAACAAGATCCTTCAATATGCTATCTGCAAGAGATACATCTCACACACAGACACAAAAACAGATTAAAAGTCAAAGGAAGGGAAAAAATATACCAAGCTAATTGCTATAAAAAATAAACCTGAGTGGCCATACTAATCTCTGATAAAATAAACTTTAAAGCAAAAACCAGCATAATATATAAAGATGGGCATTATCTCAAGATTAAACAGATAATTGAACATGATGACATAACTCCCAATGAGAGAGCTCCAAAACATAAAACAAACTCTAATAGATTTAAAGAAAGAAAGAGATGAATCTACAATAGTAGTGGGTGATTTTAATTGCCATTCAGGTTTATTTTCAAAAATGGATAGAATAACCAGAATGAAACTTGACAAAGACACAGAACAACTAAATAACACAATCAACCAACTGGACCTCATAGATGTGTACACATCATTCACCCCAACATTCTTTTCCAGTACAGATGGAACATTCTCCGGAATAGACAATGTCTTAGGCCACAAAACAAATCATCATAAATTTACAAATATCAAAACAATACAACGCATCTTCTCAGATCACAATGCTATCATTATTGAAAATAAAAAATAGGAAGACCAAAGATAAAAACTCAAATACATGGAAACTGAATAACACCCTGCTGAAAAGCGACTGGGTAGTAAAAGAAATTAAACATGAATTCACAAAGTTCTTAGAAACAAATGAGAATGTAAACACAACATACCAAAATCTTTCAGACACAGTGAAAGCAGTGCTGAGAGGACAATTTATTGCAATAAATATACACATCCAAAAAGAAGAAAGAACCAAAATTAACACAGCATCTACAATGATTAGAAAGAAACCAACAGAGGGAACCTAAAGCCACCAAAAGAAAAGAAATAATAAAGATTAGAGCAGAAATAAATGAGATAGAAAACAGAAAAACTATAGAAAGAATCAATAGGACAAGAAGCTGGTTCTTTGAAAGGATAAACAAAATTGACAGACCATTGGCAAACCTAACAAAAGAGGGAGAAGACACAAATAACACACATTAGAAACCACATGGGTGATGTCACAATGGAAGCAAAAGAAATCAAAAGGATAATAACAGAATACGATGAAGAGCTGTGCTCCAATAAATTTGAAAACTTAAGAGATGGATACATTTTTAGCTAAACATGACTTACCTAAACTTACACACAGTGAAGTAGAAAACCTGATCAGACCCATAACAAAAGAAGAAATTGATCAGGTCATCAAAAAACTCCCAACAAAAAAAGTCCAGTCCCAGATGGCTTCACTGGTGAGTTCTACCAAATAGTCAGGGAAGAGCTGTCACCAATTCTACTCAAATTATTCCAGAAGATAGAGGAGGATGGAAAACTTCCTAATACATTTTATAAAACAAGCATAACCCTCATACCAAAACCAGGAAAGGATGTCACTAAGATAGAAAATTACAGACAAATATGCCTCATGAACATAGATGCAAAAATTCTCAACAAAATCCCAGCTAACAGAATCCAGCACCACATCAAAAAAATAATACATTATGATCAAGTGGGATTCATATCAGGGATGTAAGAGTGGTTCAACACTAGAAAAATGATCAATGTTATCCACCATATAAATAAGACAAAAGAAAATAACCACATGATCATATCTATTGATGCAGAAAAGGCATTTGACAAAATCCAACATCCATTTCTGATAAAAATACTCAGCAAAGCAGGAATTGAAGGGAAATTCCTCAGCATAATTAAGAGCAATTATACAAAACCAACAGCCTACATTACTCTCAATGGAATAGCAAGAGCTATTCAGAAAGAGAGGGAAATTAAAGGCATCCAAATTGGCAAAGAAGAAATAAAACTCTCTCTATACGCAGGAGCTCTGGTAGCGTAGTGGTTATGAATCGGGCTGCGAACCTTAAAGTCACCAGTTCGAAACTACCAGCCACTCTGTGGGAGAAAGATGAGGCTTTCTGCTCCCGTAAAGATTTACAGCCTCAGAAACCCTGTACAGGGTCACTATGGGTCGGAACTGACTCGACGGCACTTAACAGCAACAACATATGCAGATATGATTCTATATGTAGAAAACCCCAAAGACTCAGTAAAAAGCTACTAGAACTCATAGGAAGATTCAGCAAAGTGGCAGGATATAAGATCAACATACAAAAATCAGTTGGATTCCTCTACACCAAAAATGACAACATTGAAAAGGACATTTGGAAAGCAATACCATTTACAATAGCCACCCAAAAGATGAAATATCTAGGAATAAATGTAACCAGAGAAACAAAGAACTTATACAAAGAAAACTACAAAACACTACTACAAGAAACCAAAAGAGACCTACAAAAATGGAAGAATGTACCATGCTCCTGGATAGGAAGAGTTAACATTGTGAAAATGTCAATACTGCCCTAAGCAATTTACACATATAATACTATTTCAATCCAGAGTCTAACAATATTCTTTAAAGAGATGGAAAAAACAATTTCAAACGTTATATGGAAAGGAAAGAGACCCAGGATAAACAAAGCATTGCTTAAGAAGAAAAATAAGGATGAAGGCCTCTTACTCCCCGACTTCAAAATTTATTACACAGCTACATTGGTCAAAACAGCTTGTTACTGGTACAATGAAAGATACATAGATCAATGGAACAGAATCGAGAATCCAAAAATTAACCCAGCTACATACAGCTAACTGATTCAGGGAATACACAGACTACAAAACATTTTGAAAACTACACAAATGAAAGTAGAGAAAATAGATAAGTGGGATATACTAAAAATTAAAAATGTATGTGCATCAAAAGACTTCACCAGAAAAGTAAAAAGGGAATCCACAGAAGGGAAAAACATCTTATGGTTGGTAGATGATACATGGAGGGGATTATAACCATGGCAATGAAACGATATACGATAGGATGAATGTAATACTAATGTTCTTCCGTGTAAACTATCACATAATTCACAAAAACTCTTTTGAAAAAATAAAGAAATCAAACAGTGTATTGCATTAGACAAATCTGCTGCACAAGACCTTTTTAAAGTGTCGAAGAGCAATGATGTTGGCTTGAGGACTAAGGTGCGCCTGACCCAAGCCATGGTATTTTCAGTAACCTCATATGTATGCGAAAGCTGGACAGTGAACAAGGAAGACTGCAGAAGAATTGATGCTTTTGAGTTATGGGGTTGGAGGAAAGTATTGAAGGTGCCACGGACTGCCAGAAGAACCAATAGATTGTTTTGGAAGAAGTGTAGCCAGAGTGCTCCCTGGAGGCCATGATGGCCAAACTTCATCTCTCCTACTTTGGACATATTGTCAGGAGGGACCAGTCACTGGAGAAGCATATCATGTTTGGTAGGGTGAAGGGTCAGAGAAAAGAGGAAGACCCCCAGCAAGATGGATTAGCCAAGTGGTAGCATCGATGGACTCAAGCATGGCAACAGCAGTGAGGCTGGCCCAGGATTGCGCAGTGTTTCATTCTGCTGTGCAAAAGGTCACTATGAGTCAGTATCTACTAGATGGCACCTAACAACAACAACATATGTAACATGTTACTGAGGTTATGGATGTTTCTATTATTTGAATTATTTTAGCCAAGAACTCTTTAAAAAATGTCTTCATGTTCAATAAAATCACTCTTGAAATGGCAAAATAAATTTAAATTTGTAGGTTTAAAAATAAGATTAAATCCTTTACAGCTTCAATCTTTTCTCCATATATTGTGATGCTGTTTATTGGTCCAGTTGTGAAAATTTTGGTTTCCATTACATTGAGTACATGTAATTCATATCGAAGGCTGTAGTCTTTGATCTTTATCAGTAAGTGTTCCAAGTTCTCTTTGTTCTCAGTAAGCAAGGCTGTTTCATTTTTTCATAGCAGATTGTTAATGAGTCTTATTCCAATTTTAATGACTTCCCCATACAGTCCAGTTTCTGGGACTATTTGCTCAGCTAATAGATTTTATAAATTTGATAAAAGCAGAAAACCCTGACATACACCTTTCCTGATTTTAAATCATGTGTTATCCCCAGTCTGTTCAAATAATTGCCATTTTGTCAGCATGAGCACAACTTAGTTTTTAGAATACCCTACTTTGTAATGTTATACAAAACTTTTTATGATTAACACAGTTGAATGCCTTTGTATAGTCAATGCAACAGAGATAAACAGCTTTCTGGTATCCTGTGCTTTTAACCAAGATCCATCTGATATCAGTAATGATGTTACTCGAGACATAGAAACAAAAACGCTCACAACTGGCTCACTAAGAAATATCATGATAAACAAAGAAAAGATTCAAGTTGTCAAGTGTTACATTTTATTTGGATCCACAATCAACACCCATGAGGAAATTATATGTCATACTGCATTAGGCTCATTTATAGCAAAACCCCTCTTTAAAGTGATAAAGAACAAAAACGTCACTTTGAGAATAAAGGTGCACTTGACCCAAGCCAGGATATTTTCAATTGCTTTACATGCATGCTAATGCTGAACAATGAATAAGGAATACCAAAGAAAAATTGATGTCTTTGAATTATAGTATTTATGAAGAATATTAAACATAACATTGACTGTAAGAATACCATATATATCTGTCTGGGAATAAGTACAGTCAAAATGTACCTTAGAAATGAAGATGGTAAAACTTTGTCTCATATATATTCTGGATGTTATCAAAAGGGGTCTTTCTTTGTAGGAGCACATAATACTTGGTAAATTAGAGGGCCAGCAAAGAGGAGGAAGACTCTCAACAAAATGGTTTCCCACAATGGCTGCAGCACTGAGCTCAACCATACTAATCATTGTGAAGATGTATACAGCTAGGCATTGTTTCATTCTGTTGTATATTGTGTAGCTATTAGGTAGAATGAACTCTATAGCACCTACTAACAACAAAGGAAAGAGCATAGTTAAATAATATACTTTTGCCTTTTTTAAAAAAAGTCTTTGAAACATCCATTGCACTCACTGGTAATTTTATAACCGTGATTTCTTATCTGCAGAGAGTTCAGGAATACCATATAAGAACTTAATTATATAATTTAGGTTTAAAAATCAGAACTTAATTTGTCTAGTAAGTAATTGAATATGAATTTAGTGAATTAATAAATAGGTAACAGTTTGGACTACTGACTAATATGGAATATCAAGATGTGAAGCTAGCTGAAATAATGTTTTGGAGGTATCTTATATTTCTCAAATCAGTGTCCCATGACTAGAGTTCTGAATCTAACAGTATAGGAATTCAAACCTACAGTGGGAAAATTGTTTACCAAAATGAAGTGCATTATCTTTTCCTGAAGTATGAAGATTCCAGTGTATTAATATATTGTAACTGATTATTTATCAAAGTCATTTAGATCCTTTGAAGTTAATCCAATTCACATGGTTAAAATGTTTATACCTAGTGACTATAACATTGACTAATACTATCTTTTAATGCTAAATTTTTATTTTAAATATCTGGTTTAGTAGATTTCTATAACTGCTATTTTATAAGCATTGAGCTCATGCATAGAATAAAATGATAAATGTTTGTAAGTAGGAAGACTTTTACTTCTAATACTTTTGAAATGAAGTTTTACATGAGACCTTACAATTTAACAATTGTTACACTGGCAGAAAGAAAAGGGGAAAAAAATAAATCTTTTGTTCAAAATATATGATTGTTTTTCTTTGAAATATGTTAGCCAGGAATGTTAATTGTTTAATGGAGAAATCAATTTTAAACTGTAATTAGGATTAAGCCTCCATAAACTCTCCATTTTTCTTTTCCATTTGATGACAATTTTCTGTAGTTAATATCAGTCCTATTTTAAATCAACCAACAGCCATGATATTAAAATAGACATTGAGCTTTACCTATAAGTAAGGAGTAAATTAAGAACAGATGAATTCTTAATAAAATTCTTTTCTTACAAAATGTTCATGATTAAAAAAAATCTATATATAACAGTTAAAGATGTGAAAATGTCCATCTTGAAAATCTTTGATGAGTTTTCTTAGGTCACATTAATTTAACTTCACTTGGGTCTATACATTTGCATGGGCATGCCTGAGACTCTAAAAAAATATTGCAATGTAAAATCAGGTATATATTCATTAATAAATGAGCATATACATACTTTAGGTATTAGAAGCTAAAAAAGTAATGGATAATTGAAATCACCTCTAATTCAAACTTTGAAATGAAAGAATTAGTCCTAAACATATAAAATTATCTCTACATTTTGCAAGTACAAGAAGCTACACATTGCTCAGAAATTGTCAAGGGTTAAATTTTATTTGGATCCACAATCAACACCAAAATCAAAATTTGAAGCTTCAATATTAATTGTTATAGGAGAAAAAAAATAATGAAAATTCATATACCAAAATATTGCCATGGTTATGTCTTATCAGAAATAACAATATATATTTGTCTTTGTTTTGCTCTTTAACAACTTCTATTTTTGTAATAACATACTTAGTTTTCTTAAGTAATTAGCTTCAGAGAAACATATCCAAAATAAATTTATGATCATTACTATTTTGAGAACTCTGCTTTTCCAACTTTTAGTGTGTTGTTGTTAAATGCAACTGAGTCAATTCGGACTCATGTATGGTTTCCAAGGAACAGACGGTGAGTTTGACTTGCTGAACTTACAGTTCAAACCCATCTTGTGGTCCAGTGCTGATCCTACAGCTCCACACCAGGACTCCTTGTCAACTCTTGATTGGTTGGTGGTGTGCTGTGGAGTTGGTTTTGACTCATATAGACCCTGCAGGGCTTCTGAGGCTGTAAATCTTTATAGGAGCATAAAGCCTCATCTTTTTCCATGGAATGACTGGTAGTTTTGAAATGCTGGTAGTTTTGAACTACTGATCTTGAGGTTAGTAGCCCTACCCATAACCACCATACTAGAAATAAAATAATAGAACTATGAGTTTTACATTAGACAATTCTTTCTTTCCTTTTGTCTAAAGTTACATAGTTAATGATCCTTAGCGCTATGAATGAATCCATGTATTTCTCCACACTGGCAAAGGTAAATTTGATGATTAGTGAATAAATGGAAATAATATAATTATCAAATAAATTATAACTAGAAATTAAATAAAGATAGAAAAAGTAAAATGAAGTAGTATAAATATAAAAATATTTTACCTTAATTAGTAGCCAGAATATAAAGGTCCTATCTCTGAATTTTCTTTCAGTACAATGGGAATACTAACATTTATCATTGATTTGGACAATGTATCTATTACCCCTCAGAATTACAAACTAAAGTAATAACCTTTCAATGTCAGTAACCTTCTGGGACTGCAGAATAGGGTTATGAAATACATAAAGGAGTGATAGTCTCTACAGAAAATTCAACTTTTTCTATTGCATGCTAGTATGAACTTGAGATCTGTTTCTATAAAAAAATGTTTAGCACTTTTGAGAAAGGATATCCTTCTTAAATTCCTTTTGATGGTGGAATAATATCCCATTGCATGAAGGAACATTTTGTTTATCCATTCAGTGGCTGGAGTCCTAGTGTGGTGCTATAGTAGGATAAGTACTGGACCACAAGGTCGGGTTGAATCACGAGGTTGGTGGTTCAAAGCCACCAGCTGCTTCTTGGAAGCCCTATAAGGATGTTGTGAGTAGAAACTAACTTGACACTCTTAACAACAATGGTAATTCTGTTAGAAGTTTAAGAGGCCCAGTGGATAAGCACTCTGCTACTAAACAAAAAGCTAGTGGTTCCAATCCACTAGCTACTTCACAGAAGGAAGATGTGGCAGTCTGCTTCCATAAAGATTACTACCCTGAGAAACTTATGGAGGAGTTCTCCTCTGTCCTATAAGGTTGCTAAGTGTAGGGATTCATTGACAACAATGAGATGGGTTACGGTAATTACATGTTTACATTATCTGCCAAATTGTTTTCCACAGTGACAACACCATTTTATATCCCTACAAACAATGTGTGTATGAGGGTTCTAATTTATTTATACCCTTGTGATTATTTACTGATTTTCTTGTCTGAGGGTTCTAATTTACCTGCATCTTTGCCAATATTTGTTGATTTTCTTTAGAAAGAAAATTATAGTCAACCAGTGGATATTAAGTGATATCACATTGTGCCTTTGATTTCCATTTCCCTAAAGACGAATCATGTTGAACATGCTTTCAAGTGCTTATTGGTTATTTGTATATATTCATTGTAGAAATGTTTTATAAAATAATTTGCCCATTTGACACATTTTACAATATGGATGAACCTTCAATGTCCTATGTAATTGACACACGCTAGACATAAAGGACTGATATTGAATGATTTCATTTATACGAAATATATAGAATAGGCAAGTTTAAAGAGAAAGAAAGTCATTTCGAGGTTACTAGGGGCTGACAGATGGAGGGACAAGGGAATGATTGCTCAATGCACACAGAGCGCCTGTTTGTGGTGATGAAAAATCTTGAAAATAGTAGTGACTGTTGCACAACAGTGTGAATGTAATTAGTGCTAATGAATTGTACACTTAAAGTTGGTTAAAATAACAGATTGTATATTATATGTGGATTCCTGGTGTGATGCTGAGGGTTAATGCACTTGACTGCAAAGTCGGTTTGAACCACAAGGTCAGTGGTTCAAACTCACCAGCCACTCAGGCACTCACCCTATCCAGAGTCACTATGGATTGGAACTGATTCAATGGCACTTAACAACAGCAAAAGTATTTACCAAAATCAAAAACAAAATATAGCAAACTAATAAAGAATTCTTATCCCTATATGCATATACGGGAACTCTGATAGCATAGTGGTTATGAGTCGAGCTGCTAACTTCAAGGTTAGCAGTTCGAAACTACTAGCTATTCCAAGGGAGAAATATGAGGCTTTCTGCTTCCTAAAGATGTACAGCCTAGGAAACCCTATGCAGGGTCGCTATGAGTCGGGATCAACTCCACAGCACACCACTATCACATATATGCATACTGAGTCAAGGTGTGGTGCTGTAGGATAAGCACTTGACTGCAAGATTGGCTTGAACTGCAATGTCGGTTTGAACTACAAGATCAGCAGTTCAAACTCAACAGCTGCTCCTTGGAAGCCCTGTGTATATGGTTGAAATGACTCAATGGCACTTAACAACAACATACATATATACAGAGAGTAGCTTTATTCCTTTCAGGTGTAAAATGGAATAATCCCTAAAGTAAAGTATTAATTTGTTAATTAAATAAGTATTGTCACTATAGAGATGCAGGACTATAACTGGATTGTTTCACAAAAGCCTCCAAATAAATGTTACCTTATATAGTAACAGATCTTTGGAAAATACAATATTCAAATGACTACAAATACAATTTTATCAATTAGAAAATCTGTAAAATTTATTTTTGAAAAGACAATGATGATTCATAAATTAAAAAGTCTTTTAAATTTTGCTTTGTGCTGTCATCTGGTCTTGAGCAAAACTTACAGAGACTATACTTCAAAATTTGGTTTTACAAATGTCATGAAAGCTCTGCCAAGCTTTTTGTTTAAGTATAAAGTGATTGTTAAGTGTTGGTTTTTAGAATTCCTGAGGGATCATGAAAGGAAAAAAATTCTGACCCTTTCAGGCTTATAAAAAGTTGAAAGTTATATAGCATTTATATTTAGAGCAGACTCAGTTGAACAGTTTCAGGTTACTGCTTGGGCTTAGTAGAAAAACAGAATATTGCTACTGCAGAAATAAGTTGCTCTGTCACCAGGGAACATAAGGAGATCTACTTACATTTGAAAGAATATCAAAGAAATGAAATTCAGTGTTGAAGCAAAACCTGGACAAAAAAATAAGTAGCTTCAAAAAAATAGAAGTAAATAGGTAAAATGAAATAATTTAGCTACAGTGCTTTTATTTGTTTTTATAATAAATACACACATAAGAAGAAATATTTGTATTAAATTCTCAATTTATTTTCCAGTGCCAATGAAGCACTACTGATTATTTTAGGCATAAGAACACAGCGTGGAATGAGCTAAATGATGGAGTTGAATTCCAATGTATTTTTATTCTTTTTGTGGTATTAAGTAAGCTTTTAAAAGCATCAAGTGTACTCATTATTATATGCAAAGCTTTGTTGAATAAATGTTAAATCTGCTATATAAATCAAGTATGAATAAAATGCTTGTACATTCATTTATACATTACCCTTTGAAAATAATTTCAAAGCCCAACATTTAAATTTTTAGGCTTTACATTTAAAGTTCTGAAGTAGAACCAAAGATCATAAAGGTCATATGTCCAACTTTTAGCTCTTTTTAATTTCTCAGTTTTTTATTTACTCAAAGTATGTTCTAGTGACCAAAAGTTTTATAACTAAGTGCTATTTCAGTTTTGTGTACTGATATACTTATTTTTCATGAAAGAAATATTTACATGTCCATGTTTATGGACTTTTACAGAGAGGATTCTTTTTCTGAGTTTAGGGCAAATATTTTAAAGGAAATTGGAGTTGACACAGGTATTTAAGCTATTATTCACATGCATGCATGTTTTGTCTTACTTTATTACTTCTATTTAAAGAACACATTTATCATTTGCATTCTGTTGTGTAACCATATTTCAGTATAATCAATATTCTTCATCAATTCTCCTTATACTATAACATTTTCATTCATTAGTTCCTTAGCTTATCTTGGCACTATAGGATAAGCACTGGACCACAAGGCCCCTTGGAACTGTGAGGTTAGTAGTTCAAATTCACCAGTTGCTCCTTGGGGACCCTTTACATGGTCCCTGTGAGTCAGAACTGACTTAAGAGCACTTACCAGCAACAACAATTTAGCATATCTTTAATTAAAAAAAATTAATGAGGGATAGTGTGGATAGTATACCTTCAGCCCTTTTCTGAGGTTTTTTTTTTTTTTTTCAATTCCCTTTATATAAAAACTAAAATATTACTTATCTTTAAAAAATTCTGAATCCATTTTTAACAAGAAAAGCTGGAGAAAATCCTCTATAATTATCTGCTTCTGAAGACAACATGGTTGTGTGTTTGTAGTGGACAATACCCTGTTTCTTTTCATATATTCGCATATTCTTTATCACAGATATTTTAAATATCCATCTCTAAGATAATTAATATAAATATATGCTATACTTCAATTAAAAAAAATAAAGAAAAGACAAAATGCAATATAATAATTTTGACAGACACATAGTAAGCCAATTTATCTTGCAAAAGCTCTTGTTACTCATGACAATATTACTTTTGCTATTTAAACATAAAGCCAGAGTTTACAAGAGCTTAAGCATTATAGACTATATTTCTCTAGTTTTTAAAAACTTTTGTTATCAAGGCCAAAGCTCCTTCTACCTTGTTGCTAATCACCATTAATAATAGCTATCTATCTTTCTATGCCACCAGCATTTTAAATATCAGCATGGTGAACTGCCTGTACAGGTCTCAGATAAGCTTCCTGAGGAAAATAGACTAGGAAGGAGAGAAGGACCACTTTCAAATATTTAGTCACTGAAAACCTTATGGCTAGCAGTGAAACACTCTTAGATAGCACCAGAATATTGACTATTGAAACATGATGAAGAGCACCAGAACATTGCCAGATATAGTACCAGAAGATGAGCCTCTCAGGTTGGAAGGTTCTCAAAATACATCTGAGGAAGAGCTGCCTCCTCAAAGTAGAGTTCACAGTGATGATATGATGGAGTAAAGAATTCAGAATCTTCATTTGCTGAAGGGACACAACTCAAAATGAAGAGAAACAGCCACAAACATCTATTAATAATTAGAACCTGGAATGTGCAAAGCATGAACCCAGGAAAATTGGAAAATGTAAAAAATGAAATGGAACACATAAACATAGATACCCTAGGCATTAGTGAGCTGAAATGGACTAGTAATGGGCATTATGAATCTGAAAATCACATGGTTTACACTATGCCCGGAATGACAAATTGAAGAGGAAAGGCATTGTACTTATCTCACAAAGAACATATCAAGATCTGTCTTGAAAGACAACACTGTCTGTGATAGGATAATATTCATATGCCTACAAGGAAGATCAGAATCCTGATGTGGCACAGTGGCTTAATGTACTGGACTGCAAAGTCAGTTTGAACCACAAGGTCAGCAGTTCAAGCTCACCAGCCACTCCTCAGAAACTCTACATAGAGTCACGATGGGTTGGAACTGACTCAATGGCACTTAACAACAACAAACCTCTTTCCCACCTCTTTTATAAAGCAGTTATTCCAGTTTCTTCCATCGGTTCCCCATTCCAGCTACAGATTGTTGTTGTTGTTATATGCCGTGGAGTCTGTTCCGACTCATAGCAACCCTGTACAGGGTTTCTGAGGCTGTAAATCTTTATGGGAACAGAAATCCTCATCCTTCTCTCACGGAACAGCTGGTAGTTTCTAACTGCTGACTTTAAGTTTCGCAGACCGATTTGTAACGACTACGCTACCAGAACTCCTTATTAGGAGCTACAGATTAGGGAATAGAAAAACATGGTTATTTATATTAAGAATACTGCCCCGGAACTGTACGCATCCCTTCTGCTTCCACCCCATAGAAGTTGACATAGGGTTACACTAAGATGCAAGTGGTCTTGAGAAACATAGTTTTTAGTTGAGAAATCAAGTGCTTTATTTAAAATTATATTCATATGGAATAATAAGAAAATGATGCTAAGGTATTAGAAGGCTTGTTCTGCCCACAATCTTCTTCTCTTAACAATACATTCACAAGTTTCTACTTATGTACAGACTGCACTCACCCTTTCCTAAGGGAGGCAACCACAATGCCCCACTCAGTGATTAAATTCTACTTAAGGTTTACAATCTCTAGGAAATGTGCAATACAACTTCCTAGGTCTGGATTTAGCTCATAGTGGCTCAGCAAATTCTAAACTGAAAGACAAATGAACTCAACCCAGCCCCACCCAAATACAATTCAATATGTAATAGTGGAATGGAACCATATCACCAGCAACAACAAAAAACACTTCTCAGTTAGAATACTGAAAACTGGAAATACATAATTTTGATTGTATTATTATTATTTATGCAAAGGATCTTAGATATTCAAAGAGATGAATTATGCAAAGCACAGACCACATATGTGATAATGGTTCTATATAGATAAATTCTCTCTTAGACTATTAATATGGATTTTCATATTAATATTAATTAATGAATATAATTCATTTGAATGAATAATTTTATTAATATGGAATAAGCAACATACTACCATAGTTTCAATTATGATTGCATTTGTTAGGCTAGCTAAATTCATTTGCAGTTGTCACCTTGTTGAACTGAAAACAAAGGCCTAGATTTGAGTGCCACAGTAGATCGGTTAGGTCATTAGACCGATGTTATTTTTGGTAGTTGCCATGGAATTGGTTTTGACTCAAGGCAACCTCATGTATAAGGGAACAAATATTGCCAGGTAAACCTGGGCCACCTTCGCAATCACTGTTATGTGTTAGTCCATTGTTTTGGCCACTGGTCTTTTGAGTGTCATGCATCCTAGGGAAACTACCTTCCAGCATTGCACCAGAGATGATTCTGCTGGGATCCATAGGGTTTTCATTTGCTAATTTTCAAAAGCAGGTTACCAGACCTTTCTTCCTGGTCTATGTTAGAATAGACGCTCAGCTTAAACCTGTCTGCCATGGATGATCCTGGTAGCATTTGAAATGCTAGTGGCATATTACCAGTATCATAGCCACATGAAGCCACCAAGGATGACAAACTAACAGATGAGTGATGGAGATAGTATACATTTTATGAAAGTAAAGAGATAAAATCTTAAATATTGGTCACAAAGTTATTTAGAAATTTACTTTAACAAATAAATTTTTTTAAGTAAATGTCAAGAAATAGTAAGTTACAAATGAAATAGAGGTATATTCCTATATTGAAATCTTGGTATAAACAAGCTCTAAGTCCTTGTACGGCACTGTAGGATTAGCACTAGACTGTTAACCACAAAGTTGGTGGTTCAAACCCACGAGTCATTCCTTGAAAACTCTCTACAGGATCACTGCGAGTCAGAACTGACTCAATCAAACTTAACAACAAATAGAAAATCTAAAAATTTTGTGTTTGGAATTAGGTTCTTATAAGTTTTTATTAATAATAGTATTCTCTATAGGAAATTTTATAAAGGAGCTCTGGTAGCATAGTGGCTATGAATCAGGCTACTAGCCTCAAGGTCGGCAGTTAGAAACTACCAGCTGTTCTGCCGGAGAAAGATGAGGCTTTCTGCTCCCATAAAGATTTACAGCTTCAGAAACCCTGTGCAGAGTCACGATGAGTTGGAACTGACTCCATGGTACTTAGCAACAACAACAATAACAACAACAACGTTTTTTATTGGAGTCCTGGTGTGGCATGTGGGTTAATGCGTCAGACTGTAAAGCCCTTTGAACTGCAAGATTGGCAGTTCAAGGTCATCATCTGCTCCTCGGAAACCCTACACAGGGTCACTATGGGTCGGAATCAACTCAATGGCACTTAACAACAACAACAACCTTTTTATTTATAAGGAGCCTTGGTGACACAACAGTTAAGCACCCTACTGCTAATTAAAAGATTGGTCATTGAAATGAGCCAGCAGCTCTGTGGAGGAAGACATGGCAATCTGCTTCCACAAAGATCACATCCTAGAAAACTGTATGGGGCTGGACTATTGTGCCACATAGAGTCTGTATGCATTTCAACAGACTAGATGAGACCTAAGAATAATCTTTATTTATACATGATTTTTCTTCTATCACTGTTTGAATATTCATGGCAACTTGTTTAGGCCTCATCTACTGAGAAAAGCAGAACATAAGGCCCTGAAGAAGTTGCTATATAGTCCGTCGCTACTTTCTAGGCAAACCTTTTCTTTCACATCTCCGCTCTATCATATCTTATCTTGGCAAACTCAGGAATTATTTAGCCTATCTAGGGTTCAGAATGAAGTGACTGACTTGGTAAATACAAGCCTTATCAACTGTTCTCATACCAGATTACTGATACTGATCAACTCTTAGAGAGTTGAGAATTGAAGAGAGGAAATGTTTCTTTACTGTGTGTTCCTGAAGGATGGGTGATCTCATAAAACCTTTAAGCAAACTCCCAACAGTCATAGTCCAGAAGCTGAGTTTGGGGGACACTGATTTGAGAAAGTTCAAGATCATTTGGACTACCTCAATTTCTCAAACTAGAAAAGGAGAATTATTCAATTGTCACAAAATATAATTTACATTGAAAGCCTATAGTTAAATTTGTTTGCATTGTAGACATATAAAGGGACCAACTTGATACATTTCACTCTAAAATATTCAGCTGTCTGTTTAATTTCTTGTCAGGTGTGAATTTTTACCATGTAAAACATGAACTGACAAAAATTATTTTAGTTCATTTCTTTTTTCATTTTATTTTTTATCTAGACATATCTATTTTAAAAAGTAAAAACACAATTCTGTATTAAGATGTAGCATGAGTATATGTTACATTTTATTTGTATATTTTGCCATACTTATGGAAAACATTTTTAAAGAAAACATCATTTATTTAATCACTTATGGTTTACATATGATAAACCAAATCAGTTGTCATTGAGGTTGTTCTAATATTTGGTGACTCCATGTGCGCAGAGTTGTGGATGTTTTTGTTAAGTGCCATGAAGTTGGTTCCTACTGTAAAGAGTTTCCAAGGAGCAACTGATAGGTTTGAACCACCCTACTTGTGATCCAAGCTGACCTTGGGGTCCAGTGCATTATCCTCCAATGCTTTAACTGGTTTCATAACTGTGACCTTTTAAAAAACAGATCACTAGGCTTTTCTTTCAAGGTACTTCTGGCAGGGTTCTAACCACCAATCTTGCAATTAGTAGTCAAGTGCTTAACAGTTTGCATCACCGAGGTATTAAGAGCCTGCTAGGTATTATAAATTTATTTCATTTTTATAAAGTTTATATTGTGACTTTGATAATAGTTTATGGAGCAAATTGGTTTTCCACTCAACAATTCATAGACATTTTGTTTTGTGATATTGACTACAGTTCCCACAATGTAACAGTATTCTTAGCACTTCCTTCCTTTATCATTTTCATTCTTCTTTCCTATTCCTTCCAGCGTTCTCAGTCTTATTCCTAGGCAAATGCTGTCCTTTTAATCTCCTATGGTTGATTATTCTAAGGTATACAACTGTCCTGGTGTTCTTGTTTATCTTATAAGCCTGTCATTTGACTGACAGTTGAGCTTTGGGGCTTAAAGTTTCTAAGGATCATAGTTTCAGGGTTTCACCAGTCTCTGTTAAACCAGCAAACCTGGTCTCTTATTAAGATTTAAACTTTTGTTCCACATTTTTCTCCCACTCTAACCAGGTCTTCCTGTTGTGATCCCTTTCAGAGCAGTCAGCTGTGGTAGCCAGTGTTGTTAATTAGTAACATTAAGTTGGTTCTGACTCATAAAGACCCTGTATAGTGTTCTGAAGAACAGCTGGTAAATTTGAACCACTGTTCTTGTTGTTCAAACAGACCTCTGGGCCAGTGTTATCCTAAAGCACCACACAAGGACTCCGTGGTAGCCAGGGAAAATCTGTTACTGTTGTTGTAGTTAGGTGCCATTAAGTTGGCATTGACTCATAGTGACCCGATGTAAAACAGAATGAAACATTGCCCTGTCCTGGGCTAACCTCACAATCCTTGCTAGGCGTGAGTCTATTGCTGCTGCCAATGTACCGATCCATCTCATTAGAAGGGTCTTCCTCTTTTTATCTGACCCTCCACTTTATAAAACATGATATTCTTCTCCAGGGACTGGTCCTATATGTCCTAAGTATGACAGATGACGTCTGGCCATGCTGGCTTACAGGGAGCATTCTGGCTGTATTTCTTCCAACACAGATTGGTTTATTCTTTTGGTAGTCCATGGTAATTTTAATATTCTCTACAACATCCTAGCTCAAATGCATTAACTCTTCTATGGTCTTATTCACTGTCCAGCTTTTGCATGCATATGAGGTTACTGAAAATACCATGGCTTGGATCAAGTTCACCTTAGTCCTCATACTGACATCTTTGCTCTGGAACACTCTAAAGAGGTCTTGTGCAGCAATGCAATATAATACGTTGTTCTATTTCTTGATTGCTGCTTCCATGAGTGTTGATGGTTGATGAGGGCAAAATGAAGTCTTTGATAATGTCAACATTTTCTCCATTTTTTATAATGTTATTTATTGGTATAGTGGTGAGGATTTTTGTTTTCTTTACATTGAGGGAGAATCTAGTTATTCTAATTTCAGGATCCTAAAGGATGGGGTTCATATAGTTCATTAGTTCTTCAGACCAATTGTTTCTCTGAGTCTTTGATTTTCTTCACTCTGCTTTGCTCTAAACCAGGCAAGACCAATAGTTGTACCTTAGATGACCACTTACAGGATTTTAAAACTCCAGTTGCTACTCAACAAAAGTGGAAATGTAGAGCATTGTTCTAGTGATCTGTATCATGCCAACTTACTTGTTGTTCCCTAAGACTATGATTGTAAATTCCCAGGCCTCATAATTAATTCCTTCAAGTATTTGGTTATGGCTAAGAAGTTTTCATAAATGTGCCCTTTGTGATATGGGGCTGTAGGGTAAGCACTTGATTGCAAAGTCAGTTTGAACTGCAAGGTTGTTGCTTCAAAATCAACAGCTCCTCTTGGAAACCCTATACAGGGTCACTATGGGCCAGTACTGACTCGATGGCACTTAGCAACAAACAACATACTCTACTTATGGATATGTTTATAACACATATAAATAAATGCAAAGGTGAGTAAAAAAAACTATCCTCATTCCAGTTATATTAAAACACCTGTCTACATCCACAGATGATGATAACATTGAATGGGCATGTGAAATGATTCTGTCAAATAGATGAGCAATAGTGGATTATGTGGCAAATCATTTGCAAATCAGCCATGGTTCTGTCTATGAAATAATACATGACAGACTTGGGTTTCATAAAGTTTGTACAAGATGAGTGCCAAAACGACTCATACAAGAGCATAAACAGAAGTGTTTGGACATCTGAAAACAAATTTGGACTGAAAGTCAAAGTAAGGTAAAAGTTTCTTTTAAAAAAGGTTCCTTGTGACAAGACATGGATTCATCACTATGAGCTTTTGAGTAAACAGCAGAATATGGAATGGAAACATCCTCAATTTCTGACCCAGAAAAAGTTCAAAACTCAACCATGAGCTGGAAAATTGATGCTTGCAGTTTTCTGGGATTCTCAAGGGCCAGTATTGGAATACGATCAGGAAAAAGCTTCAGTGATCAACAGTGAATGATACAGTGAGATGGTCATTGAAGAACTGAAAAGTAAACTTCCAATTAAATGCAGAAGATTGCTATGATCTTGTTTGACAATGCACATCCACACTGTTAAACTTTGTTTTGAGGTGTTAAAGCATCTTTCTTAAAGTCCTGATCCGGTTCCACTGGACCTGTTTGGTCCCCTGAAAGCAACCCTTCGAGGACTAAGGTTCACTTCTGATGAAAAAGTGAAGACAGTGGTGCATTTGTGGCTCAAAGCTCAGCCTAAAACATTTTAATACAAGGGAATACTAACACGTGTTGACAGATGGACAAAGCTTATTGAAAAGCAAGGAAATTATGTCAAAAAATGATGTGTTTTTCTTTTCTACAAGTTGATTAAAATAAATTGTACAGCCAGAGTGCGGATAATTTTTGACTCATCCACTTATATATGTAGAAATATTGTCTGTAAAACCTATATATATTCATGGGTATAGTCCCATTTGCCTCCCCAACTTTGTTCACCTTGTGTGGCTATTTTATGCATCCATTTATGGATTACTGTTATACAGCTATTGTAGGATTATGTATACAATAGCACTTACCTTTGTAGCCTTAAACTCTCCTCAGTATCTTTGACTTAATAATATTGTGCTGAACTTCCCCTTATTGTTAACAATGTCTTTCCCTTCAGTCAAGCTAATAAGTGTCAAGCTCCCAGTTACGGATTTAACCTGCCTTCCCCTCATGTCACTGGTAATCTTCAAAATATTTTTTTCTGTTTGTATAAATCTTTTAATTTTTTACAGTGTTGTTGTTGTTAAGTGCCATGGTGTCGGTTCTGAGACTGTAAATCTTTATAGGAGTAGAATGCCTCATCTTTCTCCCTGGAAACCGCTGGTAGTTTCCTTGTGGTTCACAGCCCGATTCGTAACCACTATGCGACCAGTCATATACAATATTAATCCTTCTGTGATTGATTAGTAGCACTCATTTTAGTGTCATTTAGCTTCATCCACGTTATAAGGCATTACATAGACTCATTATTATTCTTTACCATGTGTAATATTCCACTGCGTATATGTTTATCCATTCATGTGTTGATGGACACTTGGGTCATTTCCATCTTTTTACTATTTCAGGTTATATACCTAGTAGTAAGGCTATTGGATTCTGTAGTATTTCGCATTCTAATTCTAAAAGGAAGCACTGTATTGTTTCTACAGTGCTTGTACCACCTTACAGCCCCACCAACAGTGTATGAAGATTCTAGTCTCCATATCTTTGCCAGCACTTGTTGCTTTCTATTTTTTTGTTTGTTTTTTTCTTTGCTGTTGTTGTTGTTGTTGTTGTTAAGTGCCATCGAGTCAGTTCCAACCTGTAGCGACCCTCTAGAGGGTTTACAAGGAGCAACTGGTGAGCTTGAACAACCAACCTTGCAGTCCAAACGGACTTTGCAGTCTAGCGCATTAACCCATAGCACCACACCAGGACTCCTGAAGGTGATATTTTATTGTTGTTTGGGGAAAAAAAATTAAACATTTTTATGGGTTATTTTATTGACTATTTTATTAGGTGAAGCATTATTAACCCTCTTTTGGAGTCCTGGTGTGACACTGTGGGTTAATGCCTTACACTGCAAGGTTGGTTTCAACCTCAAGGTCAGTGGATCAAGCTCACCAGCCAGTCCTTGGAAACCCTATACAGGGTTGCTATGAGTCAGAACCGACTCAATGGCACTTAACATCAGCAACCCTCTTTTGTGCAGACTGAAGAAAGTGAACTCCTAAGTCACACAGTAGTAAACGGAGAAGATTCATATCTAAGCAAGCTTCAGCTAAGAACCCTTGTCTTTTATTGCAAAATTATAACTTACTCCCATATTGAAGAATATGTTGTAAAAGAATATAAATACTGATAGATGATCAGGTGCTGTTTCCATATACATTTTTACATTTTGTCCAAAAATTTGGATTTTTCAGTTAGTAGTTTATTCTTCATGGATAGAATTTCTTGGAACATTAGTAACTGCAAATGAGAAACTATTACTTTCATAAATTTGAATAAAGTGCTTGAATCAAAGTAAAAATAGAATTTATTTCTCTTGTTGGAGTATTTGAATCATAAAATGTATGGTCATAAAAGGTATGGTGACTGTGTGCCTTGGAGTCAGTTTTGAGTCATAGCAATCCTGTACAGGGTTTCCGAAGCTATTAGAGGAGCAGAAAGCCTCATCTTTCTTCTCTGGAACAGCTGGTAGTTTCAAACTACTAACCTTGAGGTTAGTGGCCTGACTCATAACTACTACACTGGCAGAGCTTCTTACTGTGCCCAACAGTCTAACAGAATTAGCTAGCCATTCATCTAATTCTCATGTTAAAAGTGGCTCTAAAACAGTATATGCACATAGCTATACCATAAGAGGATCGATTGTTAGATATGGTAAGAATCCATACGCAATATTTAAAAATTATCCTGAGAAAATTGATACCACCCTCTCAGTGAATTTATTTAAATGTAAATCTACTTGGACAGATGTTTAAGCTCAAATAACTATTTGATAAATATTTACAAACATGATTGCAAAGATGATGGGAATGAAAACATAATAAAATATAAGTAGAAACATAATGAAGTCTTTGCCAACTTCAACCTTTTCTCTATTGCTGTTGTTGTTGTTAAGCGCCATCAAGTTGGTCCTGACTCATAGTGATCCTGTATAGGGCTTCTGAGGAGTAGGTGGTTGGTTTGAACTCCTGACTTTGTGGTTTGCAGTACAGTGCAGATCCTACAGCACCACACCAGTAGTCATTTTCTCCATATATCATGATGAGATGATATTTCATAAACCTCTGAATTCCTGCATTCTTTGTCTTCTTTTTACTGCAGTTGTTATTGTTAAGTACCATGGAGTTGGTTCTGACTCATAGTGACCCTGTACAGGGTTTCTGAGGCTGTAAATCTTTACGGGAACAGAAAGCCTCATCTTTCTCCCACAGAACAACCAGTAGTTTTGAACTGCCGACTTTGAGGTTAACAGCCCAATCCATAACCACCATGCTACCAGAGCTCCTTTTTTACTGCAGTACAAACTAGCTTATCTGATTGACAGAGGTTAGAAAGCAAGTAGAAGTCAAAAGAGCCTATTGAAAGCTTTATATAATGAGGTGCACTAAGAAAAGAAAATATATGTTGTTCTTGTTAAGTGCCATCAAGTCTGTTCTGACACATAGTGACCCTGTATAGGGTTTTCAAGGAGCAACTAGTGGGTTTGAACTGCCAACCTTGTGGTTCACAGTCCAGTGCTAAACCTACAGCACCATATCAGGAGTACAGAAAATATATAGACATCTCAAATCACCAGGAAAAAACATAAATATATATAAATTAAAACAAGCATTAATACAGTGAAAGATTAAAAAGAACTAATAGAAAAAATGAAAACATCAATTACAAATAACTGTCATTCAAATAAATGTAAATGGGCTTTAGTTCAACTATTAAAAGTCAATGACCCTATTAGAACAAAAAACAAAACCTAATGATATATTGAATGAAAAAATATATATTTATCAAGTGATGTAGAGAAGCTGACTAAAGAAAAGATGCACATAGTCGTCTCAAGTATATGCAATTGAAAACAAACGAAAAAGTGGAATTGACTATTTTATGATAAGAAAAAAATTCAGGGAAATACTAACTAAAAATAATCAAGTTTGCAATTAAGATTAGAAAATATATTAATACACCACATGACACAATATAAGTTATAGAGTTAAATCAAGAAATTTAAGAAACAGAAATTTATTTTTAGGGGTGACTTATTATTTTTTTTTAATTCCATTTTATGATAAATTTGAAAACAAACTAATAGACAAGAGAATGCTAATACATGAAATATTGAACTAACATTATTAATGTAGCTTAATTTAAAATTTTTACGTAGTAATTTTGGAAAAAATAATTTAAGTATCCATTCAAGTTTTCAAAACTTGGCCATCATTTATGTCACAAAGCATTTCTAGCATCTCTAAAATCTGGAAAATATATAGACTACATCACCCAACTTAATACAAGAATAACCCTAACCTGGAAATTGATAGAAAATAAAATAACAATGTGGCTATTTAAAAATTATACACGTATGCAGAAAAACATTAAAATATTTTAAATAATAGAGAGCAATAAAAAAAAGTGGTAAGGGGACATACTATCAAAGTCAGAAAACTTTCAAGAACTGGAAAAGCAAAATGGTTCTGTTGTACTCTAATGCTCAAAGTTTTCAGTCTCCATGTTGTTGCTGTTATTAAGTTACATAGAGTCAGTTCCAGAACATAGCAACCCTATGTATATCAGAATGAAACACTGCTAAATCCTACACTAGCCTCACAATTATTATTAAGTTTGAGCTCACTGTTTACTGTCAGTGTGTCAATCCATCTGGCTGGGGATCTTTCCTCCTTTTCACTAAGTATGATGTCTTTCTCCAGGGACTGATCCCTCCTAACAGTATGTCCAAAGTACTAGAAATGAAGTCTCTGCAACCTCCCTTCTAAGAGCATTCTGGCTGTCCATGGAAGTTTCAGTAATCTTCACCAACACTATAATTCAAATGTGTCACTCTTCTACAGTCTACCTTATTCATTTTTCATCTTTCACATGCCTATGAGGTGATTTAAAATACCATGGTTTGCGTAAGGTGCACCTTAGTCCCCCAACTGACGTCTTTACTCTTTAACACTTTAAAGAGGTCCTTTGTTGTGTATTTGTCTAATGCAGTATGTTTGAGTTCTTGACTGCTGCTTCCATGAATGTTGATTATTGATTCAAGCTAAATGAAGTCTTTTGTCAATTTCAAACTTTTCAATATATATCATGAAGCTATTTATTGGTCCAGTTTTAAGGATTTTTTGTTTTTTTACTTGGAGGTATAATCCATATTCAAGACTATAGTCTTTGATCTTCATCAGTAAGTATTTCAAGTCTTTGTCCCGTCAAGCAAGCAAAGTTGTGCCATCTGCTTATTGCAGATTGTTAATGAGTCTTCTTCCAATACGAATACCATGTTCTTCTTCACATAATTCAACTTCTCAAATTATTTTCTCAGCATACAGATTGAATGAGTAGGTGAAAGGATAAAACCCTGGTATATATTTTTTTCTGATTTAAAAACCATTCAGTATCCCCTTGATCTGTTTGAATGACTTATACTATATACAGGCTCCTCATTAGTATATTAAGTGCTCTAGAACTGCCCATCCCTTGTAATATTATCCATAGTTTGTTATGATCCAGACTATCCATAACTTTTGCATAGTCAATACAGCATAAATATGCATATTTCTGGTATTCTTTTCTTTTAGCTAAGACTCATCTGAAGTCAGCAATTAATATTCCTTATTCTTTCTATGTTCTCTCATAAATCCAACTTGAATTTCTGGCAGCTGCCTGTCAATGTGTTGCTGCCCATTTAAAAATTATTTTCAGCAAAATTTTACTTTCATGTGATATTAATTATATTGCTCAATGATTTCTATTTTCTTGGGTCACTGTTTTTTTGGAATGGGCACGAACATGAATCTCTTCCAGTCAGCTAGATAGCTCATTGTCTTCCAAATTTGTTTGCATAGATGAATGAGGACCACCAGTACTGCATCAGTTTGTTGAAAGATTTCAATTTGTTTTCCATCAATTCTTGGAGCCTTGTTTTTCACCAATGCCTTCAGTGTATGCAGCTTGAGGTTTTTCTTTCTGTACCATTTGTTCTTGATCATATGCTATCTCTTGAAATGGTTGAACATCGACCATTTCTTTTTGGTACAGTGATCTATGTAGTATTTTCACCTTCTTTTGATGCTTTCTCCATCATTCAATAATTTGTCCTTAGAATTTGTCAATGTTGAAAGTTTAAACTTAAATTATTTCTTTACTTCTTTCCCCCTGAGAAATTCTGATCATATTCTTTCTTTTGGTGTCTAACTTCAGGTTTTTACACATTTATTATCATACTTGAGTTTATCTTCTTGAGCTACCCTTTGAATTGTTCTGGTCAGCCATTTTACTTCCTTATTTCTTCCAGTTGTTTAAGCTTATCTATGCTCAAGAGCCTACTGTGGCACTGTAGGATAAAGCACTGGACCACAAGGTTGATGGTTGAAACTCACCAGCTACTCCTTGGAAACCCTATACAGGGTCTCTACGAGTTGGAACTGACTTGATGGCACTTAACAACAAAAACATGCTCAAGCAAGTTTAAGAGTGTCTTCTGACATCCATTTTTTCTTTTTTTCTTGTCTTTTAAATGAACTTTTGTTTACTTTGTGTATGATGATCTTGATGCCATCCCACAACTCTTCTGATCTTTGGTTATTAATGTCTAATGCATCAAATCTGTTCTTGAGATCGTCTCTACTTTCAGATGGGATATACTCAAGGTCACGTTTTGGCTCACAGTGACTTGTTTTAGTTTTCTTAAGCTTCAACCTGAACTTGTACATCAGCAATTGATTATGTATACCACATTTGATTTTTGATCTTATTTTAGCTGATGACATTGAGACATTGAGCATCTCCATCATTTCTGTGCACAGATATAGTTAATTTAGTCCTATGTATTCCATTTGGTGAAGTCCACTGGTATAATCACTTTTTATATTGTTGAAGAAGATATTTGCAATAAATGAATCATTAGTTTTTTCAAAATTCCATCATGCACTCACCATCATAATTTCTATCACCAAGATTTCTAACGACTGATCCTGCCTTTGTGTATACATTTATGAAAGGAGCCCTGGTGAATCAATAATTAAAGTGTTTCACTGTTAATCAAAATGTCAGGGTTTAAAATCCCTAGCCTCTCCATGGGGAAAAAAAAGTATGTAAGTCTGCTTCCATAAAAATTTAAGTCTTTGAAACCAAACATGGCAGTTCTTTATGACAATTATTTTTGTGTACATACATTATTAAAATATACAAACCAACCACTAATGTAAAAGATAAGGAAATTGAATATTTTTGCCAACTTCTACAGTCTGATATTGATCAAATATGCCATCAAGATGAATCGATAATTACTGGTGACTTGAATGTGAAAGTTAAAAACAAAGAAGAAGCAATATTAGTTGGAAATCATGCCCTTGATGATAGAAAATATTTTGGAAATTTCATGATATAATTTTGCAATATCAATAAGTTACTCACTGGAAAACCTTTTAAGCAACATATATGATGACTATACACATGGACCTCAAGAGAAGGGAAATAGAGAAGTTACATCTGTGGAAGTAGATGTTGGAGATCAATACTATCAGTCACAGGTCAAAGGCCAAAGGCTGACTGTGGAACAAATCATCAATTGGTCAAAGTTCAAGTTGAAGCTGCTGAAAAATTAAACAAATTCAGAAAAGCCAAAGTAATATCTTAAGTATATTAAAAATAGATTTGACACATGAACACTAATGACAAAGAATCATGAATCAATTATTCTAGCATATGGCATAACATTAAAGATATTACAAGAAGAAAGCATAAGTCATTAAACATTGAGGAAAGAAAAACCGAACCTTGCTCTTAAATGTAGAGTATCAAAGGAAATGACGAGGTAAAAGAGTTGAAACGATGATTTTAAAGGGTAATACAAGAAGAGAAAATAAACTATTATAATGAAATCTATGAAGTCATAGAGTTGGAAAATCAAAAGGGAAAACGTTTGTCATTTCTTAAGCTGAAAGAATATAAAAAAAACATCCGAGCCTTGGGTTGCAAAATTGAAAGAGTCCTTGTGTTTTGCTCATGATAATGCACTGAACCACAAGGTTGGGTAAAGTCTGCAATTCAAACTCACCAGCTGTTCCTCAGAAACCATATGCAGGGTCACTATGTGTCAGAACTGATTTGACAGAACTTAACAACAACATGTACAAAACAATAGCCCTGATGTGGTGCTTTAGGATAAGCACTGGTCTATTTACCAAAAGGTTGGTGCTTTTGTGAGAAATATGAGGCTGTATGCTTGTGGAGATTTACAGTCTCTGAAATGCTATACAGGAATGCTATGAGTTGGGATTAACTTGATGGCAGTGGGTTTTGGGTTTAATGAGCAAAGTATTTACTGCAACAAGAAGCATCAAAGCACATCTAAGAAAAATATAGAGTCCCTGTATAAAAACAATTGATTTATGATCAATCATTTCAGAAGGTTGCCTATGGTTAAGAATTCATATTATTGAAGGAAGAAGGCCAAGTTGAACTGAAAGCACTGGTGATAAACAAGGTCCAGGAACTGATTTGTTGTTGTTGTTGAGTGCTGTTGAGTTGGTTCCAACCCATAGTGACCTTGTATAGGGTTTCTGAGGAGCAGCTGGTGAGCTTGAACCATGGACCTTACAGTTGAAACGACTTTGCAGTCTGGCACATTAACCCACAGCGCCACACCAGGGCTCCAGGAACTTAGAGATACTGCAAAAAATGAGCACCAAACATCCCACAGCTCTCTCTAATTAGCTGGATTGGATAAACCATTGCTGTAGAGACAGAATTCAAAAGCCATATTTAACACTTACAGAGTTTGTTAGAGAAGTTAACAGGTTACAATTCAGATTTAGAAATGTTCAAGACACATCTATTAAGTCATAATATCCTCTAGTTAGCTGTGCCTAGCTCTGGTAGCGTACTGGTTACGAATCAGGCTGTGAACTGTAAGGTCAACAGTTCGAAACTACCAATTCTTCTGCGGGAGAAAGATGAGGCTTTCTACACTTGTAAAGATTGACAGCCTTGGAAACCCTGTACAGAGTTGCTATGAATCGGAACTGACTCCACCGCACATAACCAACCAACCAACCAACATTGGCAGGTATCTTTGTCCTGACAGTGTTACAAAGTTCTTTTAGTCTATTGATAAATGCCCACAAAACACTCCACCATAAACCTCATTCTGATGGCAACTGACTTTAGTTCCATAGGTCAGTAAACCTGCCCCACTCCAATTAAGCGCCTACAGGCACCTCACAATGTAAGAAAGCCTCCTACCCAGTCATACGACTTTACTCACTCTGTTGTCTGGGAAGCTCAGTGCTCTGTCTGGTGCTCTGGCTCTTGGTTCTGCGGCTGCTACTTCTCTGCCACTCCTCCAGTGTCACAGTTTTCTGTCCCTGGGTAGAGGAGGCTCAATATAGGGGGATCTTTGGGTCCAAAAGATCTTCTCCACCCCTGGGCTGTTCTCTGATGGTAGTGAGCTCCCACTCTACTGAGTCCGAGATGGCTCATTTTATACCCAGGCTAGAGTTGCAATTAAAATAGACTCGGCTAACACCCACAGCTGAATCCTGTCATCCTATCAGTATCTTCTATCTTCTCTTACACTGACCCAGGAGGGAAAGAGTCATTGGGAGGGAGTTACCAAGACTAAGGCTAGAAGAGACATACTAAATAAATCACTACACCACAACTGCCAGTTGAAATGTTTCAACACATGAATGCAATACTAGATGTGCTCACTGTTATGTCAAAAGATTTGAAATACAATGGCCTGACCAACTAGCAGGAAGACATTCAAATTTGTGCCTATAGCAAGAAAGGTGATCCAACAGAATACAGAAATTATCAAACAATATTATTAATAGAACATGCAAGTAAAATTTTTCTGAATATAACTCAAAAACTGTTGTAGCAATATACTGACAAAAATTTAAACCATATTCTGAAGAGAACATGAAAAGAGGAATATCATTGTTGATGTCAGATGGATCTTGGCTGAAAGCAGAGAATATCAGAATGTTTACTTGCGTTTTACTGAAAATGCAAAGGTGTTCAATAGCGTGAATCATAAAGAATTATGGATAACATTGCAAAGAAAGGTACTTCAAAAACTAAATTGTGCTCATGCAGAAACTTTACATAAAAAAAGGAGACAGTTGTTTGAACAGAGGAGGGGATTAATGCCTGGTTTAAAATCAGGAGAGGTCTGGGCCAGGATTGTATCCTTTCACCACACTTACTAAAATTTTAACCTAAACAAATAATTAGAGAAGCTAGACTATATGAAGACGAAGGTGAACAAGGCATCAGGATTGGAGGAGGGCTTATTAACAACCTGTGATATGCAGATGACATGACCTTTCTTGTGCCTGAGTAAGTGCTGAAGCTCTTATTGATGAAGATCAAAGACTACAGGCTTCATTATGCATTAGAGCCCAACACAAAGAAAACAAAACCCATCACAGCTAGACCAATAAACAACATCTTGACAAATGAAGATAAAAATGTAAGTTGTCAAGAATTTCATTTTACTTGGATCCACAATTAATATCTATGGAAATAGCAGTCAAGAAATCAAATGACATATTACATTAGACAAATCAACTGTAAAAGACATCTTTAAAGTATTAAAGCACAAAGCCATTATTTTGAAGACTAAGCTGTACATGAACCAAGCCAAGGTATTTTCTGTCACTTCATATGCATGTGAAAGTTGGACATTGAATATGGATGACCAAAGAAAAAAATTGATGTATTTTTATTATGGTGTCAGCAAAGAATATTGAATGGATCATGGACTGCCATGCAAATCTTTTTGGATTGTTTGTTTTGGAAGAATTACAACCTAAATACTCCTTAGAAAGGGGAATGATAAGACTTCACCTCATGCATTTTGGACATGTTCTTACGAGGGACCAGTCCTGGAGAAGCACTTCATGCTTGTTTAAATAGAGGGTCGAGGAAACAGAGGAAGATTCTTGTCAAATTGATTGGCTGCAGCAGGGGGCTCAAACAAGGCAAAATGATGAGGCTAGCTCAAGGTTGAGCAATGTTTTGCTTTGTTGTACATAGGGTCACTATCTGTCAGAGACAACTCGATGGCACCTACCAACAACAACAACATATGAGAAGTCTTTAAAAAGGTTGTGGGAAAATTCCATTATCATGCAATTCCATTTTTCCAGGAACTTTTTGAAATCTCTTATACATATGTTTAAAACCTTTATAGAGGTATATTTTATAAAAAATAAAATTCACCCATTTCATTGTATAATTTAAAAAATTTAGTAACTTTATCCATTGGTGTTACCAGTGCAATAAATCAGGTTTAGAACATTTTCATATCCCCAGTAAATTTCTTCATGCCCAATTACAGTTAATACCCAATTCCACTCTCAGCCCTAGCAAGACCTAATCTATTTTTTGTTTCTGTAAAATTGTCTGTGATCTCAACTTCATGTAAATAGAAATATACAATATGTCATCTTTTGCATTTGGGTTATTTCATTTACATTAATATTTCTGAGATCCATCCATGACATAGGATGGACAAATAATTTATTCTTTATTGATGAGTAGTTTTCCATCATATGGATATATGACACTTTGTTTACTCATTCACCAGTTAATAGACACTTAGTTTTTTTCTACCCGTTGGGTATTATGAATAAGATTGCTATGAATATTCACAAGTAAATCTCTACAATGGTATATCTTTTTCTCTTGGGTTGATACTTAGCATTTTTTAGTTCCTATAATGGAGCTCTAAGGAGCTCTGGTAGCGTAGTGGTTACGAATTGGGCTGCGAACCTCAGGGTCAGCAGTTCGAAACTACCAGCGGTTCCGCGGGAGAAAGATGAGGCGTTCTGCTCCCGTAAAGATTTACAGCCTCGGAAACCCTGTACAGGGTGGCTATGAGTCGGAACCGACTCCACGGCACATAACAATAACAACAACAAATAATGGAGCTCTTGTAGCGTGGTGGTTACGAATCAGGCTGCAAGCCGCAAGGTCAGCAATTCGAAACTACCAGCTGTTCCGCGGGAGAAAGATGAGGCGGTCTGCTCCCGTAAAGATTTACAGCCTTGGAAACCCTGTGTAGGGTCGCTATGAGTCGAAAACGACTCCACGGCACATAACAACAACAACAACATAATAGTTTTATGTTTAACTTTCTGAGAAACCAATATTTTTCAAAGCGCATATCATATTTCCTTATCAAAAGGTGTCCATTTCTCCACATCCTTGTCAATATTTATTATTATTTTTCGTAGCTATCAGTTGCTGTTGCTAGGTACCTTTAAGCTGAGTTTTGACTCATAGTGACCCCATTTGACTCCAGAGTACAACAGTCCCATAGGTTATTCTAGGCCTTGGTGGCAGGTGAGGTGGGTTAAGCATTGGACTGCTAAATATAAAGTCAGTGGTTCAAACCCATCAGCCACTCCGTGGGAGAAAGATGAGACGGTCTGCTCCTGTAACGATTTACACTCTCAGAAGCCCTATAGAGAGCAATTCTACTCTATCCTATAGGGTCGCTGTGGGATAAAATCGACTTGACTGCAGTGGGTAATCATAACTAATGCAGATCTTCACTCTCACAAATCACTGTGTGGATTTAAATCTCCAGTTTTTGGATTAACAGCTACCAGAGCTCCTTTTAGCCAAAACTCAAACCCTGTGTTACTATGGAGTGAATTCTGACTCACAGAGACCCTCTAAGACAGGGTAGACCTACCCCATGGGGTTTCCAAGGCAGTAATTCATTAAGGAATCAGACTACCACAATTTTATCCCACAGAGCAATTGGTGGGTCACAAAAACTGAACTTTTAGTTAGTGGTCAAGCGCTTAACCGTTGTACCACCAGACCAATTTAGTGACATAAAAAGATCTTTAACTGCAGTTTCAGTTCTCATTTTCCTCATGGCTGTTTTTGCATTTATTAGAAATTCAACTATCTTCTTTGAAATCTTTGTATTATCTTTTCCCATTCTAATGTGTGTTCATATTGTTGTTGTTAAGTGCCATTGAGTCAGTTCAGACTCATAGCGACCCTGTATAGGGTTTCAATGAGCAACTGTTGGGTTGAAACCACTGACCTTGTGGTTTTCAATCCAGTGCTTATCCTACAGTGCCACACCAGGATAATTATAGGTAATAAATGTTTATGTAATATATGTTATATATTAAAGACAATGTATCATACACATACATAGGCTATGTATACATGTTATTCATTGCGTGTGACCTGGTTCAAAATAAAATAACATAAAATAATTAATTTAAAAATTACAATACTGGAAAAAGATTAAACTCTTAAAAAAAATGTATAGAATATGGATATACCCATGCAGAAAGAAACCTGGTACTAATGTACACTAAATAAATGAATTAAACCTCCAACTCAATATATTTAAAATGAATAAATGTGCCTAGAAAACTGGAACAAAACATAAATGTGCACATAGACAAAAATAAATTAAAATAAATTAAAAATAGATTAGTATGTAAATAAATGTTCTCCTTCTAACTTACAGGGATAAAGTCAAACAAAAAAAATATCAATAATTTTCTAAATTAATCAAGAGAAAATTAAGAAAGTGCAAACACAACATAAGCACTAACAATAGAAATAAACAGATGCTAGGAATATTAACTAAATCATATGATGCTAATTTTTTTCTCTCTATGCCAATACATTCCAGAAAAATATACATTATCACAACCAACCATAGAAGAAATAGATAATTTGAACAGATTAATGTCATAAAAGAAGCACAGAGAGTTTCTAAAAGAGCAATGCTCAATAAATGAACTGTTTCACAGGGCAATTCATTAAGAAACACTTAATATCAAAGCTATTTAAAATCCTCTGGAGCGTAGAAAGTGAAGAGAGTTCTTAAGTATTTTTGTGTGCTTTTTTTGCTTTTGTTTTTAACAAAGGCAACACGATATTACACTGTTAAAAAAGATATCCTCACTCATCTATTCCTCACAAAAAGAAATATATAATAATAAGCAAAGAAACTCTAGACCAATCTCACCTATGAATAACAATTTGTAAACAATTTAAATAAAATATTAGAAAACATTATCCAGGAGTTTCTAAAATCAAGCCTACATAATTCTCACTCCAAGAATTCACCTGTCATGATTTTTCTGAATCTGGCTGCTTCAGTACCTAAATTCACAACATTTTAGCACTTAAATGCTATTTAAGTTTTTTTGTTTTGTTTGTTAACTCATCTATAATGCCTGGGTGCCTGGACTCACTTGTACTATAGTCTCCTCTGCCTTCTGTATTATAATTCAATGCAGTTTTGTTTCATGTCTGTGTGAAGAAGCAGGAGTTTTACTTGAGCAGAAAGAACTACTTGGTTTCCTGGTTCTATTCTGTTTACTAGTATGGATAGAATTGTGTTTCCCTTCCAAAAGATGTGTTATAACTTCTAAACACTATGCCTGTGGTTATAATCCCATTTTGGAATGTATTTTCTTTGACATGTGAAGAGGTCACATTGGTGTGGGGTATATTTTAAGTCACTAACTCTTAGATGTAAAAACAGCACTGAGAAACAGCAGAGTGAGTGGAAGAGAGATGCTAAGTCACATGAAGATCATTCAGGAACAGAAACTTTAAAGGGACAAGAAGTTTCTTCAGGAGCCAGAGCGTGAGGAAGATTTCCCTAGAGCTTGGGCCTAGTATTCAGTCTTCTTGTCTCTTAAACTGTGAGAAAATAAATTTGTTTGTTAGATTCATTCATTTGTAATATTTCCATGATAGCAACACTAGATAAGACGCTTAATTTGTATATAATTTATTTAACCAATGAGGAATTACACTGGCAGTTTTATATATTGAATTAAAACAACAGCATCAACAAACTCAAAATATCAACATAATATTTACATTTTTTCTAAGTGAAAGAACCCAGTGATGCTGACTTAATTTAAATTCAGAGAAATGCCTTCGATTTGGTTCTGACTCAAAGTGACCCTCTATAGGGTTCCTAAGGAGTGACTGGTGGGTTTGAGCCACTAACCTTACAGCTAGCAGTCCTGTGCTTGTCCTACAGCGCGACACCAGAATAGGTTATACTAAAATTAGCACATCTAGAACAGATTCACAGTTTTCTTTCATTTTTCATTATCTTTTTTTCCTCTCTCTTACTTCATCAATCATCTATTATGTTTACTTGTCTCTTTCTATAGGGCTATTATCTAATCATATCCTTGAAGTTTCTTAAATTCTACTCTCATAAAGAACTTAAAAAGGCTTTTAGAATAAGCTGTACATTCAGATTGCTTTCTGAGGATAATAGACAGCATCTGATCATTTTACTAATGGAAGTAAATGTCTCTCCTGATTGGGAGAAAAATACCACAGCATTGTACCAATATATCATGGTGTAATAAGGAAAGAGTGTAATGCATTGCTTTTTTCCTACATTTTGTGTTCTTATTAAAAGAAGGAATGAGACTAGAATAGGTACTGTAGAGAGGCACTAGAAATAAGGTCTTCCTGGGCCTTGCTTGGACTTGCATCAAGAGGCCTAGATAAGATGTAAGTGAAGGTGTCAGGAAAGCACCAAATTAAAGACCGGCTACCTAGAGGTAGCAGGAGGGATACCACAGCTTTAGAGCAATGAAGTAGCAAGTTCAGACTTACAGGAATTCACATACCTGAAATCTGGAACAGTCAATTCAGCTTGAAGCCATCTATCACCATCACAGCTAATGGTTACAAGAATTGTTTGAACCCTAGATTCCTGGAGAGAGTACAAAACCAGAGTGACTATATCACAGAACTGTGGACCCTGAGATTCAGTAAGTAGATGTTCATAAAGCAAGGATCAAGAGGTTTGATTCTCCCCGGGCACTTAGCTGTGATGGTGAACAGGCATTCATTAGAGAGATAAGGCTCAAGTTTGAGAGATAGGACTTAAGTATTAGCAAGAGCCTATCTGAGGCCTCCTAAAGCAAAACAGCAGGCTATCCACCACAGCAGAGGGAGCTCAGAGAAGGCACAGCTGCATCCTTCAGAGAAAGCTAGGACCAAGGGAATAATTGTATCATAAATGATAATGTAACTAAAAATCAGAATTTATTGGGGAAAATTGTTTCAGACATCCACATTCCAATTTTGATGATACAACACTGTTTGTTTGTCATGGATTGAAGTAAGATCTAATTTCTGGTATCTATAAATAATTGCTATGTATATTTTAAGGTTATATTTTGAAAACTTTTAAGCTAGATAATCCAGTCTGACTCACATCCACAAACACCATTTACAAATAAAAATGACATTCAGAAAGATTATCTAATATGCCTAAAGTTACTCATTTCAAATCATGAGAGGTAATGAAAGTATGACATTTGAGTTGTTGATTACTAATACAGCCTTATTGTCATGTAATACAAGGTCTTTCGATAACAAAGAGCAAATTTGCTAAATGAAATTTCTAATTTATTTCTATTCAGTGACAACTAGCAATATATATGGTTTGTTAATTTAAACTTCCAAGATCACATGTCCTTTCCCCTCTCTAAATTTATATATATGTGTGTGTGCGTGTCTTTGGATGGTTAATGCAGGGCTGCAAAGTCAGTTTGAACCACACGGTTGAAGTTTAAGCTCACCAGCCGCTCCTCAGAAACCCTGTACTTAACAACAACAATATATATGTATGAGTGCAAATATATAGATATACACATACCAACAATACGTATGTATATATGGAGTACTGGTGTAGCGCTGTAGAATCAGCACTGGACTGCTAACTATAAGTTCAGTGGTTCAAATCCATCAGAAGCTCTTCAGAAACCCTATACAGCATCACTATGAGTTAGAACCGACTTGATGGCACTAAACATTATATATAGATAGATATAGTTGTTGTTGTCAAGTGCTGTCAAGTTGATTCTGACCCATGGCGACCCTGTATAGGGTTTCCAAGGAGCAGCTGGGGAGTTTGAACCACTGACCTTGCAGTTCAAACAACTTTGCAGTCTGATGCATTTTCCCACAGCGCCACACCAGGACTCCACAGATAGATAGATACAGATACATATAAAATTTGCTGTTAGTAATTCAAACCTAGCCGCTTCTCCTTGGGTAGTGCCTCAGGTAGCTGAGTCAGATTTAACTAACAGCATTTAATAACAGCAATATATATTCAGGAACACACATAGTTTTATTACTTTTTTTAGCAATATGTTATCTTTATTTTTCCTAGATCCTCAGTACAATGACTAAGAAGCCATACACACAATCCTTTTCTAAATGTGTTTAGATTATTTACTGCAAAATTAGTAAATATGAGAATGCACATTGTGACAAAACCATAACTCACTACACAAAACTCAATTCTATAGGCAACACAGCCTTTATTATAGAAATCAGCCTTCTTTGACAAGACAGCTTATATATGATTGTTGGTAAGTGCCTTGGAGTCAGTTCTGACTTATACACTTGTACTGGGTTTTTCCAGGAGTTCTGGTGTAGTGCTGCAGGATCATGCACTGGACTACAAGATCAGTTTGAACCACAAGGCTGTTGTTGTTGTTAAGTGCCGTCGAGTCAGTTCCGACCATAGCGACCCTGAACAGGGTTTCAGAGGCTGTAAATCTTTACGGGAGTAGAAAGCCTCATATTTCTCCTGCGGAGCTGCTGGTAGTTTTGAACTGCTGACCTTGTGGTTCACAGCCCGATTCGTAACCACTACGCTAAGTGGTTCAAAACCACCAGCCACTCCTCAGAAACGTTGTACAAGGTTGCTATGAGTCAGAACTGACAATACAGCAACTAGCAACAACAACATAGGTTTTCCAAGGAGCAGCTGGTGGGAATGAACCACTGACCTTGAGGTTAGCAGCCCAATGCTTACCCTGTAGCCCCACACCAGGATTCTAGCTTATGTATGTATGGTGGTGGATGTGGAATGCCGTAAAGTCGGTTCTGACTCATAACAACTCTGCATAAGTTTTCTGAGGCTGGAAATCTTTACAGGAACAGAAAACCTCATCTTTCTCCTCGGCAACAGCTGGTAGTTTCAAACTGCTGACCTTGAGGTTAACAGCCCGACTCATAACTACTATGCTATCAAAGCTCCTAGCTTATATGCAAACATTACAAATTATTTTTTCCTTCCCTCATCATAAAGTCTTGCTACCACTTTCAGTCCCATTGCTTTTCACCAAATATTTAACGCTTCTACGGTGGTGCTGTGGGCCAATGCGTCAGACTGCAAAGTCATTTGAACTGCAAGGTTGATGGTTCAAGCTCACCAGCTGCTCCTTGGAAACCCTATACAGGGTTGCTATGGGTCGGAATCAACTTGATGGCACTTAACAACAACAACAACCCGTAAGATGGTAGACAATAAAAACATCAACTGTTTTTATTGACCTTGAAATAGTTCTACCAAATACCAGAAGGTTCAGCGTTGATCAAAAGATGAGACAGGTTTCTCCTTAAACTGTTTGAGTGGGTCTCAAAATTCTGTGATAAATTTTGGGTCATTTTTTCCATTTAAAAAGTACTGATTTTGTAAACCAGTAACTTAAAATGGCCACACAAAAATCAAACAAATGGTCCACAAAACATTGCTTTCCTTCTGAAGGTTTTATGATGCATTGCTATCATTCACCAGTCTTTTACTATTAACTTAAATGGTCCATTGAGACAAAGAGTTCTGAGACTTTTCTTTCACCATTGATTAAGATTGGAGTGGCAAGTGTTAAAGGTAATGTTCGTTTAGCTTTCTGAACTTTCTGAGCAGACTTGGTGACCTTTCTAGTTTCAGCAGCCTTTTTGATCACTCACAGCAACAGTCTGTCTCTTATCTTAAACAATGAAACGACCCAGAGAAGGGTTGTTTGAGAAGCTCTCAACACACACGCGCTTGTTGGGAACCATGTCAACAATGAAAGCATCATCAGACTTCAAGAATTTGGGGCCATCTTCCAACTTTTTACCTGAATGGTGATCAATCTTTTCTTAGAGCTCAGCAAACGTGTGAGTAATGTGAGCTGTGCGACACTCCAGCACAGGTGCCTATCCTGCACTGATTTGCCCTGGATGGTTTAGGATTATCACCTGCGCAGTGAAACCTGCTGCCTCCACTGGTAGATCAGTTTTGCTGTACCTAGCTACATTGCCACAGTGAACATCTTTGACAGAGACTTTCTGTGCATTGAAGTTTAAATTATTCCCAGGCAGAGCTTCACTCAAAGTCTCATAGTGCATTAACAGAATTTGCTTTAGTGCTAATATTTACAGGAGCAAAGGTGACCACTATTCCTGGTTTGAGAACACCAATCTCCACTCTGCCCACAGGGACAGTGCCAATACCACCAATTCTGTAGACATTCTGGAGAGGCAGACACAGGGGCTTCTCTGTTGGACAAGTTGGCGGCAGCATATAAATCAGAGCTTCAAGCAGTGTGGTTCCACTGATGTTATCATCCTGTATTACCTGTATTACCAACACCTGTATTCTGGTGGCAAACCTGTTTTGTTTTTCTAAAGGCAATATACAGTGATTACATGTGAATAAATATACAATGGGCCTTCAGAAAATTTGTGAAAAAAATGGAATGCAAACATAATGGAATTTTTGCACAGACTTTTGAAGGCCCTCATGTGTGTATAGTGTCAATATTCCTTGAAGATTTATGATATAGCTATATGCCCACTCCTTGCTTATCAACATGGTCAGGTTCCAAAACTAAGTATATATGTGCAAATTATTGTTATGCAAAACTTCAGTTACCGAATGATCTTCAAGATCCAGAAGCAAATTTGAAGGCCACCCTATTGTTTTGTTCCCTCCCCTGTAGCCACCATCTGTAGCTCACTCATCTCCACTCTGTGTGAGCAGGTCAGCTGGTGCCTTTTCAAAGCATAATCAGATCCAAAACTGGATCAGGATTTGCAGACATGAGTGGATTCACCCTACCTCACGCATACAGAGATCTTGTTCTCCATGGAAAAGTCCATCCACCTAGAAATGCAACCCATAAGTGCCAGCTAGTCCCCAAGAACACAAACAATGGATTTAGGGGTGTGAAGTGAAGTGGCTGCTATACATCTTGTCTGTACCGTTCTGCTACTTTCTTGCTGCATCCTGAAGTCCATAGCTCCACCACCATTCTGTGGCCCACTGAGATTTAGTGAGGCTGTAAAGCATATGTTGTTGTTGTTGTTGTTGTTGTTAAGTGCCGTCGAGTCGGTTCCGACCCATAGCGACCCTGTACAGGGTTTCCGACGGTGTAAATCTTTACGGGAGTAGAAAGCCTCATCTTTCTCCCGCGGAGCGGCTGGTAGTTTCGAACCACTGACCTTAAGGTTCGCAGCCCGATTCGTAACCACTACGCTACCAGAGCTCCTTGTAAAGCATATACACAGGTTAATGGACCAAAGCTCTGGCGTCTGGTCTCTTTTTTTCTTCTTTATCTCTTTTAACTTTATTTGCATCCAAGACTGAGGAGAAGAATGGATGGGAGGGATCAAGGACTAGACCCTAAGGAGGGAGTTAATCTCTCACTCACATCACATGGGTTTTTACCTCGTTTCTTGTTGTTATGTGTCATTGAGTCAGTTCCAACTCTAGCAACCCTATATAGGGTTTCCAAGGAGCAGAGGATGGATTTGAACTGCTGACCTAGTGGTTCACAGTCCAGTGCTGATTCACAGTGCCATACCAGAAGTCAATATTTTTTTACTATTGTTGTAAATATGAAATATCAGATGACAAGATAGTTGATAAGTGAGGAGACAACTTTTTGGCCCTGTTTTCCTTGGAGCTGTTCACTCATTACCATCTTTACTTACTGACTCAACAGGTTAAAATCCCATCAAGAAAGAGGGTTCCTTATAATTATCAGACTATAATGGGAGATATATAATACAGTCACGCTACTTGGGATCAACCTTATCTTTAATGTCCACAATGAAAATATTGGTCTCAGTATGCTTCTTGTATGAACCCATTAATATTGGTAAAAAGATCTATTTTTGTTATGTAAAACATATATATATATATATATATATATATACAGAGAGAATAGGAACATGAAAAAGGGAGTTCCTCTTGATAAATGATAACGTGTTCACAGAGAGTGCAGGAGTTGCCACTTACATAGTAGATTATGAGTTGGGCTGCTAAACAAAAGGTCAGCAGTTTGAATCTACCAGACACTCCACAGGAGAAAGATGAGGCTTTCTGCTCCTGTAAAGATTTATCCCCTTGGAAACCCTATACAGGATTGCTATAGGAGTTGGAATCGACTTGAAGGCACACAGTAGCAGCAGCAGCATCAGTAAGTCTGACATGGGCATGGCATGAGGTTACATTCTCCCACCCCATATGATGGTTTAGAAAATGTCAGTTTTGTTTTCACCTAGCCATATCTTAGTACATCCATTTCTTTTGTAATATAATAAACTTTGAAAATGAGACTGATAAATACATTTCTTATATTCATGTCATCCACAAGTTGTGTAATTTGGAAGTTTTTCTCTATGTAGCAACTTGTTTTCCTTCATTATTAGCTAATATTCTTTTGATGTGTAAATTTATTGGTTAATTAATTTATTTCATATAATTTTATATTTCTAAATGATTTTTAGTTTTAGAATTATTTTTCTTTGAAATAACACAATACCTTGAACACGATAAAGGGCAGTTACATGGGTTAAATAAAAACATACAATTGCTAAACTACACTGCATAGTGAATGTTAAGTCAGCCAGAAATTAAGCAAATGTTTGAATTCTTAGGAATTCATTCTTAGGAATCATTCTCTTCCTCAAGACCTTATCCATGACTAGGAATCTGTAGCTGGATCACAACAGAACCACTTCTTATGGCTTTTAATCTTATTGTTTCAACAATTTTTCCTAATGGGAAAATTTAAGAACCAAGGAATATATTAAATAAAAACTTTAGGAGATTTTAGGTTATAGTCAACATAGAGTAGCCTAGTCCTTCTCCAGTCCCCCTTCTTACAACTAAAAAATTCTGAACATAATATAACAACCAAGTAGAAACACTATGAAATGGAAAGAAAAAGGGTAAGTTGGGGAATGATCATGGGAATGGAGGAACAAAAATACAGTGGTTCCCTGGGATGTCTTTTTGTCTTATATTTAATTTTGACTCTCATATATCCTAGATGAGGCTTTGCAGAAGCCTACATGGGACTGTTAACAATTGCAGATGAAAAAAAAGTGCTAAGAAAAACCTGCTCCTTCTTTCCTACCTGAATAGAAAACCACTTGACACTACTCTCCCTACTCAAGCCAAACACCAATGAAAAGCTACCTCATTGTTTCTCTGGTATCAGTTGGACCATGCTCAGGACCAATTTTCTACCCCCATTCCCATTCCTCAGCAACCATGACTTCAAATCAGTTCATACCAGATTGACCCCCTGCTGAGTACTTCCTATTCCACCCCAGATAGACTGAATCAGAATCTATATTTTCACAAAACCCCTTATAAGCATTATTTGGGGTTTGAAGCTCTGGCCACTACAGGCAGTGTTCTGATACTCTGGTTACCATGCTAGATTGGATCTGAGGAATGAACTGAAGCAACAAGAGGGAATAAGGGACACAAGGTGATTCTAATCAGAATGTCCACTGTTTTCCCATCTAGCCCAATGCCAATGAAGCCCAGGAGGGCGAAGAACTGCCACCCTCACCTAAGGTAATGTTAGTTGACATTCTATTTCCCTAGGTAGAATGTCAACTAACATTACACTGATACTAAGGGTAGTATCAGTGGTGCCCAACAAAGAGCTGAGGTTCTATCCCCACCCTAAGGCAAGAGGCATTCCAATTCAGAGCTCTGGTTATTCATAGGTGGTATCCACCAGAGAGCAGTGGGGAGCAGAACATCCTTGCCAACCCAGCAGCAAGAGAGAAGGGATAGTGTAAATTAGTGCTTAACCTGAGTGTTATCAGCAGGGTCCAGTGGGAAACTGAACATCCACCTTACCCAAATCCATGTGTAACAACTGAACAGGGTGATGTCTTGCTACCAAAGATTAAATGGGCTCCAGAATCTCACAACAAAGTATTCTAAAACTCCAGGGTTGTTGTTGTTGTTGTTAAGTGCTGTCGAGTCAGTTCTGACCCATAGCGACCCTGTACAAGGTTTCCAAGGGTGTAAATCTTTACGGGAGTAGAAAGCCTCATCTTTCTCCCGTGGAGCGGCTGGTAGTTTTGAACCGCTGATCTTAAGGTTCGCAGCCTGATTCATAACCACTACGCTACCAGAGCTCCAGGGTACAATCTAATATTTACAAGTCATTCTAGAACTAGGTCAGTCACAATTTGAACAAGACAAGAAAATAAACAGATGCCAACACTGAGCACTGAGATAAATAGTATTGAAATTATATAACAAGGATTTCAAAGCAGACTTCATAAAATTGATTCAATGAACAATTATGAACATTTAAGAAATGTAAAAAATAAAATCTCAACTTAAAAAATATATATATATACATGTAAATATCAATATCTATCTACACACATGCACATATGTATACACACACACACACACACACACATATATATTTAAAAACTAAGTGAGCTTGATTAGAGAGAAGGCCATGCAGACAGACCTCCACCAATAATAACATGAAATTCTAAATGAAACAGTTTCAAATGATGGTCCCAGAACTCTGAACTCCATATAAAGGCTTATGGCAAGCGGTATTTGAAGCATAAACAAGAAAAGTGGTGTTTTCTGATTTGTGGTGGCCATTGAGTCCTGGCATAGCCATTTTGAGTGGGAAGGAGCAGATGCAAGATCAAGAGAGCACTCCCATTGCAGAGTTCTGACGGATGATCATAGATAAAGGTGCAAACATTTTTTTTCCCATTCTTTTATCTTACTCTGTCCACCTACATTCTTGTAACTAGAGGGGGTGACTGAGCAAGTAGACACCCCTCCCCAAGTCACCCCCTAACACACCCACACCGAAAGTGTCTACTACGCATATGCATGGATCTGCTCAGCAAAGATCACTGGGCCCTGAATAAAGAAACTGGGAGGAGTCAACAGGAATAGCTTAAAATGGTAGTGTCTTCCCAAACAGCTCTGGCTTGAGGAGAGGTGAGAGAGGCAAAAAAGAAAAAAGGACAAAAACGAAATTTTGAGTTACATCATAAGGTGCTATGGAAACATCTTGAAATTTCTCAGGTGGCCTTGAAGGCAAGAAACCAAAAAGGGGTGGTAAAGTCTTACTCATAATTTGCTATTTTTTTTCTTGTGCTTTTGAGGCAATTATAGACTTTAACATCCAGTCTGGTTTTTTTTCAGTCTCCCTTTTCCTTTTAGGGGCTATTTTTCTCCTTACCTTACCCAAGAAGAGACAGCAATTGTGATCATACAGCCAAGCTATCATCATCACACACTATACAATTCCACCATACAGGCAAGAACCAATACCAGCTGCTATACACCAGAACAGCAAAAATAGCCAATACTTACTAAAATCACTCTGAGCTGAGTGATAAGACAAGTGAAAAGAGAAGGCCATCTCCTGATAACATCTACCAGAAGGCAATCAGAGAGCTTAATAATATACCAACATACACTCATCAAATTATTGAAAATACAACAGCACCCCAAAGCCTAAAAAGTAACAGCAAATTTCTGCTTATGTCCAAAACCAAGATAGAATAACTGAAACAAATAATCTGGAGGTAGACCTAGAATTGCCATTGGAAGGAGGGCAGACTTTGGAACTGCTTGATAAGGAATTCAGGAGAATGATATTGAGGTGCATCCAAATGTTCCACAGCAAGATTGAGAAACAAAAGGAATAAGTCAGAAAAGTGCTATAGGAACAATCAAATAAAATAGAAATAGCATTGGAAACTATTCAAAACCTGCAAAAAGAGGTCAAAATGATTAACAGTAAAAAATTAGAACATTTCCATAACATCCTGAAAGATGAGATGATAAGCATTCAAGAAGAAGAACTAACTCTAGGAAGGACAGACCCCAAAAGAAAATCATCAAAACATATCATAATCATACTCTCCAAAATCAAAAACAAGGAGAACATCCTGAAAGGAGCTAGGAAAAACAGAACTGTTACCTACAAAGGCAAGCAAATAAGATTAAGCTGTGATTATTCAGCAGAAACTATGCAGGCAAGAAGGCAATGGGGAGACGTATATAAAACTCTACAAGAACAAAACAAAGCTGCTAGCCAAGAATCATCTACCCAGCAAAGTTGTCAAAGAAATATGACAATGTAATTAATACATTACAGGATAAACAGAAGCTAAGGGACTTTGTAAAAGTCAAACCAACACTTAAAAACATCCTAAAAGGAGTTCTTTGGACTGATAACCAACCAAGAACGGACAACAAATGAAAAGAAAAACAACATACTACGATCTTTGAGACACAGCAAAAACAATGCTAAAAGGATAATTTATTGCAATAAACACAAACAATGAAAAAGAAGAAAGAAGCAAAATCCACACCTTAACACAGCAACTACAACAATTAGAAACAGACCAGCAAGTTAAACCTACAGTTATCAGAAGAAAAGAAATAATAAAGATTACAGCAGAAACAAATGTGATAGAAAATATAAAAACTATAGAAAGAATCAACAGGACAACAAGCTGGTTCTTTAAAAGGATCAATAAAATTAACAAACCATTTGGAAACCTAACAAAAGGAAAGAGGGAGAAGGCACAAATAACATGCATAAGAAACTACATGGGTCATGTCACAACAGAACCAACAGACATAACAAGGATAATAACAGATTACTATGAAGATCTGTACTCCAACAAATTTGAAAATCTAAAGGAGATGGATACACTTTTAGAAAAACATGACCTACCCAAACTTACACAGAGTGAAGTAGAAAACTTGAACAAACTTATAACAAAAGAAGAAATTGAGCAGGTCATCAAAAAACTCCCAACCAAAAAAAGTCCAGGTACTGATGGCTTCACTGGTGAGTTTTGACAAACATCCAGGGAAGAGCTGTCACCAATTCTACTCAAATTATTCTCGAATATAGAAAAGGATGGAAAATTTCCTAATATATTTTATGAAGCAAGTATAACCCTCATACCAAAACCAGTGAAGGACATCATTAAAAAAGAAAACTATAGACCAATATCCCTCATGAACATAGATGCAAAGATTCTCAGCAAAATCCTAGCCAATAGAATTCAACAACATACCAAAAAAATAATACATCATGACCAAGTGGGATTCATATCAGAATGCATATTAGAAAAACAATTAATGTAATCCACCATATAAATAAAAAAGAAAAGAAAAGAACAACATGATGATAGCGGTTGATGCAGAAAAGGCATTTGACAAAACCCAACATCCATTTCTAATAAGAACGCTCAACAAAGTAGGAATTGAAGAAGGAAAATTCCTCAACATAATTAAGAGCATATATACAAAACAAACAGCCAATATCACTCTTAACTTAGCATTCTGAAAATGTCAATACTACCCAAAGCAATCTACAAATATAATGCAATCCCAATCCAGACTGCAATGACATTCTTTAAAGAGATGGAAAAAATGATTACAAACTATATAAAAAAGGAAAGGGCCCCTGGATAAGCAAAGCACTGCTTAAGAAGAAGAACATTGTTGGAGGCCTCTCACTCCCTGATTTCAACATTCACTACATGGCTATGGTGGTCTAAACAGCCTGGTACTTGTACAACGAAAGATTCATAGATCAATGGAACAAAATTGAGAATCCAAAAGTTAAACTATCTCTATACTGCCATCAGATCTTTTACAAATGGCCAAAGTTCTTTGAATGGGGAGGAGATAGTTTCTTCAACAAATGGTGCTCACAGAACTGGAAATTGATATGCAAAAGAATGAAGCAAGAGCTTTATCTCACACCATATACAAAAACCTGCTCAACATATATTAAAGACCTAAATGTAAATCCCAGAAGTATAAATGTTATCAATGAAAAAATAGGGACACATTTAAGGGCTCTCATACAGGGCACACATAGACTATCAAACATTGCAAGAATTGTACAAACAAAAGACAAATTAGATGATTGGGACATACTAGAAAGCAGAAACTTATGTGCATCAAAAATTTCAAAGGGGAGCCTACAGAATCAGAAATATTTTTTGCAATGACATATCAGACAAAGGACTAATCTCTAAAATCTATATGAAATAACACTTCTACAAGAAAAAGACAGATAACCCAATTAAAAAATGGGCAAAGGACATGAATAGATAATTCACCAAGAAAGACATTCAGGCAGCCAACAAACATATGAAGAAATGTTCACAATCATTAGCCATTGTTGTTGTTGTTAAGTGCCATGGAGTCAGTTCCAACCCATAGCAACCCTGTATAGGGTTTCCTCGGAGCAGCTGGTGAGCTTGAACCACAAACCTTGCAGTTTAAACGGCTTTGCAGTCTGACACATTAACCCACAGCGCCACACCATTAACCATTAGAAAGATGCAAATCAAAACAACAATGAGATAGCATCTCACACCAGCATTAACAGCCAAGTTCAAAAAAGCAGAGGACAATAAATGCTGCTGAGGATATGGAGAGAGTGGGATCCTCCTACATGGCTAGTGGGATTGTAAAATGATTCAATCACTTTGGAAAACAGTATGGTGCTTCCTCAGAAAGTTAGAAATACAAATACTTTATGATTCAACAAATCCTCTACTTGGTATATATCCACAAGATCTATGAACTAGAATACAAGTAGATATGTGCACACCAAGGTTCATAGCAGCACTATTCACAACAGCAAACATATGGAAACTGCCTAAGTGCCCATCAGTGGAAGAATGGATAAACAAACTTTGGTACATACACACAATGGAATACTATGCTACCTTGAAGAATAACTACGAAGCTACAAACCACTGCATAATATGGATGGACCTTGAAGGCCTTATGTATGCCAAGTATATTATCCAGTCACAAAAGGACAAATATTGCATAAGACCATTGTTGTAAAAGCTTAAGAAGAGACACCCATACTAATAGAGAAAAAAAAAAATCTTTGTTGGTTACCAGGGATGGAAGGGAGGGAATGGTAGGGCACAAGTTAAGGGATAGTCACATCATAACTTGGGTGTCGGGAAGGGTGTTATACAAGGAAGAGAAAGGCAATACACAAGAAGGGGGAAGAGTGGAAGATCAATAAAAAGATAGGGAAATGTGTAGATAGATCTGCATGTGCTAAATGGGACAGAGGTAAATATTATTATATATTCAAACTTGTAATAACAGGGCTCTGAGATACAGGGATTGAGGCATAGTCTGAATGGGTAAAAGACGGGACATAATGTTAAGATGCTAGACTATCTTATGAATACTGGTTTCCCTTGCCAACTATTGTAAAATAGACACATGAGTTTGATAGAAAGGAAAATTGGGAAACATGATTGTAGAAAGCTTGTAAGATCATCTTCTGCCTATAACTGATTGGAATACCTAAAAAGTGTTCTAGAACTTGCCCAGTGAAATAGGCTTCTTGTGGAGCCTTTGTGGTGTATAGAACTTTAGGTGGAATCCTGAGTCCCATCCAGAACCTTCTAAGGTGAGACAGTACCACTTAAAAGGGGAAGTATCTTCTGCTAAAGGAGTATCTTTCTTTCAAGAAGTATCTTCTGTTCCTCTAGCCACTCCAGATTGAGTGGCTAGAAGAACAGAAGATACTTCTTGAAAGAAAGCTCAGCAGGGAAATAACACACCAAACTCCACCCCCCCCCCCCAAAATGGCAAGCAGTTTAGCTATTACAAGAACAAGCGAGCTATTCACCTGGGAGCCATCAAGGCAAGTTATCAAGTCCCTTCATGACAAACCCCCCTCCAAGACTGAAACTCAAAGGTAACACATGAGAAGATACAAAAGCATAAACACATGAGAAGATAAAAAAGGTAATTGTGTTGGTCTACTTGTGAGTAGAATTGGGGGGAAAGGCAGTAATGAAGTCATGAGTTGAGTTCAACCATGTTCCATAGACTCCTGTCTACCATGAAATGAGAGAGAAGAGGAAATGTTAGTTAGCTCCAAGTCTGGGAGACTTGGAAACTCCTGAGCCCATGGACACTGGCCTAGCATGGTGGGCTAGAGCTGAGAGTGAAGCATCCAGCTAATATGTAGTGGGGGGAGGCTCGCAAGGACACTCAAACTTGCAGATACACATTCGACCTAGCTTGGATGGTTTGATTATCAGAGCTCAACTAGAGGAAGCTAAAGAAGTTTGGTCAAGGAAGCAAGTGTAAATTGCTACAATTTGATGAACTTGACCTTTACTTCTGGATGTAGTAGCTCAAAATAACAACTGAGAGGCAAGGAGTCTTCACATCAAGGATCAAGCCTATCCCCTCAGTACACAGGGATGATGTTGTTGTTGTGAGGTGCCATCGAGTCGGAACCAACTCATAGCGACCCCATGCACAGCAGAACAAAACAATGTCCAATACTGGGCCAACCTCACTACCGCCACCACACTTGATGCCATCAATGATGTCACCTGGCTGATCCATCTCGTTGGGGGTCTTCCTCTTTTTCTCTGACCCTCCATCTTACCCAGCATGACATCCTTCTCCAGCGACTGTTCTCTCCGGACAATGTGTCCAAAGTAGGAGAGACAAAGCCTAGCCATCTTGGCCTCCAAGGAGCACTCTGGTTGCACTTCTTCCAAATCAGATCTATTGGTTCTTTTGGCAGTCTATGGCACTTTCAGTATTCTCCTCCAACACCACAACTCAAAGGCATCAATTCTTGTATGATCTTCCTTATTCACTGTCCAGCTTTCGCATCCATATGAGGTTATTGAAAATACCATGGCTTGGGTCAGGCACACCTTAGTCCTCAAGCTGACATCTCTGCTCTTCAATACTTTAAAAAGTTCCTGTGCAGCAGATTTGTCCAATGTAATACGTCATCTGATCTCTTGATCTCTTGATCAGGGATGATAGAGACAAGTAATTTAGACGTTGACCACATAAAATGGTGGTGGGGTGGGAGGTGGGGGCACTATAAAGGTAAAAATTTGCTATCTTACAAGTTTTCAAGAGGGAGTTTAGTTTTAGAGCAAGCAGGGGCAGGTAGAATCCCCACTGGATGGTTTTCATCTTGTCTAAATGGGTATGGTGAAAGGACATGGGGATAGGATTCTTTTGATTCAGTAGTAATTATTATCCTGACTAATTGCAATTGTCACAATCTTAAATGTAGGAGTTGTGTAACAAAATGTGGGGAGTAGTTAATCTTGCATTCCAGGAACAGAGTACCCTAGCACCATCAAGAGGGAAGAGTATGAGCGGAATGTGGGATCCTAACCAAAGAAGCAACACCAGAGATGGAAGCAGAAGTTATGGCTTGAAGAGATTGAGCATCTGAGGACTCTAGATTTATGGAAAGAGAAAGGCTGTTTGCTAGCATCCAGGAGGCTAGCTAGCAGAATGTGCCCTTTGATTGTTTAAATGATTATATATTCCTACATGGTTTTGTGTACATAAAAAAAAAAAAAAAAAAAGGGAATAGATGCAAATGCTGTTAACCAATGGTGCATGGAGGGGATTGTAGTCATTGTAATGAAACAAAATATGATTTGCTGAGTGCAAAACTGATGCTCTTCCATGTAAGCTATCGCTTAGTTCACAATAAAAGCTTTAAAACAAAAAACAAAATTAAGTGAAAGTGTATTGTTGTAAGGTGCTGTGGAGTTGAGTCTGCCTGATAATGACTCCATTTGACAGATTACAACTGCTCCATAGGGGTATCTTGTCTGTAATCTTTACTAAAACAGATCATCAGCTACTTTGCCCACTGAGGCACTGGGCCAAACTACCAACTGTCTAGTTAGCATTGGAACACCACCCTGTGCAACTGAAAAATATACATATCTCACTTCAATAACAGATTGCCAATGAAAGAAAATCATTAACTTGAAGATAAATAAAACAATAGAAATTACTCAATCATAATAACAGAAAATAGAAAGACAATTACAGGAACTTCAGGGAATGCTGAACCAAAGACACAAGATCTAATATTCATTCTATCAGAGTTCCAGAAAGAAAGGAAAAAGAGAAACTGCTGAAAAATGTATAAAAAATTAAGAGCTGAAAATTCTCAAATTTGTTGAAAAATTTAACTCATAGGTCCAGGATGAACAAAACCAAAGTATTATAAGTCTAAAGAAATCTAAGATGCATTATAATAAAAATTCTGAAAACTATAGGCATATGAATGCAGGTAAAGATAAAGAACACATTACCTACAAGAGCACAATGGCTCAAGTGATAGCAGATTTCTTATCTGAAATCATACAGTCAGTGTAAAGTGCAGAGCATTTTCAAATGAAGAAAAAGAACTGTCAATTCTGAATTATATATCCAGCAAGAATATTTGTTAAGAATGAAGACATTCTCAGATGAAGAAAAGCTAAGAGAATCTGACGTCAGCAGAACTACTCTTAAATAATGTTAGTTGCCGTCAAGTCAGTGCTGACTTACAGAGACCCTATAGACAACAGAACGAAACTCTGCAGGACCTTGCGTTATCTCCAAAATTGTTGTTATGCTTGAGCCCAATTTGCTGCCACTGGGTTAATCCATCTTGCTGGAGGTCTTCCTACTGAAAATATGTCCAAAGTACAAGAGGAAGTCTTACCATCTTCACTTCTAAAAATCATTAAGAGGAAACACTATTTTTCTCTGTCTATATTGACAATTAGTGTTCATTGTCTATAGTTTATATTTCCTGATTGTAATTTGTCATCTTTAATATTTACTACCTGTAGTCTGGTTTCTCTTATGATACACAGGTTGACTGCTTTAAAAATTTTAAGAAGACCCAATTCCTTAGGTGTCCTTTAATAGTTTTTTATAATTAAGCATATTTCTCTCTGTATCTCCATGGCCTTTACTTATCATCTGTCCAGCAATCTGATCACAACAGTCAAGCTAAACATTAATAGCTAACATGTATCTGTTTCTGATAAGGATTCCATCCCTGCATTTCTGGTACTGTGAAATCCTCTACTACACAAAGGTGCATTTTCTGTAGGCATATGGGAAAAAAATCCAGTTCTATTATTTAAAAAAAGAAAGATAAAAAAGAGGAAGGAATGATGGAAAAATGTGTTTTCCATTGCTAAGCAAGGGTTTTAATTATCACACAAAACATGTGGTCTTATTTTGAGGTCAGTAGAGTTCAAATCACAATGCCTAGACTGAAAAGATTTTTTCATTTAGATGCATGGTTTGCATTGCTGAACAAATAAGAATAATTTTAGAAGTTTGTTTGTGGTTTATGCTGAGTACAATGTCATCATTATCATGTGTATATTGTAATTATTTGATATAAGGTCACATTAAAAAAATTTAGTATCAGATTATTAGTTCATTAGTATTTGTCATAAAATCTAACCATCTCAGGAAAATTTGTAGCATATTATAGTAAAAAAATGAAACAATGTGAAATTTAGTTTCTTTACCTAGAAAATGGATTGATAATATTTTACAAATGTAAAATAGTGCTAAAGGAGATACTACATATTACCACTTATCTGTCATACTATGGTGGCTTGTATGTTGCTGTGATTCTGGAAGCTATGCCACCGGTACTTTAAATGCTAGTAGGATGAACCATGGTGGACAGGTTTCAGATGAGCTTCCAGATGAAGACAGACTAGGAAGGAGGAGAGACAGACTACTTCCAATTAGTTAGTCACTGAAAACCTTATGAATAGCAGTGAAACACTGTAAAAATAGCACCTGAATATTGACTATTACAACAATGAAGAACACCAGAATATTGTCAGATAGAGTGCCAGAAGTTAAGTCTCTCAGGTTGGAAGGCTCTCAAAACAACATTGGGAAAAGCTACCTCTTTAAAGTACAGTTAAAAGTGATGATGCAAAAGGAGTAAAACCTTCAGGACCTTTATTTGCTGATGGGGCACAAATCAAAATGAAGATAAAAGGCTGTAGACATCCATTAATAATTAGAACAAGGAATGTCTGAAGTTTGATCCTAGGAGAATTGGAAAATAGAAAAAATGAAACATAATACAAAAATATGAATATCTTAGGCATTAATGAAATGAAATGGACTGGTACTGGGCATTTTGAATCTAAGAATCACATGGTTTACTATGCCAGGAATGGAAAATTGAAGAGGAATGACGTCACATTTGTCATCAAAAAAACATTTCAAGATCAGTCATGAGGTACAATGCTGTCTGTGATAGGATGGTCTCTATATGCCTAACAAGGAAGAAAAGTTAATACCACTATCATTCAACTTTATGAACCAACCACTAAGGTCAGTAATGATAAAACTGAAGAATTCTACCAAACTCTTCATTCTGAAATTGATCAAACATGCAATCAAGATATATTAATAATTAATGATGATTGGAATACAAAGTCTGGAAACAAAGAGGAAGGATCAGTAGTTGGAAAATATGGCCTTGGTAATAGAAATGATGCTGGAGATCGCATGATAGAATTTTGCAAGACCAATGAATTATTCATTGCAAATACATTTAAAAACAACAGTAAAGATGACTATGCACATGACCCTCATCCTACAGAATTCAAAGGAATGCAATTGGCTACACCTGTGGGAAGAGACAGTGGAAAAAGTACCATATCACCAGCCAATATAAGGCCAGGGGCAGACTGGAACAGACCATCAAGTGCTCCTATGCAAGTTCAGGCTGAAGCTGAAGAAAATTAAAACTGTAGAGCCAAAATAGTACCTTGAATATATTGTTGTTGTTAAGTGCCGTCAAGTCGGTTCCAACCCATAGCGACCCTGTACAGGGTTTCCAAGGGTATAAATCTTTACGGGAGTAGAAAGCCTGATCTTTCTCCCGCGGAGCAGCTGGTAGTTTTGAACCGCTGACTTTAAGGTTCGCAACCCGATTTGTAACAACTACGCTACCAGAGCTCCTTACCTTGAACATAGCCCACCTGAATTTAGAGGTAATCTTAAGAACAGATTTGATTCATTAGACAATAAAGATCAAAAACCAGAAGAGTTGTGGAATGACACAAGAACATCATACAGGAAGAAAGCAAAAGATTGTTAAAAAGACAAGACCGAAGAAAGGACCAAAATGGATGTTAGAGGAGAACCTGAAACTTGCTCTCCAGCACAGCGATGCTAAAGTAAATTGAAGAAATGAGGAGGTAAGAGAGTTAAATAGAAAATTTCAAAGAGCAGCTCAAAAAGACCGTCAAATACTATAAATAAATGTGCAAAGACCTGGAGTTAGAAAACCAAAAGGGAGGAAACTGAAGAAGATGGAAGGATTACACAGAGTCACTGAACCAAAAAGAAATTGTCAATGTTTAACCATTTCCAGAGGTAGCAAAAGATTGAGAGCTAATGATACTGAAGGAATAAGTCCAAGGTACATTGAAGCATTGGCAAAGAACAAGGCTCCAGGAATTGATGGAATACAAATTGAAATCTTTCAACCAACTGATATAGCACTAGAGGCACTTTCTCATCTCTGCCAAGAAATTTGGGAGACAACTACTTGGCCAACTGACTGATAGTTATCTATATTTGTGCCCATTCCAAAGAGAGTTGGCCTAATTGAATCCGGAAGTCATTGGACAGTATCGGATCTCATACAAGTAAAATTTTGCTAAGGATGATCCAAAAATAGCTGCAAACATACATTGATAGAGAACAGCCAGAATTTCAAGTCAGATTCAGATGAGGATGTGGAACGAGGGATATCATTGCCGAAAGCAGAGAAATACCAGAAAGATGTTTATCTGTGCTTTATTGACTATGTAAAGCCTCTTAATTGCATGGATCATGACATGCTATGGACAGCATTGTGGAGAATGTGTATTCCGGAACACTTAACTGTGCTCAAGAGGAACCTGTACATAGACCAAGAGGCAGTTGTTTGAACAGAACAAGGGAACACTAAATGGTTTAAAATTAGGAAAGGTGTGCACTATGCTTGTATTTCTCACTACACTTATTCAATCTGTATGCCGAACACATAATCTGAGAAGCTGGATTATATGAAGAAAAACATGGCATCAGGACTGGAGGAAGACTCATTAACAGCCTGTGATATGTAGATGATACAACCTTGCTTGTTGAAATCAAAGAAGACTTAAAATATCGACCTCAGCCTTCAATATGGGTGGCACCTCAAGGTAAAGATGACAAAAATCCTCACCATTGGCCTAATAAATAACATCCATGTAAATGGAGACAAGATGGAAGTTGTCAGACTTCATTTTACTTGGATCAACCATCAACACTAATGGAAACAGCAGTCAAGAAATTAAAGAATGCATTGCATTAGGCAAATATACTGTACAAAACCTCTTTAAAGTGTTCAAGAGTAAAGATATCAGCTTGAGGACTAAGGTGTGTCTGACTGAAGCCATGATCTTTTCAATAACCTCATATACATGAGGAAGTTAGACAGTGAGTAAGGAAGACATAGAATAATTGATGTATTTGAGCTATGGTGTTGGAGAAGAATATTAAACGTACCATGGGCTGCCACAAGAATAAAACAATCTGTGTTGGAAGAAGTTCAACCAGAATGCTCCCTGTAAGCCAGTATGGCCAGACTTCGTCTCTCATACTTCAAACATATTGTCAGGAAGGACCAGACCCTGGAGAAGGAGATCATGTTTGGTAAACTAGAGGGTTGGAGAAAAAGAGGAAGACCCCCCACCAATGAGATGAATTGGCAGTGGTAGTAGCAACAAGCTCAAACACAGTAAAGATTGTGAGGACTGGGCAGTGTTTCATTCTATCGTGCGTATGGTCACTATGAGTAGGTTCCTAATTGATGGCGCCTAACCACAAGAACATATAAAATGCTTTGGTAAAAGCAATATAATTCTTATTTAATTTAAATATCAAGTAATTTGTTGCAGAAATTAAAAATAAAAGTGCCTCTGTATATTGGAATGATTCTGAAGAGATCAACAATATCTTGATTATATAAAACAAGTATCTAGTAGTCCTGATTTTAAACTTGCTACACTAATATAATCACTCCAAGTTTCTCTAAAAGGAGCCTCCATAGAGTAGTGGATTACAAACTAAACTGCTAACTGCAAGGTCAGTAGTTCAAATCTACCATCTGGAAAAAGATGAGGCTTTCTGTTCCTGTAAAGATTTACAGCCTCCAAAAACCTAACCATGGTTGCTATGAATTGGATCTGACTCTAAAGCCCACCACCAACACCAGATTCCCTAAGAGGTGTAAATAACACATGTGAAAGTACCCCAGGAATGAGATAATTGGTTTCACTTTGTTATTCCTTAGTTTCTACATTACATTAGCTGTATTGCCAGAGAGACATGCTTGTTTACTTTTCTCAAAGTAGATTTATAATGTTTAGAGAACATAATGAGCAGAATATATCTGGTATCATGCACATTAATTTCTCATTTTAGCCATGATCTTAAATGCAATGCAAATATTGATGAAAATTAAAGAATGTGAGAAAGAAAAAGCCCACACAGCTAATATGCTTGACCAATTTAGGGGGTGAAAACTGTTTTTTAAATTGAAAAGCTAGAAAAGACCTTGCTGTCACTGCATTTGGATGTAGTACTTCCCAACAGAAACACAAAGTGGAACTTGCTTTGCTAGAACAGCATGTAACACAGCTTGAAAGGGGCCTTACAGATGCCTTGGTAGTTACGTGACCAGCTACAACCTTGAGATGGTGAGAAAATGGGGCAACCGATATCTTTTCAAAAATCACATTACAACTGAAAAGGAAAGGAAGCTGAAACATATTTCTTCACATCTTTTTTCTGAATTATTGAGAAATTCATGTTGCTACAACTTTTGTGAAACCATCTTATCTTTCTCATGTTGTTTGTCTCTAAATTCAATGTAGACCTTAAGTGTTGGTGATAGAAATGTCATCAAATTTCCTTTAGATAAAGATTAAATCTAAATAGATATAGTTGTTGTTTTTATGTACCATATAGCTCCGACGGATAGCGACCCTTTATAGGGTTTCTATGGAGCAGCTAGTGAGTTTGAACTGCCAACCTTGCTGTTGAAAGTGATCCTGAGGTCGAGTACTTATTTTAAGGTGCCATACCAGGGTTCCAATAAATATAGTTGTTATTGTTGTGTCAGTTCTGACCCATAGCAACTCTGTATATGATTTACTAGGAGCAGCTGGTGAACTTGAAGCTCCGATCTTGCGATTCAAACTGACTTTCAGTCCAGCGCATTAATCCACAAGCCGTAACAGGACTTCAATAGCGTTTATCAAATTATGCCTGTAGGTAGCTTGAAGATAGCCCAGACTGTAAATCTAAATCCTTCTATGTTGTATTTCAGAGGCAAAGCTAATGACAGTTTTTTCTTAGAGAGGAAAATGACATATGTCTGACAGGTGAAATTAATACCATCAATCCAATTCAATTTACTAAGCCTTTATTGTATAGAGAGCTATATATAGGATTCTGTGCTAGATGCTCACAACACTCAGATGAACAGAACAAAGATTCTTTCTACCTGGACCTCAAGTAGGAGTACACAGAGTGACCACTATGATACAGTGGATCCTACCATGAGGTTTACTGAAAGGTATATTCATTTAATGAATTTATGTCCTTTTTATTAAACATTAAAACCAAATGAGTGAGTTCCTTTTTTTGGTGTTATATAACATCCAGTGAATATGTTATATAACATGGCAGTGAATAAGGAAAAGAAGACCGTAGAAGAATTGATGCTGTTGAGTTACGGTGTTGGAGGAGAATATTGAAAGTGCCATGGGCTTCTAAAAGAAAACAAAAACAAATTTGTGTTGGAAGAAGTGCAGCCAGAGTGCTCCTTGAAGGCCAGGATGGCCAAACTTTGTCTCTCATATTTTGGACATATTGTCAGGAGGGACCGGTCATTGGAGAAGGATATGTTTGGTAAGGTGGAGGGTCAGAAAAAAAGAGGAAGACCCCCAGCGAGGTGGATTGGTAAAGTGGCAGCATCAATGGACTCAAGCATGGCAACAATAGTGAGGTTTGCCTAGGATCAGGCAGTGTTTCATTCTGTTGTGCATAGGGTTGCTATGGGCTGGTACTGACTCAATGGCACCTAACAACAACAACAACATCCAATTATTTGAATGTGATCAATAAGTGCATTTCATCTTCTTATGGAATACATTCAAATTTTCCAATTTCTAATTCTTTAAGAATATGCAGATGACACAACCTTATTTGCTGAAAGTGAAGAGTGTTTGAAACACTTATCTATGATGGTTAAAGATTACTGTCTTCTTATACCTTAACATAAAGAAAAGAAAACCTTCACTACTGGACCAATAAGCAACATCATGATAAGTGGCAAAAAGATTGATATGGTCAGGATTTTATTTTACTTGGGTTCACAATCAACACCCATGTAAGCAATAACCAGGAAATCAAATGACATGTTGCATTGGTTAAATCAAACAAGAAAAACAGATAGAAAATGGGATAAGTGATGTTATATTGCTACATTGTAGGGATTGTAGACAATGAGATGGAAAAGAATGTGTTTGACTTGTTGAATGTAAAAGTGATCTACTCTGTAAAACATTACCTATTTCACAATAAAACAAACAAACAAAAAACATGCATTACTGCAAAAAAAAAAAAAAAAAACATTTAAAAAAATGTTAGTGAATGTGTCAGTTTAAGTACTGAGGTAATAATGATGCAAACCATAGCATTTTTTAGTTGCCTCATATGCATGAAAAGTTGGACAATGAATAAGGAAAACCAAAAAAAAACAGATAGCTTTGACTAAAAATGTTGACAAAAGATATTGAATATACCATGAACTGCCAGAAAAAAGAACAAATCTATATTGGGAGAAATACAGCCAGAATATCCCTTTAAGCAATGAAGGTGAGACTTTGTTTTACATTCTTTAGCTAAGCTATCAGGAGGTACCAGTTCCTGGAGAAGGACAACATGCTTGGTAGAGTGTCATCAAAAAGGGAAGATCCTCAATGAGTGACTACAACAATGAACTCAAACATTGCAAGGGTTATGAAAATGGTGTAGGCCAAGACAGTATTTCATTCTGTTGTATATAGAGTCGCTATTGATTTGCTACAGGCTAATAAGAAGCATGTATTCATAAAATATGAATAGTTACTGCTATTATCTTGGAACATTAGTATTTATGTAATTTATTGCAGATAAGTGCTGACGAGTCACTTTCGAGTCATAGCTATCATGTTTAAGGTTTCTGAGAAGCGGTTGGTGAGTTTGAACCACTGACCTTGTGATTCAAACCGACCTCACAGTTCAGTCCTTATTCTACAGTACCAAAATCTGGGTATTTGTGGAGGCTGCTCTGAATTAGAGAATGAAACAAACAGCTGCTGAGAGTTAAAAAAAAATTTCCAATAGAAAATCAAATAAAAATATATAACTCATCCATATTGGTGTAAGAAGATATAATCAAAATTATTTAAACACTAGAGCTCTGGTAGCGTAGTGGTTACGAATCGGGCTGCGAACCGTAAGGTCAGCAGTTCGAAACTACCAGCCGCTCCGCGGGAGAAAGATGAGGCTTTCTACTCCCGTAAGGATTTACACCCTCGGAAACCCTGTACAGGGTCGCTATGGGTCGGAACTGACTCGACGGCACTTAACAACAACAACAAATATACTAACACGAAGACATTTTAAAATATGTTTTACAAATTAAGACTCTGTAAAGGAAAGACCATTTAGAATTAGATGAACCAAAATGCATACTTTTTATTAATAATGGCAGAATCAGTGGAAATCATTGAAATATATATCCTTAAAAATATATCACACATTTACTAAGTTTTGTACACCTGAGAAAATCTGTTAATATAAATAAATTGTTGTGTTAAAATTATAGCCAAACATATCTGCAGGTTTTAAACTGTCTAAAGTAAGTTTATATTCTCAAGGAATAATGTTTAACATTTGAACCAAAAAACAGTTTGGCATGAATAATTAAAGGCTTAAGTTAAATACATAGACAGTCATTTAAATTTAGATCTGCAATAACATTTACTATTATTCTCTAAGGCTTTGACTGCTTGACAGAAACAAAGTACTCTGGGATTAATTTCAAGAAATGGTGCCAACTGTGCTGCAATTTGCTGTAATTAAGACATGAAAGAACACTAAATATTCAGATTAAAAGAAGCGTGATGGAGCATGATAGAGAATCAAGGTGTGGCATGGAGCCAATAATAAAAACAAAAAAGCCAGAAATACCATATTGATGGATATGAAAACAGCACCAATAAAGTTTTATGAGTTTTATTTCAAGATGCAATTCATTTATCATTTTAATTTTCAATTGCATTTATTGTCTTTCCTCTATCAAATTTAAAGCTGATCCTTGGTATATTAGAAAGATAATAAAATTCAATCAGAAAATAAAAAAACAACAACATTATATTCTTATAAGAATAATTAGTTAAAGTGGTCTTGAGAAGTCATTAGTATGATATTATAATTATCTTTATGATGGATTAATTTGTCTGTACGTATGGCATTTGCTTTAGAGCTAAAGGACAGAGCTTTATAGGTGTTAACACAGAGTTTAATCCATTTTTTGTATTCATTAAAATCATCTTTATATTATAACAAGAAATAATTCATCTTGATCCAACTAGTTTCCTTTTTGAATTTATAAGAATTCTGTGAAATATTTTCTTTAGCCTTTTAACCTGTATGTATTGATTAACACTAAATTTAGGCTAATGGTGAATCTTCTCTTCAACTGACTTTTTTTTTAAAGAAAGTCACTGTAAAGTTTTTGATCCTAAAAAGAACTGTGGCTACTTGACCCAGTTGCTAATGAGGGGCTGTATAATCTCTGGTATCCTATTGCTCAAAATAGCAGGATGAAATATAAAAAGCACATCATAAAAGGCACTATTGGAATGCTTTTTGTCTTCACAGGCAATACGCAAAAGATATGACTTTCTAAGAAAGTCAGAAGCTGGTTTCCTGCAGGCACAGGAAGCCATCAAAGTCAAAGTGGATAAGGTGAAGCACCTCAACAGTATGACCAAGAGACTGAAGCCAATACAGCTAGGATATATACGGGGAGGAGAGCATCAGGACAAGGCAGTTGCTATTGTCAGAGTATATCTTCAGCAGTCAAATAGGGACCTGCAGAATGTTCACAGAACAGGGCCTTGGGAGAGGTGATAGCATACCCCCAACTGTGAGTTTAACAGGAATGTAAATCTGTTCTATCTGGAAAAAAAGTAAATTTTATATGAGGAATATATAATTAGTGGCTCAAAATACAAATTGTGAATCATCTGTGTCTTTAAGGTAGATACTGCAACGAGTCAGCATCTTCAAGGGAGCCATAAAAACAAAACGGAGTTGTTTCTACACCTAGATGCCTTTGCAGAAAATGTGCTTAATATATTTTTGACAGACTGCATGCAGGCTCTTTTCTAATGTTACAAATCTTTATTTGAAAGTAAGAAGCTTGAAATAAAAGACTTATTGCATAGTTTTGTTGAACACTTAAAACTAATACTCAGTCTAGAATTCTACCATTCTAGAGGGGGAAAAATCAGTTGAAGAAATAAGGGATATGAACTATTTAACTATTTAAGAGACATCATGATTTACATACTTTAGATAAAACAGAAATAAAAGAGTCTTTGCTACATAGCATAAACATATAATCAATATTACTTATAATATGTTGTATGTAATACTTAACACAACATTGAATCTCTGCAGTTAATACCCAGTTTTTCCATAGAAATACAATTGAAGTCATGGACATTATTATGATTTTTATTACTTTTGAGTCTTTGTTGACTAAACTTTGTGGTATAATAGTTTTATGAAATAAAATATTAATGAAGTCATTGGATGCATAATTGACAGCCTTTGTCAACCCCTTAATTTTTCCTTCCACTATTCACATCATTGCCAGATATGTGTTTCTGGATAAAACCCCCTAGAGGTCTCCTGCAAATTCTTTTTCAATACAACCAGATCATTGCAGATAATTGTATTACACAGTGTATCGATCCAAAATCGTTGTGCACCGGAAACATCTGAAAAAACATGATTATAGCTTTCTGTTTATTGTTCGTACATCATATAAGCAGGCTTTTGTGTGAATCACCTGTAAGAAAGGCAAGGTGGAAACATCAGAGAAATTACCTCTTTACAAGAATCTATTGATCACTTTAAATCAAAGAAGTATGTTTGACATAAGATTACCTGCCAGTTTGAACATTAGGTACACTATGTTATAGCCTGGGGCAGTTGTAAGTCTGACAAAGGGATTGTAAATAAAGCATGCAGCTGTGAGCGCCTCTGGCTTGGGATCAACTCAGGCTCAAGTCCAAAGCATAGGTAAACTTAAAAATAATTTACCCCTTGTTAACCAGCACATTATGAATTAGAATACACTTTTAGGAGAGCTATGACACAAAAATCTCTTCATCATTTTACAATAGCAAAGTTCACAGAAAATCAACATCAGACATATTTGATAAAAGATCTTTTTGTACTTATGCCACAAGTGTCTTCTTAGTCTTAAAGTCATTCTACTGGTATTAGACCCTTCAAAACAGAGATTTCCTGAAGCATCCTTATATCACTAATAGTTTGTATGTGGTATTATTTCTCAAAGTTCTTTTATTATAAAGATTCCTTCCCTTTCAATTTCAATGTCTGAAAATACTCTTTGTAAATCTTTTGGAAAGTTTTGGTTTTCTTCTCCCCAATAAATATATGCCATGGAAGGTCAAAAGTATACGGAAGGAAGAAAATATTGTACTTAAACTCTTTATGCATATAAATGGACAATGGTAAAAACATGCAAGCATAGAAGAATTGATTTTTTTATTTGATTAAACTTTCTTATTTGTCATGAGCAGGGAAAGCTTTAGTGCTATCATGTATTTTTTAAGCTTGGAGAATTTTTTTTTTTTTTCATTTTGAAAGCAAACTTGTAAGTACTTTATTGGATTTTTTCCATACTTTCAACACGTGTTGAAATTATTAAACATTTAACTTATTTGTTCAGAGAGATTCCAATGTATTTGGAATTTAATAAAGATGAGCTCCGGGTGATGCATTCTTCCTTGTTAAATATTTAGCTGTTTGGGTTCGCTCTGTGGTTTCCTGAGGCACAAATTTAAACTGTTAATATATAGCAGGCTTAGGCTATAAAAATGGTAGATGCTATAATTTCTTCCGAAGCAAAACTGGCCATTTTAAACACTTGCAAGAAAACAAAGCATATATGAATACACTTACTTATTGAAATATAAGCTCTCTTGATTGCTCAGAATCTATAAATGAGGAACTGAGAATCAGATATTCTTAAATGTAATTTATCAGGGAGACATCATTTAACTTCAAAGATGAGTGATAAATGCAGAATATTTATAGAGAGTATCTTCTTTATGAGGCTGCCTGTAAAAGATACTTTTGATGCACGACCATAATATCTTGGCTTCCAACTTTATTGAAGCTTAATATAAACACCATCTTTTTGGATGTACACTGAGCATCATTAAAAGGGAAGATGTACTTTTTATTAAAATATGGCCTTCCTCATTATCATTTCTATTGATTTGGGTACTCTAAAAGTGTTTTTGTTTTTCCTCATTTTGGACTGAAAGACTGAAATTACTGATTTTATAAAATGTCATTCTTTTTAATACAATCAATTAGATATCTGGCTCAATTTCAAAATATCTCCAACTATGGATTATATAACAATGTGGGTAAATACATTCTCAAACATATGATTAAAAATAAATTAAATTTCCTGATAACATTTATCACTGATGGTGTGTATTTAAGGCAATAAAAAATAAAACACATAACCACTTTTTATAAAGGAGAAATATTCAAAACAATGTGCAGATATATATCTCTAGGAATACAGTCAACAAAGAACAAAGGAAAAATGTCTTTGTCTTAAATCACTTATTTTTCTGAGAGCTTGAAGCATACAGCCTAAGTCTGTGTTGATCTAATGAAAGAGTGCCATCTATTGGATGACCTTGAAAAAATATTTAAGTTTCATAAATATTATATGTAGAAAATAAATCAGTCAAGAAAAATCATAATTTGGCATAATTTATAATTATAATTACATATATGAGTGTGTATATGTATGGGTATACATATATATGAGACCTTTGCTAAAGATGGAAGAAGATCCCATATATCAATGTTATTCTTTTATAACATATACTGCACTGACGAAGTAATAGAAGTCTCACAAATAGAGCAGAAAATTGTTGTCTGATTAAAACATGTTATTTCTGAATGAGAATGGTTTATAGACTTGTGATGCTGAGCATGTCTTTTGTATTTCTTCATATGTACTTTTGTTTACTTGTGCTTTAAATGAAGGAATCTGAGAGTTGATGCATGTGGTTGTATTTTGACAAGAAGGATCTGTTTAAATCTGCCTCAAAGTTACATTGCATTAAATTTAAATGAAAAACAAAACAAAACAACAACAAAAAACCCACACATTAATTTTTCTTTTCTTTTCTTTTTTTTTTGGAAAGTCAATGTACTTGTTTTATCTTTCAGCCCAAGAAATTGCCAGTCAAGATGAAAAACTTCTTCTAATGGAATCCAGCTTGAAAGCTACTCAAGAGCAGCTAACTGAGCAAATAGCACAAACAGTTCGCCAAGAACAGAACAGTAGAAAACCCCAGGCAGAGCTGAAGACAGTGACAGAAGGGATTATTGCCTCTGAAGAAGAAAAAATGATTACAAGTGAGTTGCTTTTAAGTATTTCAACAAGTTTTACTTTACATACTGAAATAGTATTTTGATATTCATTGTTAAACATTTAACTCTATATTTTGCAAATGTTTTTGTGTAAATGTATTAGCTTTTATCAATAAAACGGTTGGTTCCAAAATCGATAAACTTGAAATCTGAAATATTTCTTAATCTAAATGGCACATGTTGCAAATTGTAACATTTTTTTTTCTACTCCAGGTTCTAAATAATGATGTGGTAATCAACTTTCTAGTTAACTACCATGAAATGTTCAAGGTAGGGTGCAAAGAGAAAGAATACACTGTGTTCCTGTAGCACCTCTCTGCCAATGACATTCTTCTCTTTCTCTTTTTCGAGTCCAAAGGTTACATATGGCTCTTGTTGCCTTTCTTTTTTGTTAAACTAGCTGCTCTAAGCAAGACACTACTAAACTGAGAGACATTTGAAGTAGAATTTTTGTTCAGACCATTAAGGCATGTAAGAGACTATGAAGAAAAGCAGTAAAGATCTATGATAGTTTTTAAGCATTCATGAAAACAATTCTTAGCATAACATCTAATATGTAGTTTCTGTTTTGATCATCTAAAATTTAAGTAATGGCTATCTGTAATATAATGTTTTCATACTTGTAATTTATCATTCAAGTCAGTTTTTAATACTTTCTTTTTTGAATGGTTTCATAGTTAAGTCTTCTATCCTTACTCTGTTGTAAAAGAAATAATTAATGAAAGTGGCATATCTCAGATGAATGTGTCTCCCTCTCTCTGTCACTCACTTTGCTTCTCCCTTTATCTTTTCCTTCTTCTGTCTTTCTCTTCTCTCCCCCTTCTTGTGCATTTGTCAAGAATTACACTTTGCTCACTGAACTTTGGTTAAATCTGAATAATCTTAGCTAGATAAAGCAGACACAGCTAACTCCCTCCTCCCCCTGTCACTCAGATCTTTGTACACATTCCTGAGGCCAAAAGTAAAATGTGTATTTGATATCACTGATCTTTGAAAGCCAAACTCTAACTTAATTTATGTATATCTTGATATAGCTTCTAATAGGATTGCAAAATATTAATATGATAAATGCTGAAATACTTTTGATTCTAGTATATAAATATAATTAAAAGCATTAAAATGTGAACATGGCTATGAAGAAGTTCTATTTTTCAATCCAAATGTTTGATATAAAAAGAAGTTAGAAACAATGTTTTCTAGACTATGTAGAGTGACATTTTGCATGCTTCTAAATAAAATAGAAATCGGAGTTTCTACTCAGATAAACTGTTTTCACTAATATGCCTAGTATGATATACCCAATATCAATTGCCTGAAACACAGGTAACAAAATTGCCACACTTAGCAAATATTAGAAGGTAGAAATTGATACTAAGCACTTAAAAGTCTATTGAGCACAATTATTTTGGGGAAGAATTAAAATTGTATACCGATATTATAAGTACTAGGATCCTTTAAAATAGTTAAATAATAGTATGGGGATTATATGCTTAAACAATATTTAACACAAATCATATAAAAATGATTATGTACAGTAACATAAAGCTAGAGATAGTGATTTATATTAACTTAGTCTTATTGAAGTAATGTCAATACCATTTTTCTACTATTAAATGTCATTAAAAAGTATATTATTCCGGACAATCATGAAACAAATATTGTTTATTTGAAAACTGATAATCTGCTTCCACTTTTGAATTTAATAAGCAAGCAAATCAGTCAAAATACACTAATAGTTCATACTTAAGTTGTATACGATTGATATATATTTGTTTTATTTTTTTAATCTTGAAATTAAATTGTATTTAAGTTAAATTGAATTTAACTTTGAGTTAAAAAATAGGGTTGAAATTGTTTTAAAGTTTCACTATTGATCTTAAAAAAATCACAAAATTATAAAGATTAGGCCATGTCATAAAACACTACCGTTGGTTTTAAACACACTGAAAAAGGATCATAATCACAATGATTTCTTAAGAGAAAGAATTAACAAATAAGTTCACATTTTCATTTAAAAATTGACATAAGAACTTTATTGTCACAACACAACCTTGAATGTTACTTGCCCATGTATAATAATGGTTAAACAATCATATTTAGTCTGCTTAAATATGAAATAATATAAAAGTCTTTCTTGGTCTATTAAACAAAAATTAGATTTGTTTTTATTTTTCTCATTTGGTTAACAGGTGCCGTCAATTGATCAAATTAATCAATTGATTTCATATTGGTCAACACCTGACACCATGGTGTTTATCAGTATCATGCATCACAAGCCAGTAAAACATCTTAGTCAATTCACTTAAACAGTCATCACTTTATATGGAAAAGGCTTTGGACTTAAAATAAATGGTTCAGGGTAAAATGGCATGGCCAAAGACTTGAATGGAATTTCCAGAGCTTGCAATCACAGTAGAATTTTGTTGCAGAAAACAGAGGATTATCTCTAGTATAGCCTTCTGAGACATTTGTTTCAAAAGAAGAAAAATTCTTTTCTGAAGTCACAATTTTTTTTTTTCATTTTAGAAAAAAAAGAGAGAAAAACCATTTTTAAAATGGATTGGAATAAATCATAATCTGCTACAATCTGAAATACATATTTGGATCCTACATTTACCTTTCTAATAGTGCTATTTTTTCTTATTAGTTTATTGATAAATATCCAAAATGATCTCCTTAATTCCTTGACTTTTGTATAGTCATTCAGAATTAGCTATCTTCCAATGCTTCCAGAATATATTACTAGATTAGTCAGTTCTTAACCAAGTATTTTTAAAGTTTTTTAAAAAAATCTTACAAACATTTGATAACAAAAAGGAAGATTTAATTAGCATGTCACCCTTATGAAGAATGTTGGAATAGCAAATAATTTGTTACATAGTGACCACAATTTAAAAAAAAAGAATGGCACTCTCGTTATTGGTTCCATAAAGTTGAAAATTTAAAGAATATAAAGAATTGAGATTTTATTTTATGCTTCTTGTTTTGAACTAAATGTGGAGAACACACACCATACACTCTGTATAAGCCTGTTACACTTGAAAGATTTGTTCTGAATGTCCAGTGGGAACCTGGAAATCGTAATAATTTGTAGTATCGATTGAGTGAAGCTATGCAGCTGGGGCCTCTAGTGAATAGACAGAAATAGACATTTTATTGATTAACTTTTACAGTCATATTTTCAAGACTTCGCTGCAACATAATTTTCACTTCCCAGCCTGTGTTGCTGCATCATGAAACTTGGATTCTTCTCTCTTAACGTTTACCCACTTGAGGAAAAAAGTATGGACGTGCCTTGCCAGGGTTGTGTTCCACAGAGGTACATAGTTTCTGGAATATGATTTTTTTTTCTCAAGTGCTGCTATTCTACAAACAGTAAAAAGAAACTACTTGGTGTTAACAATTTTTGGGAAAAAAAATCATTGTGACTACTATTTGGTAATTACATTTCTTCATATTTTCCTCATTCTTATCATTGGTAGGAATCTTAATTTTTTTTAACTTCATGAATGTAACTATAAAAATGAATTCTCTTGTAATGGCTTTATTTATAGTACTTATACTTGACATCTTAAGTAATATGAACAGCAGACGAAAAAATATTGCAATAATAGCCTATCTTTTAATCTGAAAGAAAAACTATCATGTTAAACTTTTGGGCTAGTACTTTTCAAAGTATGAAAATGTGACTATATACCCATTGAGCATATGCAATATGTATAGAATTCTGTAAAAGTTGTTTTTATAAAAAATATGTTGTAGTTGCTCAGGTGAAAATGCTAAAAATATTTTGAGCATAATCAATATGCTTATTTACTTCAAATGTTCTATTGCTTTGCACTTTTGGTTATTAAAGGAAATTGCAGGTTGTATGCCCCAATTAACATATGTGGAAATTATTTCACTATACTTTGTTACAAGACTATATTTGAAAAATGGAATTTCAAATTTCATTATGATTATATCAGTTCATTTTTCTTAACATCCTTACTTTTCTACTGCTCAGGACTTTGCCAAATCTAGTTGAGGATAAACTGATCAAAAGACAAAATTCAGGAGCTTCATAACAGTTTACAAACTCAGAGGTACACAATATGATTAAATGGGACCAGAAATTTAGAAACAGGTTTGAGTAGCTATGTAAGGTAATTCACATTCTATGGAATTTATGCCTGATATAATTAATTTCAGGAATAATTTTTATTAGAGGTTATTGAAAAATAATGTGGAATTATGTTTCCAACTATCCATACATGTAATTTTAAAAGTATCCAAAGCATTTTAAGCTTTCAGTTTATTGCTCTTGATTCTAAAGAAAATAAATTGAACAAACCATTTAGATTTCTTATTAGTCAAAGTGCAAAAGCTACCTTTTCCTTACTCTCTTGGACACTAACTTTCATATGACTTTCAACAAGTTTAGAGTTAGTTTCTTACTGTTTTTCAAAGGTACTATGATTGAGAATTTATTTTGATATTTCTTCCATGTGGCATTAATTCCTTCTGTATAAAATCTTATATGTACATTTATGTGTAAGGATGGTGATTGCTTTTAGTAATGTAAAAGATATTTGAGTAAAATATTTAGGATTGTTTCATTGTTTGCATTAAAAGAGTACATAAAATAATTAATGTAGAATATAGGTGAATTTTACATGTGAGTAGTCCTTTCAACAGAAGGCTGTGCAATTGAGTGTTCATTTTAAATCTTAAAATAAGGTAAATAATTAAGACAGATCAAACAATAAACATAAACTACAAAACGTCTGAATTGAGATTGATTTCAGCATAATCCTGTAAAGGAATCCCCATTTATTGATCAATTTTAAAGCCCATGCATAGCACTTAGAAAGATAAAGTAAGCAAGGTCAGATAATCAAAGCATTTGAATAGTAAAAACAGCAACTGCCACTGTAGACTGCCTAAATAAATCCATAATACAAATTGCTTTAGCAAAAAGTGGATGAGCAGCTGATCTTCCTATTGAACTCTGATACTGTTCAGTGACCACACTGGGAAAAGGATTGGGAGAAATGCCTTCAAGATCAATATTGAGTGAGATGTAGCAGGGATTCAGTTTGAACATGAAAGCATTACAGGTGTGAGAGTGTAGACATATTTGAGAGATGTTATCAAGCAGAGATTGTTTGATGCAGTTAAAAATGCAGTCTATGCATGATATTGCAAATGACAGTTATCAAAATATTTTTCCTAACTGTTTCAATAAATTGTTTCAATGATTTTAAAACTACTCTAGCATTTGAAACTATACATACAAAGTTGACTTTACACTAAAATAATAGTGCAACTAAATACCCAGGTAAATTAATATACTCCATAAATATATTCTATACAAACTCAGGTCATTAATATATGTCTGTTCGTAGCATGCATTTATATCTACAAATTATCATGTGATGGTAGTCTCTGATTCTGTGCCAGAAGTATAAAAAATAATTGCAGAACAATCAATGCACAAATCACAGTTTGGAATTGTATGGAACTGGAAAACTCTTGCTGCAACTCCTTTTTGAGACTTGTTATGATTTGGAAAGTCCTTTTTACAAATAAGCACTGATCATGCAGTTAAGCACTCTGCTACTTAGCAAAAGTCAGTGGTTCAAATCTATTCTGTGATGTGGCAGTTGGTTCCCATAAAGATTGTTGTTGCTAAGTGCCATAGAGCTCATAGTGACCCTGTACAGGAATTCAGAAAAGCAACTGGTGAGTTTGAGCCACCAACCTTGTGGTTAGCAGTCCAGTGCTTATCCTTCAGCGCCACATTCTTAGCTCTAGTGAAATCTGATGAGAGTTTTCAGTTTGTAGATCTCTGACCATAAAAATTAGGTTTAACATATTTAATTACCTTTCCTATACAATTTCTGTTCAACTTTCTACTTTATGAAGTATCTTCATGGTTATAATGAAGTTTTGTAGGAAATGGAATGTGATTTAGAAGAACTATATGTAATTCATTCTATTTAGAGCAAGCAGGTCCTTTGGTCAAAATGGACACCAAGGCAATTTAATCAAAACCTACTGGTTTATGGTGCTCTGGCAGCAGAGTTGGGCTGATAACCTCAAGGTCACCAGTTTGAAACTACCAGCCACTCCATGAGAAAGAGGAGCTTTTCTGCTCTTGTAAAGATTCATAGCCTCAGAAACACTGTGTAGAGTTGCTATGAGTTGGAGTCAACTCCACTCCACACCACCACCAGCACCACTGCTTCCTGGTGTGACTCCTAGTGGGGTGCCATAGGACCAGCATGGGACTGCAAATCACAAGATCAGCAATTCCAAGCATACTAGCTCCTCCTTGGAAACTCTATACCGGGTCACTTTGAGTTGGAACCGACTCAAAGTCACTTAGCAACAACAACAACATTTCCTGGTGTGGCAGGGTAATGCACTGGACCACAAAGTTGGTTGGAACTGCAAAGTCAGAGGTTCAATTCCACCAGTTGCTCCTTGGAAACCCCAGACAGGGTCACTATGAGTCAGAACCAACTTGATGGCATTTAGCAACAACTTCTCAGTGCTCCATAGGTGTCATCCTTACAGCATTAGCTTTTCTCAAAGCTTCTAAATTCACCCACATGCTCATTACAAGAAATACAATAGGTTCTCCTTATCCTAAGGATCTACATTGGCAGATGCAACCAACCATGGATTGAAAATACTCAGTGGAACAAAACAAAACTGTCCCGCGGTCAAAGCAATCCCTCAAAGGCTAAGAGGGAACATAACATTTCATTTACATTGTATTAGGTGTTATAGACAATCTAGAGATGATTTAAAATATGAGAAAGATTATACATAGATTATATGAAAATACTGCGTATAGCCTATATATGAAGTATTTGCATATAACCTTTATGTAATCTTCCTCATATTTTAAATCATCTCTAGATTATCAAATACTGGAGTCCTGGTGTGGCACTGTGGATTAACACACCGGACTGCAAAATTGTTTAAATCACAAGGTTAGTGTTCAAGCTCACCAGTCATTCCTTGGAAACCCTACGCAGGGTGGCTTTGGGTCAGAATCAACTCCATGGCACTTAACAACAACAACACATGCAAATACTATGCCTTTTTTTTTTTTTTTTTTTTTTTTAATACGGACTTAAGCATCTGCAGATTTTGGTATTTGAAAATATCAAGAGACAACTGAATTGTGTCTTGATAAGCACATTAATAGAATTTTTCTTTTTTGCCAGATAGACCTGATGGGATATAAGCATTGTGTCCTAGTAGTTTAAATATGATATTGAGAGTTTAAATATGATATCGAGAGCTTTACAGTATCACTGACTGGGAGATTTTACTTTATTTCAATAGCATTTTTGAATTGAATCTCATAGTCAAATGAGCTAAAAATGAGCTTATTGTTAATTTTTAATACAGAGAAAGAAGTAATATGGATATAGGCTGCACTCAGAATAGCATTTCAATATCAAAAGAAAGTCTAGAAATCAGGCTCAGGGCTTGTTATTTGTGTAACATAGGTTTCTTTCTTTTTTTTTTTTTTTTTTCATTTTCTCCTTACCATAATGAATAGTTATTTACAACTATTGTAGTCTCCATGTTTGCTGCATGAATTGCTGATAGCAGCGATTTTAATGGTAAAATTGTGAAACAATATTCATAGTTGTCAGAAAAAGGTCAGTCTATTTGCATTCATTAGGAACCTGGAGGACTATGCAGTGAGTGTTTCCTTTGGGATGTTGCAGCTATTGATTTATATACAGCTGTAGGAAAAATTAATTAGGATTATATTTCACTTATTACTGCAGGCTGTGTAATAAGAAAGAAAAACATTTTTTTTTAGAAAGTTGAACAGAAAAATCTAAATGGAATCATTGTTTCTTAGATCATGGCTACTTTATCATTTAATTTTTCTTTTATAATCTGGTTAAAGGCTTAGTGCATTTGTGGAAATTTAATTAGCACTCTGAATGATGAGTATTTTAGTGTATTTCCTATAATAGTAATGATAACTTTAAATTAAGCAAAAGAGATATTTTCCCCTTGTTATTGAAACTTCTTTCTCTAAATGGAGTCTATGTGAATTTGTCTACTGTGAGTTTGAAGGTCTTGAAAACTTTTCATTCACACACAAAAAGTTAATTAAAAATAAAACAGGAAACAACATCAGGTGAATTTTCAGGTTTAATAAATAGATCGAAGAACTGTGAGTTTCACAAGTAAAAAAGCTACACAGACATGAGAGAGAAGTACATTTTGTATTTTCATTTTAAGAAACATGTAATTGGGAGCTTTTGTGAATGTAATATCTCAAATAAGCTATAAAATGTTATATTGATAATGTTCTCAGTGATATAAGATTAGGTTTTAGATAGTTAAAAATATATCTTTGTTTTATTTCAATGAGTATTATAAATTTCTAACTAAAAAAATATTGACTACAGTTCTCCATATTGTTTGTATGTGACACATGTTTGAGATTAATCAAATTGTAGTCACTTCTAATTAACAGCAGAGAATAATTTTAAAATGGGGCAGAGCCAGATGACAAAGGATAGTTTGTATGTGTTCAAGACATACTTTATGAATGAAAACACATGCCTACTGTGACATTTTTTACTGGAAAATTGTATTAACTCCCTTACTGTCTTTCAGATAAGCATCATTTTAAGAGAAACCCATCTAATGTCTTTAGGCTAAAATTAACATTTTAGGGAAACACAAAAGAAAAATAAAGGGAGGTCTTTTGTTACAACTAGAACATCTACAGTTAATGCATAACCATTGTAATATTAGGAATTCTTAGTTTTTCATGAAAGAAATTTGTGCAGTCAGCAGGAAAACTGAATATAAATTCAATTTTATTATCTACATTTTATATTTTAAATATTGTCTAAAAATTAATGTCTAAGATTAAAAACACATTACTCCGCTCTCCAAAACTTTTAACATAACTTTTGCCACCTTTGAACATATGAATTTATTCTTCAATATACTTCATGGAATTTAAATTAGGTGAACATTTTGTTCTTTACTCCTCTGCTTCAATTGTTTGGAGCCCCTTCAAGGGAAAGTAGTTTTTACCTAGAGTAATATGGAACTTTGCCTTTCTAACACTGATAAGCAATATTTTCCATGTTGGCACATTTTGTATTCTGTTGCAAAAACTACATGAAGTAATTGTACCGAGAATCTTTGTAAACCCTCAACTTTTGTAGTAAATCTAGATTTTCCAGTTTGCTTCTGGGATAATGGTGTGTTACATTGTTGCTGAGGTAGAAGAGAATTTTATAGAATTGTAGATGTCTAGGGCTAAAATTTTAAATAATTTTATTAACTAAAGCAAAAACATCTGTGGTGTGTTTCCTGGGAAAACTTATTGATCAAATTTATAGTGGTTCACATTGTATTGAAAAGTTAATGACTTAAAAGCACTGAGTGTTTGGGCTGTGAGGGCACTCATTTCTTTCTTCACTGTGTGATTCTTAGCCTGCTGTTGTTGTGAGCTGCCATCAAGTCAGTTCTTACTCATAGTGACCCTGTATATGGTTTCCATGGAGTTTCTGGTGGGTTTGAACCACCAACCTTGCAGTTAGCAATTCAGCACTTATCCTACATAACCACACTAGGATTTTGTATGGTACTCAGCCTAGTAAAGGTAAAAATCATGGAAATGTGTTCATAAAATGGGAAATGTGTGATATGTCTTATAAATAAAAAGGAAAATTACGATAGTATAGAAACAAAGAATAGAAACTTACCTTCCAGAAAGAAAATTAAAGAGACAACAAATAGAAATTTTAGTTTCAAAATTTACAAGTTTTACCAAGATGTGTTTATATGGGCAAAAAGACTGAAAACAAAATGATTAAGAAATATATTTTAGGTCTAAAAATGGTGAATAATAAATTTTGTACAGAATATTTAGAGATCTAGAAAGACAGTTTAAAAATCACATTTGGGTTGTCTTCTATGTTAGCTTTAGAAATTTGTAATTGAGGATATGCGCTGAATTGCTTACTGAAAGGCCAGTGGTTTGAACTCTCCAGCCACTCCTCTGAAACCCTATACAGTGTCACTGTGAGTCAGAACCGAATTGATGGCATTTAACAAGGAGGAAGTGATGAGAAGTTATGAACAGGAAAGTGTATATGATCATAGTAATGATAAAAAGTAATAATCTGATTCTCCTCACACTTGTTTCTTAATATCTTATCTGACTTATTTTTAATTATCTTCAGAAGTTCAATTCTTAAGTCAGTTCCTCCCTGTGTCTGCCTTATCACACATTCAACACTAAATTATGTTACTTCTCTGTGATTCTATGACACTCAACCATACTCTATTACAGAAGACATCTCATCTTAATATACCATTTGCATAGTGGCCCATTTCTTTCACTGCAAGGTTTTGTGTTTCATTAATATCTTCATTAACATCTTTTGTTAGTGGTTATATTTAATAGGATGAAGAGAGTAAACTCAGCTATGTGCCTGGTCCAATAGATTGTCCATCAATTTATGAAACATGCTGAGTTACTAGACTGAAAATATCAAATGAAGAAGTTGACCTTACTCAAATATAGTAGCTATCCTTAGATGCATGGCTTCAGGAAACCCATCCACGACTTGAATAAATTGGTTAGGTAATTGAAAGTTTCATAAAAATTAGAAAGTTAATACCAGATTGAAAACATTTTTAAATAACTGCTTATCAAGGAAGACTCCTGGTTTGGTGCTGTAGGATCAGCATAGGACTGTGAACCACAAGGTTGGCAGTTCAAACCCACCACCTGCTTCTCAGAACCCTACATAGGGTAGCGAGGAATCAGAAGAGACTCATCAGCCCTTAACAAGAACACAAAAGGATGAAGTATTCACAATTTTACTTTCATTTGGAAAAAAGCAAAATAGAGATCTAGAGTAGAGGGTTAAATAAAAGATCTAGAGTAGGGGATTAAATAAAAAGACAGTTGTTTTAAGTGCCGTCAAGTTGATTCCAACCCATAGTGACCCTGTAGAGGGTTTCCAAGGAACAGTTAGTGAGCTTGAACCACCAAATTTGCAGTTCAAATGATTTTACAGCCTGACACATTAGCCCACAGCGCCACGCCAGGACTACGAAAGAGTGTAGAGTAATTAGATTCTAATGCAACAGAGGTTTGAATTTGAGGATTGAGAGATGATAAGGCATAAACACTGAGGATACAAGAAAGAAAGCAATGAGCTCATTGCTGCTGCCTGCTACTATATCAACCCATCCTATTGAGGGTCTTCCTCTTTCTTGTTGACTGTCTACTTTACCAAGCATGATGTCCTTCTTCAGGGACTGCTGGGTCCCTTATGACAACATGTCTAAAGTAGGAGAGACAAAATCTCATCATCCTGGCTTCAAGGAACATTCTGGCTGTACTTCTTTCAACACAAATTTGTTTTTTTTTCTAGCAGTGCTGGGTAATTTTAATATTCTCCTCTGACACCGTAAAAAAAAATGCATCGATTCTTCTATAGTCTTCCTTATTTATTGTCAAAATTTTACATGCATAAAAGGCTACTGAAAATTTCATGTCTTGGGTCAAACTGACATCTTTGCTCTTCAACACTTTAAACATGTTTTGTGCAGCAGATTTGCCTAATGCAATAATACATTGTTTAATTTCTTGACTGCTGTTTCCATGAGTGTTGATAGTGGATTCAAGCAAAATGAAGTCTTTGACAACTTCAGTCTTTCTCCATTAATCATGATGTTACTTTTTGGTCTGTTGTGAGGATTTTTGTTTTATTTATATTGAGGTACAACCCATATTGAAAGCTGTGGTCTTAGATCATCAATGAGTTTTTTAAGTCCTCTTTTCTTTCAACGATCAAAATATGGTTTTGTTGTTGTTGTTAGGTGCCATCGAGTAGGTACCGACTCATAGTGACCTTATGCACAGCAGAACGAAACACTGCCTGATCCTGGGCCAACCTCACTACTGTTGTCACGCTTGAGTCCATCGATGATGCC
>NW_006408519.1:56715192-56716108 GCF_000296735.1 Chrysochloris asiatica
CAGAGAAACACTGTCAGATATAGTGCCAGAAAATGAGCCCCTCAGGTTGGAAGGCACTCAAAATGCGACTGGGGAAGAGCTGCCTCCTCAAAGTACAATTGAGTGTGATGAAAGTGAATGGAGTAAAATCATGGGAGAAAAGCCTGTGGGACCTTCATTTGCTGATGGGGCACAACTCAAAATGAAAAGAAACAGTGGTAAACATCCATTGAAAATCGGAACATGGAATGTATGAAGTATGAATCTGGGAAAATTGGAAGTTGTCAAAAATGAAATGGAATGCACCAATATCGATATCATAGGCATTAGTGAACTGAAATGGACTGGTATTGGCCATTTTGAATATGATGACCACATTGCTTACTACAGCAGAAATGACAAATTGAAGAGGAATGGTGTTGCATTCATTGTCAAAAAGAACATATCTGGATCAGTCAAGAGGTACAACACTGTCTGTGATATAGGAAAATATTCATGCACCTACAAGGAAGCCCAGTTAATACCACTATTATTCAAATTTTCGCACCAACCACTAAAGCAAGTGAGGATGAACTTGAAGAACTCTACCAACTTCTTCATTCTGAAATTGATCAAACATGCAATCAGGATGCATTGATCATTACTCGTAATTGGCATGCAAAATTTGGGAGCAAAGAGTCCTGATTCAGAGTGACCCTAAATGTTTACAGGAGAAGGAAACCACAGCTTTGTCCCACAGAATGGTTGGTGTGCTCAAACTGCCAACTTTGTGGTTCGTGGTCCATTGTGTATTGTACAGAGCCACTGTGATCCCTATTATACCAATAAGTGATTAATATTGCTATGTTGTTGTTGTTATGTGCCATCGAGTCGGTTCCGACCCATAGCGACCCTGTATAGGGTTTCCGAGGGTGTAAATCTTTACAGGAGTAGAAAG
>NW_006408519.1:56716208-56736020 GCF_000296735.1 Chrysochloris asiatica
GCTGGTAGTTTCGAACCGCTGACCTTAAGGTACGCAGCCCGATTCGTAACCACTACGCTACCAGAAAAGCTTATAAATATAGTGAGACCCAAGCTGTGTATTTACTATAAAAAAATATATATATGTAAATAAAAAATTGTAGTATAACATATGCTAAAAACTACTTTAGTGACAGATCAACCAATTAAATCTAATTGACTAGGATGTGATGTAATTTAAAATATTTTGAATAATAAATATAAAGTAGTCTCCCTTTGTATATTTCTGCCCAAACCAACTCTCATAGCAAGCACATACATATATCATGGACAACCACACAGTAATGCAGTTTTTGTTGAGGAACTAATCCAAACATAAAAACTAAGGAATATCAGTTTTACCTTTGCCTTGGAAATGTTTTCCGGCATATTCATTTGACATTTGACAGAAGAACAGAGATTCTATGATGCCTTGAAAAGCATTCTGCATATTCACTTTGCCAAGGTTAATTTAATTTTTATAAGGAATCACATGATACTCATAAACTATAAAATATATCAAATATATATAAAAATATTTGCTAAATCTAGAAATGACTTGAGATGTCTTGAACTAAACCCATTTTTTTCTATAGAAATAAATGACAACAACAATGAAAAACAAGTCAAAATAAAAATCATAGCATTTGGGAAGAAGAGAATGAACACAAGTGGTTCTACATGGAAATGGCTAGCATTTATACATTTTTGATAGACAAAGGACTACTTAGTCTGAAATACAGTGTGATTGACTTAAGGATGCTGGAAGGGTCTCAGAGGACATGGAACATGGGGATCGGAGAAACTGTAACAAGAGAAACTCACACCATTCCACATTGGTGGAACCATAAACCATTTTTGCTGTTCCATTCATGATACAATGTGGTTTGGAATGGATAGGAACTCCACTGGTTAAAAGGGAGCAAGAAATAAAAATTTAAGGCCAGAATAATTGAGTCAAATCATGAATCTACATTAATTTGGAGAAAACAAGTAAGGAGGGCTTTATTTTTTTGACGTCAAAACAGAGCTATTCTATCTTTGTTGTTGTTAAGTGCCATTGCGCCAGTTCCTACCCACAGCAACACTTAAGAGAGTGGCTGGTGAGGCTGAAACGCCAGCTTTGAGGCTCAAACTACTTTGCAATCCAGCACATTAACCCACAGCACCACACCATGACTCCATTCTGTCTTTAAGACCTTACAAGTCTGGATTAATTTGTGTTTCTAGAAGTGGTTTAAAGAAAAGTTGATATTAGTCTGGAGTTGTGTACTCAAATTAATATTCATAGATTAATTCTCCTTCTAAAACATTGGCCCTGGTGTTGCGCTGTAGGATAAGCACTGGACTACAAGGTCACTTTGAACTGCAAGGTTGGTGGTTGAAATCTACCAGCTGCTCCTAAGAAACCCTATATTCCAGGGATGGGGGACCTTTTTTCTGCCAAAATTTGTAACATCATTCGCCGGCCATATAAAATCATCAATGTAAAATTTAGCCAGCTAGAGTTGGTCAGATAATTAATTAACTTATCCCTAATGTGAGGCGTTCTGCTCCCGTAAAGATTTGCAGCCTCGGAAACCTTGTGCAGGGTTGCTATGAGTCGGAACCGACTCCACAGCACTTAACAACAACAATGTGTTGATGTTGTAGGATCAGCATTGGAATGTGAACCACAAGGTTGGCCGTTCAAACTCACCAGCTGCTGCTCGGAAACTATACAGGGTGGCTATGAGTTGGAATCGACTCCACGGCATTTAACAGCAAGGACGATGTAATGGCTGGGACTTCAGTTGCCTTGGCAAGGCCAGACCAAATGATTTTGGACATTCCCTACTCCTGCTATACAGGGTCGCTATCAGTCGGAACCCACTTGACAGCACTAACCAACCAACCAAGCAACTAAACAAAGAAACACGTTGGTCAAAACTTCAGGCCTAACATCCTACTATGACTAGCATTGTTGGAAAATAGAAAAAGAAATCTGTGAAATCTTCCCTATAAAAATGAATGGATTAGTCACTATTCGTAAATCTTGTACAACTCTCTAAGGATCCCCGGTGTCACAGTGGGATAAGCATTGGACTGCTACCCAAAAGATCTGCAATTCAAACCCTCCAGCTAATCAAGACGGAGAAAGGTGAGACTGCTTCCGTAAAGATTTATGTTCTGGAAAAGCACTTTTAGATCACTATGAGTAGGAATCCATTTGACCTCAGTGGGAGTTACTATAGCTCTCTGATCTTTAAGATGTTTCATTCGGGATGAGATTAACAAATTAGCCTTCTGTAGCAAAGATAAAACATTGTGGAATAACAAGACTTATATGAAACAACATTTGCTTTGTATCCTGATGGGTTAGGAAAGTTTAAAGCTACTTTAAAATTTACTGTATTCTTCCAGACAAGCAAAGGGGCCACAATGTTTTACCTGAGGTGAGAGGGGAGTAAACTTACATTTGTATTGCAGTTATGTCTCATGTATACTTTAAAAATTTCATCTGTACAAAGTGCGTATGTATTTAATTTAGGTTTGCAGGAAACATTTTCTATAACTACTTATTTATTTTTTGTTTATGAAGAGACAAAAAGTTCAATATTCTATGACTACTCCATATCTTGTGGTAAGTCTGCGACTGAAACAGATATTCTGGACTAACTTTAATGATCTTCTGATAAGAAGTCATATTAATAGAAATCTGAATTTTACAAAAATGTCTTTGCAGAAAGACTGTTTCCACTGCGTATGGCTAAGAGTGAGTGCTAGAGTTGAGGATTCAGCAGATAAGTAGCAAGGAGGTAAAGTACAAAACAATTCCTACCCTTAGGTGGATATTTCAAATATGTTATTCTGTGCTTGAGGTTAAAGTAAATTTTTGCTCATGCAAGAAATGAATTCTGCTTAGGTAAAATGTAGTGTATTATTTTCTTTCTTATAATTAATAAGTGGCCTTGAGGAATCAAAATAGCTGAGTAGTATGATAAAGTACTTGCTAATGTAGATACATTTATCCAAAGAACTTTTTTTCTGAAATGAAAACCTCTTCAGCGAAATCGTATCACACAGTCAATTATTTTTCTTTCCCCTTTTAAATATCAGACCATGTAAATTACATAGTAATACTCAAAGCTGAGCTTGGCTGGGCTCAGGAGAAATGTTGCTTTGCACAAGAGATGCTTTTAAAAGTCAAGCTCCAAATGTTGTAGTTGAATCTGACTGTAGCAGATAAACAATAAGTACTCAACTCCACATATAAGATGTAGACAAAAGATGAACAAAAATGTTCAATTCAATAATAATACAGGAACTGTTCTTAAAGGACTTCTACTGGATAAACTTTGTAAACAATATGTAAGGTTAACTCCACATGAATGTCAAATTCAGTCTATAAAGGTTTTGAAACATATTGTGAATAACGTTGTTTAACTTAAAAAACAGCAAACAAAAAAAAAAAAACGCTATAGAGGGAACACTCATATAATTGAAGAGTATCTACATTGTTGTTGTTAATCAAGTGCCGTCAAGTTGGCCAGACTCACAGAGGCCCTATATAAGAGTTGCAAGGAGCAGCTGGTGAGCTTGAACCACCGAACTTGTAGCTTAAACAGACCTGTGGTCCAGTGCTTTATCCCATAGCAACAAATCAGTATTCAGGTGGAGCTGGATGTGAATTCCTTTAAGCTATTTCCACTTTGAGCACTTCTACAGATCAGGATTTTCAGGAGGTGCTAATTTTTTCTTTGAAGAAAGACCTACTACTCTACTTCTAAAACCAGCCAATGAAAACTTCAGGGATTACAATGGTCTGATCCACATCTGATCCTAGGGGTGGCAGAGGACTGAACAGTATTTTTGTTCCTTTGTGTACTGGATTTCTTTGAGACCTAACAAAAACAACAAGAAATGCCTGTCTCAAATGGATATTGTGAGAAAGAAAAAATTGTAGAAGGCATGCACTCTATCTGTCAAATTTATGATTGTCAATAATTGAAAGCCATGATCAATATAGAAGATTTTTATGGTCACATATATGGTGCTGTATTTTTTCCTACTAATTCTAATTTTCTACACTATTAACTTCTGCACTGGGAGAAGATGGATATACAATTTAAAAGATTACTATATTTAGAGGATTTGTTGTTGTTAAGTGCTGTCAATTCAATAATGACCCATACTGTTGTTGTTGTTAAGTGCTGTTGAGTCTAATCTAACCCATAGCAACCCAGTATAGGGTTTCCAAGGAGCAGCTGGTGAGCTTGAACCACCGACCTTGCAGTGCAAATGACTTTGCAAACTGATGCATTACCCCACAGCACCATACCAGGACTCCTAACGACCCATAGCAACCCTGTATAGGGTTTTCGAGGAGCAGCTGGTGAGCTTGATCCTCTGACCTTACAGATCAAACTGACTTCAAAGTCCAGTACATTAACCCACAGCACCACACCAGGACTCCATATTTAGAGGATATTACCTGGTGTGGCACTGTGGGCTAATGCGTCAGACTGCAAAGTCAGTTGAACGCAAGGTCAGTGGTTCAAGCTCACCAGCTGCTCCTTGGAAACCTTATTCAGGGTCCCTATGGGTTGGTATTGACTCGACAGCACTTAACAACAACAACCCATATTTAGAATACACAGAGTCACTGAAAAATAAATGGTCAATGTTCAAACATTTAAAGAGGTAGCATATGCTCAAGAATGGAGGGTATGGCGTAAGAAATCCAAACTGCAGTGAAGGCATATGTGAAACAAAAGGCTTCAGAAAGTGATGGAATACAAACAGAAATCTCTGAACAAATTGATGCAGAACTGGAGGTGCTCACTCATCTATGCTAAGAAGTTTGGAAGACAGCTGCTTGGCCAAATGATTGGAAGAGATCCATATTTTTGCCCATTTCAAATGAAGGTGACCCAAAGGAATGTGGAAATCATCTAACAATACCATTAATGTCATACACAAGCAAAATTTTGCTGAAGATAATTAAAAAACAATTGCATCAGTACATTGACAGGAATTTATCAGAAATACAAGCCAGATATGGAAGAACACATGGAATGTGGGATATCATTTCTGGTATCAGATAGATCTTAGCTGAAAGCAGAGAATACCAGAAAGATGTTTACTATGATAAAGCCTTTTGACAATATAACAAACATTGTGAAGAATGAGTATTCCAAATCCCTTAATTGTGCTCATAAGGAACCTGTACATAGACAAAGAGGCAGTCATTACAAAATCAAGAAAGGTGTTGGCCAGGCTTGTATACTCTCACCATGCTTATTCAGTCTGCATACTTAGCAAATAATCCAAGAACTTCATTATATGAAGTAGATCGTGGCATCAGGATTTGAGGAAGACTCATTAAGAACCTGTGATATGTAGATAATACAACCTTGTTTGCTGGAAGTGAAGAAGACTTAAAATACTCACTAGTAAAGCTCAAAGACCTCAGTCTTCAGCATGGATTGTACCTCAATGTAAAGAAAACAAAAATTCTCACAACTGAATCAATGAACATCATTCTGATAAATGGGCAAAGGATTGAAGTGGTGAAAGACTTCATTTTGCTTTAGATCCACAGTCAACACTCATGGAAGCAGCAGTTAAGAGATCAAATGATGTATTGCATCATTCTTTATCACTTCAAAGATGTCTACTGCAAAAGATGTCTTTAAAGTGATAAAGAGAAAAGATACCAGTTTGAGGACAAAGGTGTGCCTGACCCAAGGCATGGTATTTTCTGTCACCTCATATGCAGATGATACAACCTTCCTTCCTGAAAGTGAAGAGGACTTAAAATATTTACTGATGAAGATCAAAGAGCACAGCCTTCAGTATGGATTATATCTCAATGTAAAGAAAACAAAAATCCTCACCACTGGACCAATAAACAACATTCTTATCAATGGAGAAAAGAATGAAGTTGTCAAGGACTTCATTCTTCTTGGATCAATGATCAATACTCATGGAAGCAGCAGTCAAGAAATCAAAGGACGTATTGCCTTCGGTAAATCTGCTGCACAAGACCCTTCAAAGTGTTGAAGAACAAAGACGTCAGCTTGAGGACTAAGGTGTGCCTGACCCAAGACATGATATTTCAATAACCTCATATGCATGTGAAAGCTGGACAGTAAATAAGGAAGACCATAGAAGAATTGATTCTTTTCAATGGTGTTGGAGGAGAATACTGAAAGTGCCATGGGATGCCAAAAGAATCAATAGATTCATGTTGGAAGAAGTGCAGCCAGAGTGCTCCTTGGAGTCCAGGATGGCCAAACTTCATCTCTCATACTTCAGACATATTGTCAGGAGGGACCAGTCACTGGAGAAGGATATCATATTTCGTAGGGTGGAGGGTCAGAGAAAAAGAGGAAGACCCCCAACAAGATGGATTGGCCAAGTGGCAGTGTTGATGGACTCAAGCGTGGCAACAATAGTGAGGGTGACCCAGGATCGGGCAGTGTTTCATTCTTCCATGCATAGGGTCGCTATGAGTCGGTACCAACTTGATGGCACCTAACAACATCAACAACAACATATGCATGTAAAAGTTAGATAATGAGTAAGGAAGACTGTAGAAGAATCAATGCATTTGAATCTAGTTGTTGGAGTAGGATATTTAAAGTACCATGGAAGCACGAATAAATCTGCCAAAAGAACAAACAAATCTATTTTGGATGAATGCTCCTTAAAAGTCAGGATGGCAAGACTTTGTCTCTCATACTTTGGACATGTTGTCAGGAGGAACCAATCCTTGGAGAAAAACTTCATGCTTGGTAAAGTGGAGGGTTAATGGAAAAGAGGAAGATTATCAATGAAATGGATTTATAGAGTGGCAGTGGAAAAGGGTTCAAGGGTAACAATTACAAGGATGGCACAGGACTTGAAAATGATTCGTTTTCTTGTGCATATGGCTGCTTTGAGTTGGGACAGACTCAAGGGCACCACCAACATCAACAACCCATATTTGTGCCTGGAGAAATGAAGGCAAAGTATTCGTTTGCCAGTATCCTCTTTTAGTCCCCAAATGAAGATGCTTTGGTGACTTTCAAAGCACATGCGTTCTTACCTGAAACCAGCCATCAACACAATAAAGGCATTTCTTCCAAAGTCCAGCATCATCATACCTGTAATATTAATCTCCTTAGAGAAATGGAAACTTTAGCTCCCTTAGATTGTCTAGAGATAGCTTCTCTTAAGTTGCAGTGTCTTCAAGTTTAGTATTTTGCAAGCTGCACTGAAGGTGCAAGAAACAAGGCTACAGGAATTGACAGACTATATATTGAAATCTTTGAACAAACTGATGAGGCACTGGAGGTGATCATTCATCTATGCAAAGAAATTTAGAAGACAGCTACCTGGCCATCTGATTGAAAGATATTCATATTTGTGTTCATTCCAAAAGACAGGTTATACAACGGAATGAGGAAATCATCTAACAATATTATTAATATCATAGCCAAATATTTTTTGGAAGATGATTTAAAAATGGCTGCAACAATACACAAGGAACTGCCAGAAACTCAAGCCAGATTCAGAAGAGGACACGGTATATCATTGCTGAGATTGGTTGGATTTTGGAAGAGTGCTCAGAATACCAGAAAGATGTTTACCTGTGCTTTATTGGCTATGAAAAGGTTTTTAACTATGTGGATCATGACAAGATATGGATAACATTGCAAAGAGTGCGTATTCCAGAGCACATGATTGTGCTGAGGAGAAACCTGTACATAGACCAAGAGGCAGTTGTTTAGACTGAACAAGCGTATACTGAATAGTTTTAATTCAGGAAAGGTGTGTGCCAGGGCTGTACTTTTTCACCATACTTATTCAGTCTGTATGGACTATTTGAATAAGAGTCTGGCATCACTAACAACCTGCGATATGCAAATGATACCACCTTGCTTGCTGAAAGTGAAACAGACTTAAAAAAATACTCATTGATGAAGAACAAAGACCACAACCTTCAGGATGGCTTGTACCTCAAAGAGAGAAAACAAAAATCCTCACAAATGGGCCAATAAATATTATCATGATAAATGGAAAATAGATTGAAGCTGTCTAGACTTAATTTAGCTTGGATTCACTGTCAACACTTATGAAAGCAGCAGTCAACAAATCAGATGACGTTTTGCATTGGAAAAATCTGCTGCACAAGTCCTCTTTAAAGCATTCAAGAGCAAAGATATCAGTTTGAGGACTAAGATGAGTCTGTTCCAAGCAATGATGGTTTCAAGAGTCTCACATGCATGTGAAAACTGGACAAGGAAGAAGAAAGAGCATAGAAGAAGTGATGCATTTGATTTATGGTGCTGGAGAAGTAATATTGAAAGTACGTACCATGGACTGGCAGAATAACTAACAAACCTTTGTTGGAGAAAGCACAGCCAGAATGCTTCCTAGAAGCAAGAATGATGAGACTCCGTCTCATACTTGGGACATGTTATCAGGAGGAAACAATCCCTGGAGAAAGCTCTTGGTAAAGTGGAGGGTCAGTGAAAAAGAAGAAGCCCCCAACAAGATGGATTAGCACAATGGCAGTAGCCTTGGACTCAAGTGTAGTAACAGTTGTGAGAATGTCACAGTACCGGACAGTGCTTTGTTCTGTTGTGCACAGAATTGGTATAAGTTGGAGCTGACTCAATGGCACCTAACAACAATAAAGCTATTTTAGATAGAGTTTTAAAGTGTTTTAAAGTAACCCTTGAAAGAAGAGATTGATAAATTTGTTGCTGACAAGAGTTCACATTCTTTTTGTTTTTCTCAGAGGATCCATCTGCTTTCTATTCTGAACATGGTTCTACTTACAATCTAATTGCCCTACCCTACATTGCACTATTATTTTCTGAGGCTGAGGCTGCACTTTAAGCCAATCACCGAAGAATGGAGGACCAGACAACTTAGAAATTGAAGGTTACACACATACATGCTAATCTGGTTATATATTTCACTGTAACAACTCGATGTTTAGTAAGCTTGCTTTAAGCTTTAAGCTTGTCCTCACAATTTCCTAAGATGGGTCAGAATTATTGTCTCCATATGAGGTGTGATATTTGTCATCTCTTGATAAATGATTAAATTATTTAGACACTCTCTTTCAAACATACTTTGTTTCTTTCACAGAGTATTGAGCTCTATAGTCTGATTATTTTGTCCAGATGTATGAAGAAATACATTGGAGCTAAAAAATCATGCAGGTTCTGTTGAGTTTGACTACTAAAATACTCCTGTGATTAGTAATTACATCAAGATTTTTGAAAAACAGAAAATGTTATGCATTTAAAATAAATATTATATCACTAAAAGCTCAGCTCACATTTCTCCACTTAAGTTTAGTAACTATAAGATTTTATTGTGACCTGATTGTTGTTGTTGTTATGTGCTGTGGAATCGGTTCTGACTCATAGTGACCCTGTACAGAGTTTCTGAGGCTATAAATCTTGATGGGAGCAGAAAGCCTTATCTTCTTCTTGTGGAACAGTTGGTAATTTTGAACTGCTGACCTTAAGATTCGCAGCCCGATTAGTAACAACTATGCTACCAGAGTTCCCTGTAGCCCCTAAAAATCACCAGGTTCATGTAAAATTGAAGCACATGTGTAAGCCAATTTAGATTGGAGTTAGTAGGCTCTGGTAGACAGAACTCTTGGAAGGTGTAATACTGTTGCTGCATTTGACTGAAGAGTCTTGAGTTTCTATTACTTTTCTTTAGACCTGAAGTTTTCAATTAGGAATTTACCCTATCAACACTTATTGTTAGTATGAAGAAACCTTACTTCAATGGTTAGTACCAAATATGATCCTATACCAAAACAAAATAATTCTTAACAACCAAATAATTATTGAGAGCACAGTTCTCATGTACCTATACACTTTATCTATAATATTTCTAGAATAATTGGTGTGCTACCTAAGATTTTGTGTCTACTTGACTGGGCCAGTATTCTGAGTGGGTAAGCATTTAAGATGTAGTTATTACCTTCATGATGAGATCTAACAAAATACAATCAATCCCATATGATTGATGTGATCAGCATAGATCTAATGTGATTAGCTAATTTGTTGCAAATCCTCAGTTCTTTGATGTTAATGAGGTCTGATGCCATGTATAGGATTAGGCTGTATCTTGACTCAATGTCTTTTTAGATATAAAAGGAGAGAGAAGTAAGCAAACAAACAGGGAACCACCACAACCAAGAAAGAAGAACCTGGCTCAGAGTGCATAATTTGGATCTGGGGTCCTTGATCTGTGAAGCTCCCAGATCCTGGGAATGATTGATGTCAAGGCACATGGAGATTTCCAAGAAAAGCTGGGCCTACAAATGCAGAGTCAGTACTCTGAATTCAAACTTCGAGCCTTCTAAACTGAGAGAATAAATTTCTATTTTCCTAGTCATCCACTGTGGTATTTATGTTATAGCACACTAGATAATTTAAGACAATTGGTGTATCAAAAGTTGAACACTTATTGAAATACGTTTCTAACATGTCCTAAAAAAATGTCATTGGAAAGTTTCACATATCATAAGATGCAATTTTAATAACATCATTTAGATCAAATAAAATGTTCCAAGTCGTTAGGTGCCATTGAGTAGATTCTGACTCGTAGCGACCTTATGCATAACAGAAAGAAACACTATTAGGTACTGTGCCATTTTACTAAACATGATGCCTTTCTCTAAGGACTGGTGCCTCCTGATAACATGTCTGAAGTATGAGAGACATACTGGTTTCTAAGGAGCAGTCTGGCTGTATTTCTAACAACACAGATTTGTTTGCTCTACTGGCAGTCCATGGTACCTTCAGTATTCTTCAGCACCCTAACTGAAATGTATTTATTCTTCTAATGTCTTCCTTAATTATTGTACAACTTTTACATGTATATAAGGCTATTCGAAATGCCATGGCTTGGATCAGTCATACCTTAGTCCTCAAACTGACATCTTTGCTCTTAAACACTTTTAAAAAAGTCTTTTTAAGCAGATTTACCCACTGCAATACATCATCTGATTTCTTGACTGCTGCTTCCATGAGTGCTGATTGTGTTTCCAAACAAATGAAGTCTCTGTCTACTTTAATCTTTCCTCCATTTATCATGATATTATTTATTATTTAGTTATGAGGATTTTTATTTTCTTTACATTGAGGTGCAATCCATACTGAAGGCTGTAGTCTTTGAGCTTCATCAGTAAGAATTTAAATTTTTCTTCACTTTCTGCAAGCAAGGTTGTAACATCTTTGTAATGCAGGTTGTTAATGAGTCTTCCTCCAATTCAGATGCCATGGTTTTCTTCATGTAATTCAGCATACCAGATTATTTGCTCTGCATGAAGATTAAGGAAGTATGGTGAAATATATAACCCTGGCACACACCTCCTGATTTTAATCCCTTCAGTATTCCCTTGTTATGTTGTAGTGACTGCCTCTTGTATATACACAGGTTTCTCATGAGTGCAATTATGTATTCTAGAATTCCCATCATTAGCAATGTTATCCGAAGTTTGCCATCATCTACACAGTAAAAAACTGTTGCATAGTCAATAAAGCACAAGTAAACATCTTTCTGGTTTTCTCTGTTTTCACCCAAGATCCACTGATGTCAGCAATGATATCCGTAGTTCTATGTCCTCTTCTAAATCCAATTTAAATTTACTGGAGTTCTCTGTTGATGTACTGTTGCAACTATTTTTTGAATTATCGTCAACAAAATTTTACTTGCATGTGATATTAATACTACTGTTCAATGATTTCCACATTCCATTGTCTCACCTCTCTTTGAAATGGGCACAAATTGGATCTCTTCCAATTTGGCCAGGGAACTGTCTTCTAAATTTCTTGGTATAGATGAGTGAGTTACCCCAGTGCTTCATCAGTTTATTGAAATATTTCAATTTGTATTCCATCAATTTCTAGAACCTTTTTTGTCACCAATGGCTTCAGTGAAGCTTAGACTTCTTCCTTCAATAACATTTGTTCTTAACCAACTGCCAACTCTTGAAATGTTTGAACATTGACCATTTCTTTTTGATACAGTGACTATGTGCATTCCTTCCTTCTTCTTTGATGCTTTCTGAATCATTCAATATTTTGCCCATGGAATCCTTCACTATTGCAAGTCAAGGCTTGAATTTTTCTTCAATTATTTTAGTTTGAGAAATGCTGAGTGTGTTTTTCTCTTTTAGTTTTCTAACTCCTGGTTTTTGTACATTTCATTATAATATTTGACTTTGTCTTCTTGGGATGCTCTTTGAAACTTTTTGTTCAGCTCTTTTACATCCTTCATTCTTCGTTCATTTTAATTTCTCTAGATTCAAGCGCAAATTTCAGAGTCTCTTCTGACATTAATTTTTGGACATTTATTCATTACTGATCTTTTTAGTCATCTTTTCCTTTCTTCCTTCACAGTATTCTTGATGTCAATCCACAAATTTTTTGGTCTTCATTCATTAGCGTCTAAAGCATCAACTTTGTTCTTGAGATGGTATATAAATTCTGAAGGGAATATATGCAAGGCCATATTTTGGTAATTATGGACTTTTAACATTTTTTTTCAGCTTCATTCTGAACAAATATTTGTGCAACTGATGGTATGTTTCACAGTCTGCCTTGACCTTTTGGCTGATGATATGGAGCTTTTCTACTTTGTTTTCCTCTAGATGTATTCACTTTGATTTTGTATCACATTTGATGTGGTTCATGTGTATAATTGCCTTTTTAACTGTTTATAAAAAGTATTTGTAATGAATAAGTCATTGGTCTTGGCAAAACTCTATCATGCTGTCTCCATCATCATTTTTTTCACCAGACTATACTTTCCAAGTACTGACTCTTTCTTTTTATTTCCACCTTTCACATTCCAATTCCCGATAATTATCATTGCATCTTTGATATGTTTCAAGACTGAAAATCTTGGTAGAATTCTTCATCATTGGTTTTAGAAGTTGGTGAGTAACTTTGAAAAACAGTGGTATTAACTGGCCTTCCTTTTGGAAAATGGTTATTATCTTATCAGAGAAAGCACTGTTTCTTTTCAGTGATGATTACGATGCTATGACTCTTCAATTTGTCATTCCCAACATATTAAACCATAAATTTTTCTGATTAAAAATAGCCCAAACCAGTCTATTTCAGCTAACTAATTCCCAGGATATCAATGTTTATGCATTCCATTTAATTTTGACAACTTCCAATTTTCCATCATTCATGCATTATACATTCCATGTTCTGATTATTAATGGATGTTTTGGCAGCTGTTTCTCCTTATTTTGAGTTGTGAGCCTTCAGTATATGGAGGTCCTGAAAGCTTTACTCCATTCACATCATTATTACAACCGCAGTTTGAGGAGGCAGCTCTTCTCCAGTTGCATTTTGAATGTCTTCCAACCTGAGAATCTCATCTATTGGCACTGTGCATCTATCTGACCATGTTCTGGTATTATTCATAATGCTTGCATCTTCTGTCCCTATATTTGACAATGCTCTGCTACTATTCTTATAGTTTTCACTGAATTAGCATTCAGAAGCAATCTGCCTCTCCTTCCAATTTTGCTTTAGTCTGGAAGCTCCACTGGAACCTGTCCCCTATTGGTGAACCTACTGGTATTTAAAAAGCTGGTGGCATAGCTTCCAGCATCACAGCAACACACGAGTCACCATAGTATGGCAAACTGACAGACAAGTGGTAGAAAGTGTCTAAGAGATGAGTTAAATCAGCTGAGTTCACCTAACAAAAAACCTGCAGGTTAGAATTTTAAAACTCAGAACCTCTAACTTCAAGACCAACACTCATTCAATCAGATTAAATTTAACTCTCATAAGGAGCTCTGGTAGTGTAGTGGTTACGAATCGGGCTGCGAACCTTAAGGTCAGCAGTTTGAAACTACCAGCCGCTCTGCGGGAGAAAGATGAAGCTTTCTGCTCCCGTAAAGATTTACAGCCTCGGAAACCCTCTGCAGGGTCGCTATGGGTCGGAACCGACTCAACGGCACTTAACAACAACAACAACAAATATAGTATTTAATAGGATTTTGGAGAAAAAGACAAAATCCAATAATCCATTTAGTTAGCAAGCCCCCTCTCTCTCTATTCTCAGCCTAGAATACATTATTCAAGAAACCTTGGTTGAAGTTTAAAGTATTCAGATTCTAACAGAAAAGTTTATGATGATAACCCATCATCCATTCTGCAAGAGACAGATGTAGCAAACTGCTTCTGTTAATATTATTGCCTTGGAAACCCTGTGGGACAGTTATCCTCTGTCCTACAGGGTTGCTGTCACCGGAAATTGATAGAATAGTATACAACAACAGTGCATTGTTCAGCATGAGTAGACATTTAGTAAGTGCTGCCTCAGATGGACAAAGATTATTCTTCAACCCATTATCTGCTCATGTCTCAGATTGTTATCCCCTTATCACACATCTAGTATAGCTAATTTTTCCAGAACCAGAAGTGCTCATTCACTTTATTGCAAAGCTTCCTTTTTCCGTTTTAAGTTGTATTTTGTTGTTGTTGCTTGTTCATTTTTAAATGATTTTTACGAGGAAATACACTGACAAAGTATATTGAACTTCTAAGAATTACAAGTTCATATCCCCTTTTTTACCATGTGGTGATTAGGTTAATATTACTAAAGTGGGATGACTAATAAAGAATGCTCAAATTGTGAAGTCTACAAAATAGAATGTTAAGAAGTTAAAGCTCACATGGTAATGTTTAGAGAGAAAAATCTAGGTGAAAAAACTATCTACCTGTGTTGGAAGAAAAGACTGACATGACATCTTGTGTTTCTATTATCTTCAGAACCTCTTCATTCACAGCAAATAGCATACGATTTCTTATACCTACATCTTGTTTCAAATGTTCTAGTATCTTTTCAGTATTTTCAAATATGTATGAAAAATTATAGAAATAAATTATCTTATTGACAATAATTTAGATTTTTTTTACTTCATTAAAGTTCCTCCCTATTAAATTTTGTATGCGTGATTACAGTTACATAAAGATTTGGGAGACTCATATTTAAATATTAAAGTTGATAAAATGATGCTTTTGCAAAGTATATGACACACCATCATAAACTGGGAAGTATACTTTATTTAAAACAATTTCAATTTTTTACATTTGAAGCATTCATGAATCTTTGAAAGCTTTCTATCATTATTTTATCTGTTTAGTGACAATAAAACCCAAGGGATAATTCTACTTAATACAAAGTGACTTCAAAAAGTTCATGGAAAATCTTCATTATCTTTTAATTCTACTTTCCAAGAACTTCTGAAGACCGCTCATATTGTTTCTGACATTTCTACAATTACAGTACGCAGTTTGATATTCTATATTTTTAAATCAATATTTCATACTTTATTAACAAATGTTTGAAAGAGACACTGATCTAATTTACAATATACTGAACATGTTTCTCATTAAGATTTTAATATTTTAATTTTGAAATTGCACAATCATGGGAATCAGCTAACAGTTCATGAATGAATTGGAATAAACTATGGAGAAATTAACTGACTATAGCTCTGAACACTTCAATTATTCTTTCTAGGCAGTAACATGACAATCAAGTTCTAAGACTTCTGCTATAGAGTGAGAAGGTTGAGAGACAGAAACACCTATAGAGTTTTTGGCATATTCAGAATGTAAAACAAAATAAAATGTTCCAACCCACAAAAAAAGTGAAGATTTGAGGACTTTTAATCTAATAGTTTTATTCCCCATCAAAACATTTTTTCCTAAATTCTAAAGCTATGTATCATGGAAAATAAAAAATTTGAACCAAAATCTCTGAGAAGCTGATTATTTTATGGTCTGGTATTTCTAAGGAAACAAGAATTAAAGATCAAATTATGCTGACAGAGGGGTCTTAGTGTGCTATGCCTCAAAAAATGATAGACATACCAAAACTTCAATCTAGTCTTGAATCAGCATAATCCCTGACTATATTAAGTTGATTAGTTTCCACATCTATCCACCGAGTAGAGAAAAGCATGACCTAGCACTAGTTATAGACTTTGTACTGATTTGTGTAAAATATATAATATTAAATTACAAATTACAAAGAAAATCATTCATTAAAAATGGCAAGAAATAGTAGCATATAACCAATAATTAAGTTAAATAATAGGGAATGAAGATATTAGATTTATCAGAATTTATTTAAAAATAATCTTGGCTCCTATATTTAAAAAATAGAAGATAAAGAAAATAAATGAAAATATGTTGATTTTTCACCACAATAATAGAATCTATAAATAAAGATGTAAAGTGAAATTCTAGAACTGAAAAAAACAAATAAATGAAATAAAGACCATAAGATATAGGCAAACTACTTAAACCAGATTAGAAGACAGAATCATTAATTTGAAGATGGGTCAAAATATCTAAACTTAACATAGAAAAGTAAATGTGAAAAATAGAAAAGAAGAATAAAACCCATAAATGACCAAGTAAATGATCTAAAATGCATGTAAATGAAGTTCCAGAAAGGAAGAAAATGAAGCAGAATAAATGACAAAAGAGTTCATGACAGATAACTAACATATGCCTATGGATAAGTAAGGAGCTCTGGTAGCATAGTGGTTACAAATCAGGCTGCTAACCTCAAGGTCAACAGTTCGAAACTACCAGCTGCTCCGTGGGAGAAAGAAACTTCTGTAAAGTTTTACAGTCTTGGAAACCCTATACAGGGTTGCTATGATTCGGAACCTACTCCATGGTGTACTACCACCACCATGGATAAGTAGGATAAATTAAATCTACCATAATCTAATTTATTGAACATAAAAAAACTAGATTAAAAAAAAAAACAAAGAAAAAGAGAAATAGTATGAGACTGACCAATCATTGCAATCAATAGAAGCAAAAAAAAAAAAAAAAAGATACCTTTAAAGTGCTCATGTCAATAGCTATCATTGTAATATTACATGCTCAGCAAAAGTGTCCTTCAAGTTGGTTGGTCTGAAGTGTAACGAGACCTGGGGACTCCCAAACCGATGGACAACGACCTAGCCACAGATAACTAGAGTTGAGAGTGAAGCGTCCAGCTGATAAGAAGTGAGGGGAGATGCACAAAAAACACCCAAATTTGCAGATAGTACCCACTTGACCTAGTTTTGATGGCTTGATGATCAGAACTCGACTAGAGGAAGATAAATAAAACAAATGTAAATTTCTACAATTTGATGAACTTGACTTATATTTCTGGATGTCGTAGCTCAAAATATTAACTGAGAAAAAAGAAGTCTTCACCTCAAGTATCAATGCCATCCCCTCTGTACACAGGGTTGATAGGGACAGTCAAATTAAGACATTGGCTACCTAAAATAGGGGTCTATAAAGGCACAAAATGACTGGCTTACAAGTTTTCAAGAGGAAGTTTAGTTTCAGAGTGTGCAGGGGAAGGTAGAATTCCCACTGAATAGTTTTCATCTAGTCTAGATGGGTCTGGTGACAGGAGATGGGGATAGATTCTTATGATTTAATAGTGAGTAATTGTTATCATGACTAATTGCAATCGTCAAAACTGTAAAGGTAGTTTTGTAACATAAAGGGGGGAGTAGTTAATCTTACATTCTAGGAAGAGAAGACCATAAGACCATCAAGGAAAAAGAGCATGAGCAGAACATGTGACCCTATCCAGAGAAGCAGCAACACTAGAGACAGAGACAGATGATGACATGGAGAGATAGAGCAGCTGAGGGCTCTGATGGCAGTGGTGGTGGTAGTGTGCCATGGAGCTGGTTTCAAGTTATAGTAACCCTGTATAGGGTTTCCAAGTCTGTAAATCTTTATGGATTCAGAAAGCCTCATCTTTCTTCTGTGCAATGGCTGGTAGTTTTGAACTGCTGACCTCGAGTTAGCATAACTCATAACCACTACACTAGCACAGCTCCTTAGCTGAGGACTCTAGACTCATGGAAAGAGAAAGGCTGTGTGCTGGCAGCCAGGAGACAGGCTTGCAGAATGTGTCCTTGGGTTGTTTAAATGATCACATATTCCTGAGTGTTTTTGTGTACATAAACCAAAACAAAATAAGACAAAAAACCAGAGGGAATAGAAGCAAATGCTCTTGAATGATGGTGCATGGAGAGGATTTTAATTATTACAGTGAAACAAAATATGATAGAAGAGTGCAACACCTATACTCTCTCATGTAAACTATCAATCAATTCACAATAAAAGCTTAAAAAAAAAAAAAAAAGGCTGTAATCTTCACAGGACCAGATATTATCTAGGAAATTTGCTTCATAAATCTGTAATTTTTTTTGCTGTTTGGTGCCATCAAGTCAATGTCAACTCATAGTGAACTCATGTGGCAGAATAAAACTGTGCCATAGGGTTTTGGACATAATATTTACTCAGAACAGCTCATCAAATCTTTCCCCTATAGAGCTACTGGGTGGGTTCAGACCATCAACTTTTTAGTTAGTAGGTTAGCACTTAACCATTGCACTAGCAATGGTTTTAAGTTTGTTCTGAAACAAGCTGAAATTGAATCAGTAGGAACAAACCACTTTAATAAGCAAAAAGTCTAACATAGCTCTTTCTGCTAAGCCCAATTTAATAAGAATAAACCATCTTGTTGTTGTTGTTGTTGTTAGGTGCCATCGAGTTGGTTCTGACTCATAAAACACAATGCACAACAGAATGAAATACTGCCTGGTTCTGAGTCATCCTCACAATTGTTGCTATGTTTCAGCCCATTGTTGGAGCTACTGTGTCAATCCACCTCATTGAAGATCTTTCTCTTTTTCACAGACCGTCTACTTTCCTGAGCATGATGCTCTTCTCCAGGGACCAGTCCTGCCTGATGGTATGCCCATAGTACATGAGACAAAGTCTCATCATACATGTGTCTAAGAAGTATTCTGACTATATTTCCAATACAAGTTTTATTTATGTTGACCACGCCAGTGATTGAAAACCAAACCTGATAAACTTCCAGTACCACAGGGAATGAAAAGACAGAGACAGGGAGAAGACTGCTTGATGAGAGTGCTCTTAAGTTTTATGTTGATCTTCAGCTTGTCACAAGGATTTTTAGGCTAGAATTGGGACTTTACACTTCATTATTGAGGAGGTAAAGGAGACTTGGTGGGAAAGTAGGTTAAGCATTGGACAGCTAACTACAAGGTTGTTGTTGTTGTTGTTATTGTCAGGTGCCATCGAGTTGAAACCAACTCATAGCGACCCCATGCACAGCAGAATGAAACAATGTCCGATCCTGGGCCAACCCCACTACCGCTGCCACACTTAACGCCATCAATGATGCCACCTGGCTGATCCTTCTCGTTGGGGGGTCTTCTTCTTTTTCTATGACCCTCCATCTTATCCAGCATGACATCCTTCTCCAGCTACTGTTCTCTCCTGACAATATGTCCAAAGTATGAGAGACGAAGCTTAGTAATCCTGGCCTCCAAGGAACACTATGTCTGCACTTCATCCAAAATAGATCTATTGGTTCTTTTGGCAGTCCATGTCACTTTTATTATTCTCCTCCAACACCACAACTCAAAGGCATCAATTCTTCTATGATCTTCCTTATTCACTGTCCAGCTTTCGCATCCATATGAGGTTATGGAAAATACCATGGCTTGGGTCAGGCGCACCTTAGTCCTCAAGCTGACATATCTGCTCTTCAACACTTTAAAAAGTTCTTGTGCAGCAGATTTGCCCAACGCAATATGTTGAGGAGACTCTGAAACTTGCTCTCCAGCATAGAGAAGCTAAAGCAAATAGAAGAATTGAAGAGGTCCAAGAGCTGAACAGAAAATTTCAAAGAT
>NW_006408519.1:56737281-56745761 GCF_000296735.1 Chrysochloris asiatica
GCATCCACTTGACCTTTGAGCTGCAATGGTGGAATAGAAAGCAAATGGTTGATGCTTCCTTGCACTGTGTTGGTGTTGTTTTTCATTTACTTTGAAATCTCAACTCCAACAAAATGTTTCCCCAACAAATTCCTCTAATTTTAGTAATGTCTTTTATTCTTAGAAGGTGACATTTCTCCATGTGATACACTGATATTGAGAAAAGAAAATTCATTTGTAATTTTAAAGTTGAAGATTCTTAACTATTTTTAATTTGTTTTATTAAATGGCATTTAAGTTATTGATGTAGTATTATATTAACTAAAGATTTGTGATGCTTGAAATAACTTACTTCAGATATTTCTAAAGAGCTACTTTCCTAGAATATTTGAACTATCACTAATAAAAAAAAAAAAATGGTGATTGTTGTCTCAGTAAAGGTGAACAGATGATTGATTTGCTTTTGTTGTCATTGAGTTCTGTTGAGTTAGTTCCAACTTACAGCAACTTTGTATAGGTTTTCTGAGAAGCAGCTGGTGGTTTTGAGTTGCCAACAATTTGGATAACAGTTCATGCTATAGTGCCACACCAGGATTTGCTTTAGAATAAAGTAAAAGTCTTAATTTTTAGATTAAAAACAGTGACTTTTCTTTTATCATGATTTACTAATTTAAAAAATTATTAAAAATTAAAAAAAGATGTAATTTCTAAAATTGATAGTAGAGAAACTTGAAGCTATAATAAAGGTAGTGGGGCAGGTAGGGAAATTGATTTTATCTTATGTCATATCAATGAAAATTGCACTGAATACTAAATCAATGCTAAAATTAGAAAATAAACAATATAAAGTGATAAAGAAACTATGTATTTACTGAAACAAAATGAATCAGAAATAGGTGGTCACAGATATAATGTTAAACGCACAAATTTCAATTAAAATTTCAAATTGATAATCAGAGGAATTTTAAAAGTTAATCAAAAGAGACTTAATTAAGTCCCGTAACAGAATGGTGCAATATAATCAAAAGCTACATCTCACATTATTTTAGAGCGAGTATGTAGCTTAGTGGTTATGAATCGGGCTGCTAACCTAAGGGACAGCACTTCGAAACTACCAGCTATTCCACGGGAAAAAGATGAGGCTTTCTACTCCCGTAAAGATTGAGTTTTGGAAATCCTTTATAGGGTAGCTATGAGTTGGAACCCACTCCACGGCACGTAACCACCACATGTTATTTATTTATTTAGTGATCATGGTGACTGCAGGATAAGCAGTGAACTGTGAATCACTAGGTTGTTGCACTACAGGAAAAAGTTGAGACTTTTTATTCCCACAAAGATTTACAGCCTCAGAAACCCTATAGAGGGTCGCTATGAGTCAGAACCGACTCCACGACACTTAACAAAAACATAGTATTTTTAGCATGAAAAACGTAGATTAATAAAATCAGAGTTTTTTAAGGAATGCAGTACATTAATTTTTGAAATAATATTTTAGAGAAACAGGAATGTTAAAACTTGAAAATGAAATCAAGACTCGGATATTATTTCATTGAGAATGTATAAGAGAAGAGTTATTTTATTTTATTTGATATTTTATTGCTTTCCATCCTTCTTTGCTATGGAGAGAAAAGGAAAAGAACCAAAAGTAATGAAATTATGAAAAAATATTTGAGGTTAATATAGTAAAAATACCACCTAAAGATTAACTACCTTTTTAAAAAAATTTTTAATAAAGTAGATTTTAGTGTGCTCTCGGATAATAGTGACACAACATGGATAAAAATATTAAAAATTATTTTATTTTTTGGCCAACTGACTAATATTCTATTTAAACAGTGCCCTTAGTCATTCTATTTTAGTTCTTAACCTTAATAAATGGGGTATAGGAGAAAGGAGGAAATTTTTCATTATCTGCTTTACCTCAATGACAAATTCTGCCCATACACACAGGAAATCATTCATCTTTTCATTCAAAGGTTACTTATTGCTGGGCATCATGAAAATCATTGGTGTATTATGTATGTATGACTAGAGCCATTCAGGTGCCATAGAAGCCACCAAGAAGTATACTAACATAGTTGTATGAGAAAACACAGGAATGAGTTCTTAGAAATGGTTATATACTTGCAGACAGTTGCTGTAATTTCTGATAGACATTTTTGTAATATTAACATTAAAAAACAAAACAAAACAAAAACAAAGAAAAGCAAACTTCTTTATAAACATATGCATATTTTATTCTATTGTTTCTTCACTGTTTCTCACAGGAACATGGGTATATTCTGTCCCTATTTGCAATTCTCAATTCACTGTTTTTGATTCTATCGACTTTTATTTCCTTCAAGAACCTGCACTTTTAATTATCACCTCCTTCTTGAAAAATTAGTCCTTTCATTAAAAAGTTTGCATATCTGCAGTGTCCAATATGGTAGACACTCTACACAGGTGACAAGTGAGTGCAGTGTGGCTAATATGATGCACAAATAGAATTTTAATTTTTAATTAATTTATATAAAGTAGATTTTTGAATTTATATAAAAATAATCCTACAGAATAGTGAAAAGAGCCCTAGTGGCATAATGTTTAAGTGCTCTGCTGCTGAGCAAAATATCTGTCGTTTGAACATACCATCATCTTCCAGTGAGCACAGACCTGATAATCGCTTCTCATAAAGATCACAGACTAAGCAATCCATGGGACAATTTTACCTATTGCACTGGGTAAATCTGGTACAAAAGGATTCTTTAAAGTGTTAAGGAGAAAAAATATCACTAAGGACTAAGGTACATCTGACCCAAGTCATCGCATTTTCAATCATCTTACAATCATGTGAAAGCTGGACAATGAATAAAGAAAACCAGAGAAGAATTAACACATTTGAATTATGTTACTGATGAAGAATATTGAAAGTATCATGCACTGCCAAAAGAACAAACAAACCTATGCTGGAAGAAGTACAATCAGAATGTTTCTTAGAAGCAAGGATGGCAATACTTTGTCTCAAGTACTTTGGACATGTTGCCAGGGGGAACCAGTCCCTGAAAAATAACATCGTTCTTAGTAAAGCAGAGGCTCAGAGAAAAAGAAGGCCCTCAACAGATGGATTGACACAGTGTCTGCAACAATGATCTCAAACATAGTAACAATTGTGAGGATGGCGTAGGATCAGGCTGTGTTTCGTTCTGTTATACATAGGGTTACTATGAGTCACAACTAGCTCTATGGCACCTACCAACATCAACAACATAGGGTCACCATGTTCCAGAATTGAGTTAAGAGCATACATACAACAAACAACAGGATGTGAATAGTGACCCCATGTGACTATTGAGGGTGAAATATAGGTTGTGTGACATTGGAATGGTCTATTTAATTTTACTTAATTTTGATGGATATAAATTTACATAACCTTATATGAATAGTGACAACTATATTGGACAGTACAGTTCTAGACATTTATTTTTGATTTCTTATGAGAAATGTAAGGTCACAAAGTTAAAACATGCCTGAAAACCAACTCCTCCTTCCACATAGAATATGCTACTTTTATGAATTCCTTATTGCAGTTAATGGCATCACCATTCACCAAGGCAACAGTGTTCAAACACTAGGTGATGTATTAGGATTCATTCTAAAATGAAAAGAGCATGACCTTTGAATCAAACACACCTGGCTTCAAATAGGGTATCTCCATTTCTTTGCCATTTGACCTTGGGCAAATTAAATAACCTGCAAGGCTCTCTCTCGCTTTTTTTTTTTTTTTTTTCCATTTGTAAAATAGAAATAAATATGTGCATCACACATGACTATTATCAGGATTAAATGGCATAACATATGTAAACCACCTGGCATGGTGTTGGGTACATAAAGCAAATATATTTCATAAATATACATTATCTCCTCCCTTGCTTCCTATTTCAAATGGATTAAAAAAATTCCATTGACTCTGCTTCTAAAATATTTTATGATTTTTCCTTCCTTTTCATTCCCATTGAACAAATTCTTATTAATCTTCTTATCTTTGTTTGTTTCCCCAGTACAATAGTTCGTTAATCAGTACCTTTGTCCCCGTTCTCCTTTAGTAATTTATCTAATCCATTTTCATAATGTCCACAAAATAACTTTCTAAAACAAATGTCTGATCCTATCACACACTGTTTATTATTTTAAACTTTTACTACAGAAGTATGTAATTCTGTTTGGGATGGTTTTAACTTCTCTGTTAAGTGTTAACACAGATGCTATCATAGTGAGAGTAGCCTTCTGCAAATTTTAAACTAACATTTTTATGATCCAATGTTATTTTGAAGGTACCTGCAGATCTCATTTATTTCCATACTATTGTTGTTTTTAAGTTCCATCACTGTTGGTTCCAACTCACAGTGATTCTGTAGAGGATTTCTGAGGAAAGCCTGGTGGGTTTGAATCTCCGACTTTGTAGGTAACTTTTCAGTGTTTATCCTACATTACCAGACCAGGACTCCTTCAGGTTGTTAACATTTCATTTGAATATTTTTAAATACAATAGCTTATTTATCTATTTTTCTGCTGATATATAGTTAGACTGCTGTAGTTATTAAGTGCCTTGGTTCAAGCTCACCAACTGCTCCAAGGAAACCCTATACAGGGTTGCTATGGGTCAGAACTGATTCGACAGCACTTAACAACAACAACAACCTTTGAAATTTAAGAGTATTTGAGATACTTACTTACGAAGATCAAAGAGCACAGCCTTCGGTATGGATTGCATCTCAATAAAGAAAACAAAAATCCTCACCACTGGACCAAAAAACAACATTCTTAATAATGGAGAAAAAAATTAAAGTTGTCAAGGACTTCATTCTTCTTGGATTAACCATCAACACTCATGGAAGCAGCATTTAAGAAATCAAAGGAAGCATTGCATTAGGCAAATCAGTTGCACAAGACCTTTTTAAAGTGTTGAAGAGCAAAGATGTCAGCTTGAGGACTAAGGTGTGCCTGACCCAAGCCATGGGATTTTCAATAACCTCATATGCATGTGAAAGCTGGAAAATGAATAAGGAAGACTGTAGAAGAATTGATGCTTTGGTGAGTTATGGTGTTGGAGGAGAATAACGAAAGTGCCATGGGCTGCTAAAAGGAAAAAAAAAACAGAGCTGTGTTGGAAGAGGTGCAGCGAGAGTGCTCCTTGGAGGCCAGGATTGCCAAACTTCATCTCTCATACTTCAGACATATTGTCAGAAGGGACCAGTCACTGGAGAAGGATATCATGTTTGGTAGGGTGGAGGGTCAGAGAAAAAGAGGAAGACCCCCAGTTAGATGGATTGGTAAAGTTGCAGAACCAATGGGCTCAAGCGTGGCAACAATTGTGACGTTGACCCAGGACTGGGTAGTGTTTCTTTCGGTTGTGCATAGGGTCACTATGAGTCAGACCTACTCAATGGCACCTAACAACAGCAACAAACCTTGAAGTTCAAACTGAATTTGCAGACAAGTGATCCTTCTACAGTGTCACACCAGGACTCCAATGATTAGAACCATGATATTAGAACTCTCATATAATCTGATCTGAATTTTATGGAAAATACATTGAGTTTAGGATTTGTTCAGTTTACTATATGATATAGTCACATGTTCTAGAAAAAGAGTTGCATGTGATCAAAAAGCAAAATATAACAGGATGCTAACAGCATCTTTGTATGGCACTGTAGCATAAGCACTGGACCACAAGGTCAGTTTGAACTGCATTGTGGTTGTTCAAACCCACCTACGGCTCCTCGGAAACCCTATACAGGCTCACTAAGAATTGGAACTGACTCCAAGTTGTTTGACAACAGCAACAATATCATAGAAGACTACCATTCCTTCCCCCTCCAAAGTAACCACAATTCTGAGCTCAATTGCTATACATTTCTGTTTTGGAATTTCATATATATTTATGGGCTGTATTTCCCTCCCTCCTCAGTATAATGTCTATAGTATTATATATGTTCTGCATGTGGCTGTGTTTTAATTTTTTTGCTCTTGAATATACCATTATATGAATATGCAACAACTTATTTACTCATTCTATACTTGATGTACATTTGAAAGATTTTTAGTTTGGGGGTTTTGTTTTGACATTCAGAATGAAGCTTATATTAAATGGGCACACACACTCTTTCCTGTTAGTTTATTCCTAAATAAAATTGCTAGATCATAGAGTAAATAGTTCTTACTCTCTGTGCTGTTTTCAGAGTAGTTTAATCTTTTACAACTTTACCAGAATTTATGAGAATTTCAGTCGCTCCACATCCCTGACAATACTTGATATTGGTAGCCATCCTAATAGGTGTGTAGTGATATCACATAATGGTTGTATTTCCTATTTTCTGATTGCAAATTATTTATCTTGTCACGTACATATCTGACATTTGGATATTCTCTTTGCAAAATGCCTGTTCAAGATTTTAATATTCTGTGTTATTCTTATTGATTTGTAACACTTTTTGTATCGTGTAGACATGAATCATATGTATTGCAAATATCTACACCTCAATTACACATCATATTTTTACTCCTTTTAATGAACATAAGTTTCAAGTTTTCATAAGGCATAATCTTTTATACTTTTCTATTATTGATGTTTTTATAATGCCCTTTTAGGAACTACTACCAAAAATTAATAAAAATATTCTCTTATGCTTTTTTTCTTTAAGTCTATTATTTTGTACTTTGCATTTATTTCTGTGATTCATCTGGAAATAATTTTGTGTATGATGTGATATTGGGGTAAGAGTCCATTTTTTTCCATATGGATACTCAGTTGACCTTCCCCTCCCCATTTATTGAAAAGATAATCATTTCCCCAATGAATTGTGGAGGTAACTGTCATAAATCAGGTTACTATATATGCTTAGATCTGTTTCTGGAATCTGTGTTCCCTGCCATTGGAGTCTCTTTTATTTTTAATCTTTGTACCTCTACTGTATAAATTTGTGTAGTTTTAAAATAAGTTTTATATGGGGAGTTTGAGTTATCCATTTGTTTTATTTTTAATTATATATTCTATTTTAGTTACTCTGCATTCCCATTACATTTCATAATTAGTTTACCAATACCTCCAAAATATTTGAATTGTACTGAGTTGAAATTTAATTTAATGAGAATTGACTTATTAACAATACTGAGACTTCCAGTTTAAGAAAATGGTGTGTTTATGCCTTTACTTAGATATTTAGTTCTTTAGTTTTCACTTTAGAAGTTTTACACATATTTGTGAAATATATCATTTTTATTATCTTTTATCAGTAAGGAGCAGTCCTTGGAGAAGAACATCATGCTTTGCCAAGGGTTGATGAAAAGAGGAAGTCCCTCAATGAGATGGATTCACACAGTGGCAACAACACTAGGCTTAAACATAATTATGATTGTGAGATGGTTTAGGACTAGGAAGTGTTTCATTCTATTGTACATATGGTTGCTATGAATTGAAACCTTAACAATGTTGATGCTACTATAAATGGCTTTTCTTTTGTTTTAATATTCTACTTGTTTGTTCTCATGTCAGAGATATCTGAAGTATCTACTGGATTCTACTAGCAGATTAATTTACTAAAGATAAATCCTCATGAAAAGCTTGTAGCAATACTAGTTAATAAGTTCTAGTTTAGGAGTCCTATTGGTGCAGTTGTTAAGTGTTAGCTGCTAACTAAAACGTAGGCAGTTTGTATTTACCAATCACTCCACAGGAGCAAGATTGTAGTCTGCTTTCATGAAGATTATAGAGCCTTTGAAACCCTAGAGGGTAGTTTATCTTTGTCTTATTTGGTCCCTATGGAGACTAGTGTGGAATGTAGGCTAAGCACTGTACTACTTAGATGTTCAAACCCACCAGCTGCTCCTTGAATACCTTATACAGGATCACTTTGAATGACTCAATGGCACTTAAAAACAACCTATGGTCCCTGTGAGTAAGAGTCAACTGGACAGCAGTAGGTTTGGTTTAAGTCCTTGTTTGTTAATATGTTTTTCAGCTTTTTATTTGAAAGCCAGTTTAGCCAGAAATAAAAACCGTAGTTCTCATTTTCCTTATTTGAGTTTCTTAAATATTTGCTATCCAATTTTCTTTTGGTACAATGTACTCACATTGTCAAAAGTAATGATTTTGTTTTTTAATTGTAAGATACATGTGTAGCTTCCAGTGATTTTTTTTTTCTCTGAAATCTAGCAGTTTTGATAGATTTGATTTTGATCTTTCTGAATCTTTATATATATATAGTGTGTTAAGTGTGGTCGAGTCAGTTCTAACTCACAGCAAACCTGTATACAGTTTCTAGGGAGCAGGTGGTGGTTTCAACCACCAACCTTGTGGTAAGCAGTCCAATGTTGATCCTGTAGCACCATACCAGAATTCCAATTTTAGGTATACAAAGTGCAATTTCAATTTACATATGTATATGTATATGTTTTGATTCTAAAAAAATTTTCAGGACCGGGCAGACAACAAACATATGAAGCAATGTTCACGATCACTA
>NW_006408519.1:56767086-56781725 GCF_000296735.1 Chrysochloris asiatica
TACAGATTTGTTTGTTCTTTTGGTGGTCCATGACTCCATCATAAATAACTTCTGACATAAATTGAGTAATTCCTTCTTTAAAAAAGTATTATTGCCTTTTATTCGAACTGAACAAGGGGACAATGAGTAGTTTAAAATCAAGAAAGTTGTGTGTCAGTGTTGTGTCATTTCACCATATTTATCCAATCTGTATATTGAGCAACTTAGCTGAGAAGCTGGACTATATGAAGAACATGACATTAGGATTAGAGATAAACTCAATAACAACCTGTGATATGCAGATGTCACAAACTTGCTAAGTGAAAACAAAAAGGATTGGAAGCACTTGTTGATGAAGATTAAAGAATACAATCATCAGTATGGATTACAACTCAGTGCAAAGAAAACAAAAATCCTCACAACTAGACAAATAAACAATATTGTGATAAAATGAATGAAGATTGAAGTTGTAAGGGATTTCATTTTACTTGGATCCACAATCCATGCTCATGGAAGCAGCAGTCAAGAAATTAAAGGATGTATCCCCTTGGACAAATCTGTTGCAAAAGACATTTTTAAAGTGTTAAATAGCAAAGAGGTCAGTTTTACAACTAAGGAGGTCCTGAGCCAAGCCATGATATTTTCAATTGACTCATATGCATTTGAAACTGAACACTGAGTAAGGATTACAAGAGAAGAATTCATGCATTTGAATTGTGATGCTAGCCAAAAATATTGAAAGTTCCATGGACTTCCAGGAGAACAAACAAACCCGTCTTGAAAGCAGTACAGCCAGAATGATCATTTGAAGTGAGGATGGCAAGACTTTGTCTCATGTACCTTAGACATTAGAAGAGAATCATTCCTAGAAAAGGACACCATGCTTTATAAAGTAGAGGGTCAGTGAAAAAGAGGAAGACCTCCATGAAATGGACTGACACAGTGGCTATAACAACGATCTCAAACATAACAATGATTTAGTGGATGGCACACGATGACAAAGGAGTGTTCTATTACACATATGGTCACTGAGTCCTTGGAACTGACTTGAAATCACTAACAACCATCAAGATCTGTCTATTGTGTTCTTGATCAGAATGATCTGTAGTTGTAACCAGACACAATCTAGTTCTCATTACAGATGCGTTTCAGGGTAAACTATTAGCCCTGACGATTAATTTTTTTCTAAGGAATATTTGCCTTTTTTTCTCTTTTGTTTCTGATAAGGAAAGACCAATCTTATATAACCACAAACTTTACAGACCCAAGAAACTATTAACAAAGTAGGATGTTAAACAGAAACATTATAAACCATATTATGTCAATTAATAGAGTTAATACTTGAGACTATTGTCCTACTTTCAAACCCAGGAAACCAATCCCACAAGGCGTTTGATTACGTCTAAGAAGTGTCTCTAGCTATGTTCTCACACATACATGCATTCATATACATCAGCATAAAAAAGATCTGTAGACAGTCATATATGCACACACATAATATACTAACACCTATCTATACATATATACACACGTAGCTATATATATGGGTTGTTATTTCTAATGTTGCAAAATGATTCATGCTATTGAATTTACCAATTTATATTTTTGTGTGCTTCTTAGTGTCATCATTTGATTGATGAAGTAAGTAAGCACTTCATCAACATTCCAGGTTACCTTTCCCACCACCAAAAATAACACGAGTCTACTATCTAAAGTCACCATCTGTCTCAGTTGATCTTACCATGGTGACTTGTGTGTTGCTGTGATGCTGGAAGCTAGGCCACTGGTATTTTAAATACTGGCAGGGTCACATAAGATGGACAGGTTTCAGTGGATCTTCCAGACTAAGACAGAGTAGGAAGAAGGAAAGGCAGTCCACTTCTGAATGATTAGCTGCTAGAAGCCTTCTGAATAGCAGAGAAATATTATATGATATAATGACAGAAGATGAGCATCTCAGATTGGAAGGCACTCAAAATAGAACTTAGGAAGAGCTGCCTACTCTATGTAGAGCTAACCTTAATGATGATGACATGGATTAAGCAAAACTTCCAGGACATTTATTTGTAATGGGTCACAACTCAAAATGAGAAAAAAAAAAAAAACAACTGCAAACATTCATAAATAATTAGAATGTGAAATGTACAAAGTATGAATCCAGGGGAACTGGAAGTCATCAAAAATGAAATGGAGCACAAAATGATAGATATCCTAGGCATTAGTGAGCTGAAATGGACTGGCAATGGCCACTTTGAATCAAATAATCAGATAGTTTACTATATCAGGAAAAAAAAAATTAAAGATGAGTGGCATGACATTCATCATCAAAAAGAGCATTTCAAGACCTATCTTGAAGTACAACACTGTTTGTGATAGGATAACATCCATACACCTGTAAGGAAAACCAGTTAATACTACTATTATTTAAATTTATGCACTGACCCCTAAAACCAGTGCTGATGAAATTCAAGATTTCAACCAACGTATTCTGTCTGAAATTGATCAAACTAAGCAATCAATATGCATTGATAATTACTGTAGATAATTATAGTAGTTGGAAAACATGGACTTGGTGATAGAAATGATGTTGGGGATCCCATGATAGAATTTTGGAAGATCAATAACTCCTTCATTGTGAATACCATTTTTCAACAACATAAAATGTGACTATGCACATGGAACTCAACAAATGAAATGCACAGGAATGAAACTGACTACATTTATGGAAAGAGACAATGGAGAAGCTCAATATCATCAGTGAAAATAAGACCAGGGACCAACCGTGGAAGAGACCAACAATTATTCTTATGCAAGTTCATGCTGAAGTTGAAGAAAGCTAAAACAAACCCATGAGAGCCAAAATATGACCTTGAATATATACCACCTGAATTTAGAGATGATATCAAGAACAGATTGATACATTATACACTAATGTCCAAAGGTTGCAGTCATACATTGACAGGGAGTGGCCAGAAATTCAAGCTGGATTCAGAAGATGATATGAAATGAGAGATATTGAATGGATATTGACTGAAATAAAGAACACCAAAAACATGTTTACTTTTGCTTTATTGACTATACAAAGGCATTTAACCTGTGGGGATAATATCAAGCGATAGATAACATTGCCAAGAATGGGCATCCCAGAACACATATTTTTTGTCCATAGACCAAGAGTCTGTCATTTGAACATAATAATGAGGTACTGAATGGTTTAAAATCAGGAAAGGTGTGTTCCAGGATGGTATAATTTCACCATATATATTCAATCTGTATGATAAGCAAATAATCTGAGAAGCTGGACTATATGAAGAAGAACATGACATCAGAATTGGAGGAAGACTCCAATTAAAAACCTGTAACACGCACAAAACACAACCTTACTTGCTGGAAGCAAAGAGGACTTCAAATACTTAGTGATGAAATCAAAGACTACAGCTATCAGTATGGATTGCACGTCAAAATAATGAAAACAAAAATCTTCACAAAAATTGAGAAAAGATTGAAGTTGTCAGAGACTTCATTTTGTTTGGATCCATAATCAACACTCCTGGAAACAGCAGTCAAGAAATCAAATGCTCTGTTGCCTTGGGTAAATCAGCTGCAAAAGACCTCTTGGAAATATGGAAAGAGCAAAACAGTCAGTTTGAGGACTAAATTGTGCATGACTCAAGAAATGATATTTTCAATAGCCTCATATTCATGTGAAGGTTAAGCAATGAATAAAGAAGAACTTAGAAGAACTGTTTCATTTGAATAATGATGTTGGCATGAACTGCCAGAGGAGAAAACAAATCTGTACTGGAAGAAGTATAGTCAGAATGCCTCCTTAGAAGTGAGGTGCAAGATTTTATCACTCATTCTTTGGACATGTTGTCAGGAGGAATCAGTCCTTGAAAAAGAACACAATGCATGGTAAAGTGGAGGGCCATTGAAAAAGAGAATATATCCCACAAATACATGAGTTTGAAGAAGGACATTGGTACAACGGTATTTATATTTCCTGCAAACACAATTATGAATGTAGTGGAGGAACATGTTGAAAACTTCTTAGACATTATGAAGCATTTTAAGGCAATGAGTTGTGGGGCCTCGGGGCTCAGGATCAACGTCTAAGGGAAAACCATAGTCAATTGACCTAATATAGTCCACAAAGACAATGTTTCACACACATCCTACTTTGGTGAATAGCATCTGGAATCTTTAAAGTTCATTGGTGCAGCTATTCTTTCCTTGTACAGAAGAAAGAAGAGTTACGTGAGTTGAAGAGGATGGTGCAGGACTATGCAGTGTTTTGTTCTGTTGAGCATAGGGTTGCTAAGAGTCAAAAATGACTAGATGGCACCAAACAAGAATAACAACTATCTAAAGAGTGATACTTCCTTTGCCTTCCCCACCAATCTCTGATAACCACCATTGAACATTGCGTAGGGTCTCATAGTCTATTAATGCTGTTTTTATGTGCTATCAACTCAGTTCTAAATCATAGTAACGCCATGTACAACAGAATAAAACACCGCCTGGTACTGTGCCATCCTCACAGTAATCGGTATGTTTGAGTGCGTTGTTGTAACCAGTGGGTTAATCCATTTCATTGAGGGCCTTCCTCTTTTTTGCTATTTCTTTTTTCTCTGCATGTGTAAGGATTCCTAGTGGCATAGTGGGTTACAAGTAGGTGTGCTAACAGCAAGAACAGCTGTTTGAATCTACCAGCCACTTTGAGGAAGAACGATAAGGTTTTCTGCTCCTCAGAAACTCCCTACAGGGTTGTAATGAGATGGAAATGATTGAGAGCACATAGCCATCACCATCACCTATATTTATGTTGCTCTTGTTAAGTGCCATAGAATCAGTTCTGACTCATAATACCAAGTATAGGGCTTCCAGGAGAAGTTGGTGGATTTAAACACCCAAACTTTTGGTTAGAAGTCCAGTGTTCATACAACAGTGTCACACTAGGACTGTATTTAATATATATATATATATTTAAATTAAGACAAACTGTTAGGTGTGGTAGAGTCAGTTTTAATCCTATGTACAACAGAAGTAAACACTGTACTATCCTCACAATAGTCATGTTTGAGCCCATTTACTGAAGTCAATATATTGCTATCACCAAGGTAATATTTTCCACATACCTATCCTCTATATTTCCAACCTTTGCATTCCAGTCACCAGTAATTATCAATATATGTTGACTACATTTTTGATCATATTCAGACTGAACAAGTTAGTAGAAATCTTGATTTTCTTCATCATTGACTTTAGTTGTTGATGCATACATCTGAATAACAGTGGTATTAACTGGTCTTCTTTGTAAGTGTTTTTATATTATCATATCACAGACAGCATTGTACTTCAAGACAGATGTTGAAATGTTCTTTTTTACAATGAATGTGATGTCATTCCTCTTAATTTGATGTTACCATCATAGTAAACCAAATGATTGTCTAATTCAAAATGACATTCCCATCCATTTCAGCTCACTAATGCCTAGGATATCGATCTTTATTCATTTTCACTAATTTTTTTTTCCAGAAAATAAAATAGCTACCTAGTCTTGCCTTTGCTCTTCTGTATGAAGCATATCTTTTTTTTTTTAAATCTCACTGCTTTTAAGATATTTTTTTTTCCTTTTCACTGATTTTAGTGCAATGATTTTTTTTCTGTCCTACCCGTTAAGAAGAATTGATTTATGTTGTTGGATGGGAATATTGAAAGTACCAAAGGCTTCCAAAAGAACTAACAAATCTGTGTTGGGAGAAGTACAGACAGAGTTCTCAGAAGCCAGGATGGTCAAACTTCATCCCTTATACTTCAGACATATTGTCAAGAGTGACCAGTCCCTGGAGAAGAACATCATGCTTGATAAAGTGGAGGGGCAGCGATAAAGGGGAAGATCCCTAATGAGATCTTGGTACAGAAGATCGGTACAGTGGCAGCAGCAATGGGCTCAAGCCTAACAATGATTGCAAGGTTGGTAGAGAACTGGGCAATGTTTTGCTCTGTTGTGCATAGGGTCGTTATGAGTTGGTACTGACTTGATGACAAGAAACAACAACAAGAAAAAACAACCACCTTTTAAGGAATGTAATTACACATGAAATAATCTGTATATTTCTACTAGTTCACTGACACTTTGTTTCCTGGCTTATTTATCGTTTATTTCTTTATTCTCTGTATTTTATACTGGATAGTTTCTGATACTGTATCTTCAAATTCACTACCTTTTTTAATCCAGTTTCTACTTTGCCATTAAGCTTATCCTCTGATATATTTTCCATTTCAGACATTCTAAGTGAAATTTTTCATCACAAGCAAATTTATATAGGTCCCTTTTTAGGTTGTAAAATGTCTCTAACTTTTAGATCACATGAAATGCAACAATACCTTTTAGTATTCTAGACTGGTAAATCAAATATCTGTGTCAGTTCTGATTCTTTTTTTTTTTTTTTAGGTTTCTTTTCTTTTTTTTTTTTTTTTTTGGTTTTACAATCATTGTTTCATTGCACTGTTTACAATCTCCTCTGTGCATTATCATTTAACAGTATTTGCTTCTATTCCCTCTGTTATTATTATTTTGGGGTGGATATACACGAAAACACTCAGGAATCGGATTCATTTTTTATTGTGTTTATTTTGTTGTTATTGTTTAGAATGTACACCAATGCAATAATTTCTACAGGTAAGAACCTGTAGAAATAACCAACAACACTCATCCTCTTTTTCTGAGTTTTTCTTCCCACATGAATATAAATTCATTACCCCCTTAGATTGCCTTCTAATATTTAAAATTGCTGTTGTCAGTTTGATCACTTATAGATAGTTCATTAAAAAGCATAATGATCAAAACAGAAATGTTTTATGAGTAAAGCTAAACTACTGTTTGATTTTAAGACTCCTGGGAAATGTTAGCTTCAGAGTTAAAGACTGTCTCAGGGCAACAGGTTCAGGAATTCATCCAAACTTTATGGTCCCAGGGTATCCGGAGTCCATGAGAATTTGAAATTCTTTTTACTTTTTGCTCAAGATTCTTTTAAAAAAATATTTTACCAAAATTTTCATTAGTGCTAGATGGGAACCATCTAGTTCTTTTAGTCTGATTCAATTTTAATAGTTAATTTTTCTCCATATTAGGACATTTTTATTTTCTTGCATTTTGTATGACTGATGTCCTTTTGTATAGCATGTATCTTGACTCTTTAATTCATTGCTACCAATATTCCATACCTTCAAACATATACTTTTTTTTTCCTTCATACTTTCCTTTGGTTTTCTAGATGTTCTCATTGGTAGACGTTCACAAAACAGGGTAGAATGTAACTTCTGGTAGTGGAATTAAGTGTTTATTTCATTTTGATTAGAAAATAAAACAACACTTCTTGTTGTTCCTAAGTACCATCGAGTCTGTTTCAAATCATAGCGATCCTGCACAGGGTTTCTGAGAAGTAGCCGGTGAGTTTGAACCACTGATTTTGTGGTTAGCAGTACAGTGCTTATCTTACAGGGCCATACCAGAACTCCAAAATAACACTTGTTGTTGTTGTTAAGTGTTGCTGAGTCGGTTCCAACTCTTAGCAACCCTTTATAGAGTTTCTAAGGAGTAACTGGTGGGTTTGAACTGGAGTCCGAGTTGATCCTACATTGCTACGCCGAGAGTGCAAAACAGCACTATTACTTACTTAAGAAAGCTACTTCTAGCAACCAACAAGTTATCTGATTGTTTATGCTTTTTTTATAGGATGAGAGGTTTGTAAAAAATTTATCTTTCACTCCTGGAATTCTGAAGTCCTTTCCTAGCTCTTCAAAGAGCTCTGGTAGCGTAGCGGTTACAAATCGGGCTGCAAACCTCAAGGCCAGCAGTTCGAAACTACCAGCTATTCCGCAGGAGAAAGATGAGGTGTTCTGCTCCTGTAAAGATTCCAGCCTCAGAAAGCCGATAGGCGTGTTCTACTCTGTCCTATAGGGTCTGTTTGAGTGGAAACAACTTGACGATATGTATCAAAAATATTTGCTAGTTGTTGTACTCAATTATTTAACTACATGGCTCTGTGGGTTAATGCGCTAGACTGCAAAATCGCTTTGAACCATAATGTTGGTGGTTCGAGTTCACCAGCTGTTCCTCGGAAACCCTATACTGGGTTCACTATGGGTCGGAACCAACTCGAAGGCACTTAAGTAGTGATAACAGCAACGAAAACATCTCATTTATTCTGCAAAGCACCAGTGGGGAGTAGGTGTGATATCCATTTTACAGATTAGAAATCTGAGGTTTAATTAACTTGCTCTAGGCCACAAACCCACAGCGCCACACCAGGACTCCAAACTGCAAGGTCAGTGGTTCAAGCTCACCAGCTGCTCCTCGGAAACCCTATACAGGGTCGCTATGGGTCAGAACCGATTCGATGACATTTAACAACAACAACAAAGCCACAAAAGTTAGTATATGTTGGAGGTAGCGTTGTACTTCAGCAAGTTTAATTCAAAGCTTGCACATAATCACTGTGCTATACTTTCTTCCCTAAAGATATTATATCAAAGTGCTGTCTGCCTTGATAATTTAAAATCATTTAAAATTTTTAATTTCATTTCTGTATATTGAGTTATATTAGAAAATTACATGATTTTAATTTTGATGATATTATTGTTAAAAGTAATCATGGTGTGAATGCATTTTAAAGATATAATGGCTTTCAGGTTCAACCTAGGGCTTTGTCTCAACATCAAAAAGAGCCATCTCAGAAACAGGAGGAAGGGCTCACTACCATCAAAGTAAAAGTGAAGCACATCCTTTGGACCTCAAGATCCTTGTACATAGAACCTCCTTGATCCAGGGACGCTGGAGGAACAGCAGTGGAGCAATAATAGCAGAAGCAAAAGCCAGAACTTTAGACAGAGTGGAGGGTTTCTTGACTCATGAAACAAGTAGAGCACCTTTAAACAGGAGGCTCACTTGTAGAATGGGTGCCTCCAGTCACTTAAGTGGGTAGCTAGGTTTGCTGAGCCATGGAGCTACAGCTGAGGGCCTTCAGGCTGAGGCGGATGATGGAGTGGTGTGCTTTGTGGGCACTTACCAGCATCCATAAAAGAGCATTCTAACATTGCTGAAGCACAGAGATGCCTGCCTAAGGGCAAGGCTGAGGAGAGGCTATTTTGACTGGAAGAATTGTGTCCTGAGCATTTCTGACATTGAATTTGTAACCTGTTAACTTCTCTATAAAATTCCATAACTGTGAGGATGCTGTGTGATCATTACAATGAATTATTGAACTCAGCTGGAGTACCAAAAAGTTGTAGGAGAAATTGTTGGTGCCACAGTTGTTGTACTCATTAACCTTAGATATGCAGATAATACAACCTCGTTTGCTGAATACAACCTTGTTTGCTGAAAGCAAAGAGGATTTGAAGCACTTGCTGATGACAATCAAAGAACACAGTATTCACTATGGATTGCAACTTAGTATAAAGGAAATAAAAATCCTCACAACTGGACCAGTAAGCAACATCTGCTGCAGAAGACCTCTTTAAAATGTTACAGAGCACAGAGGTCAGTTTGAGGACTAAGGTTTACCTTGATTCAGAATCAAGCCATGGTATTTTTAATCACCTCATAAGTATGTGAAAACTAGATACTGGAGACCAGAGAAGAATTGATGCATTTGAATTATGGTGCTGGTGAGGAACACTGAAAATTCCATGGACTGCAGATGAATAAAATGAACAAATAAATCTGTCTTTAAAGAAGTACAGACAAAATTCATCTTAGAAATGAGGGCAGTTAGACTTGCTTTCCTGTACTTTGGAGATATTATCAGGAAGAACCAGTCCTTGGAAAGGATATATCGTGATTGGCAATGTAGAGGATCAGCAAAAAAATTGTGGTGGTATTGTTGTTAGGTGGCCATGGAGTCAGTTCCAACTCAGAGTGACCCTGTATAGGGTTTGCAAGGATTGGCTGGTGGGTTTGAATTGTTAACTTTGTGGTTTGCAGTCCAGTGCTGATCCTAAAGTGCCATGCCAGGATTCCACATCAAGAAGAAGGATCAATGTTAAAAAGGACCTCATGATTGGTAAAGTAGAGGATCAGCAAAAAAATAGTAAGACGACCCCCCCCCACACACACACACAGTGAGATGGATTGAGGAAGGCATTGTTTCATTATTTTGCATATAAAAGCCATTATGAGACAGAACTAACTCAATGGCACATAACAACAAAAGACTAGCTCAGAAAGGATAAGTGACCTACCACCTCAGGTCACCCACTTAGGCAGTGACAATCCTCAATCAGAGATCATATCTCCTTGTTTGAATTGACTGCATTAATAATAAGTCATAAAATATACTGCATGCACCATAAATGGATGATTTATCCAATCATACCTTGAATTCAATTCTCTACTTTCAGCTAAGATATGTTTGACCTCAGCAATGATACCTCTAGTCCTATGTCCACTTCTGAATCTGGCTTGGATTTCTGGCAGCCCCCTGTATGTACTGCTGTAACCATTTGTGAATTCTCTTCAGCAGTGTTTTACTTGCATTTGATTTTAATGATTTTGTTCAGTGATATTTGCATTCTTTTGGATCATCTTTATTTTAATGGGCATAAATGTGAATCCTTTCCAATGTGCTTTCCAAATTTCTTGACATAGATGAGTAATACCTTCAGTGCTGCATCTGTTTGTTGAAACATTTCAATTTGCTTTCTGTCAATTCCTGGAGTCTTGGTTTTCATCAATGTTTTCAGTGCAGCTTAGAGTTGTCCTTCAGTATTGTCAGTTCTTGATCATAGGCTACCTCTTGAAATGACTGACTATTGACTTATTCTTTTGGACACAGTACTCAGTGACTTTGTTTTGTTTGATGATATTGAGCTTCTCCAACATCTCTTTCCACAGATGTTGTCAATTTAATTTCTGTGTATTTTATCTGGTGAAGTCCATTTGTCTAGTCACCTTTTATGTTGTTGAACAAAGTTATTTGTAATGAATAAATCATTAGTCTTATAAAATTATGTCATGCAACTTCTAGCATCATTTCTATCACCAAAGTCATATTTTTTTCAACTCTTATCCTTCCTTTGATTACAACGTTTGCATTACAATCACCAGTAATTACCAATGCATCTTGATTGCATGCTTGAATAATTTCAGACTAAAGAAGGTAGGAGAATTCTTTAGTTTCATCATCACTGGCTTTAGTGGTTGTTGAGTAAATTTGAATAATAGTGGTACTAGCTAGCCTTCTTTGTAGGCATATGGATATTGTTAATCACATAAAGCATTATACTTCATGATAGAGCTTGAAATGCTCTTTTTGACGATGAATGTGAAGCCAGTCCTCTTTAATTTGTCATTTCCAACATAGTAAACTGTATTATTGTCAGATTCAAAATGGCCAACACCAATCCATTTCAACTCACTAATGCCTAGAATATCAATCTTTATGCTTTCCATTTCATTTTTTATGGTTTTCAATTTTCCTTGATGCATATTTTGTACCTTCCATGTTCCCATTATTAATAGATTTTTGCAGCTGCTTCTTTTTTACTTTGAGTTGTGCCCCATCTGCAAATGAAGATCCTGAAAGCTTTATTCCATCCAGGTCATTAAAGTCAACTCTATTTCAAAGAGGCAGCTATTCCTCAGTAGTATTTTGAGGGCCTTCAACCCAAGGGACTCATCTTCAGGCACTTCATTAGACAATGTTCCACTGTTATTCATCACATTTTTGGTGACTCACCATTCAGAAGTGGTCTGTTGCTCTTTCTTTCTAGTCTGCCTTAGTCCGGATACTAAGATGAATCCTGTCCATGATGGGTGATCCTGCTGCTATTTAAAATACTGGTGGCATAGCTTTCAGCATCAAAACTGTACATAAGCCACCACAGTATGTCAAGCTAGCCTATTAAATAGGCCAGTGTTATAATTTGTAATTGTGAGTTATTGTGATATTGGAAGATATACTGCTTTTTTTTTTTTTTTTTTTTAAATACAAGCAGGTTTCAGCAGAGCTTTCTGACTATGACACACTGGGAAAAAGTAGAAGTGGACTACTTGTGAAAATTTAGCCACAGAAAACCTTATGAATAGTAACATGATACACTGGAGTTATGATGTTGAAGAATATTGAAAGCACCATGGACTGCCAGAAGAATGAATAATCTGTGCAGGAAGAAGTAAAGCCAGATGGTCCTTAGAAGCCAGGATAGCAAGACTTCATCTCTCACACTTTCTACTTATTATTAGGAGGTAAAGTGGAGGGTTAGTGAAAAGGAAGACAATCCTTAATAAAACACATTGCCACAGTGGCAGCAGCAATGGGCTCAAATGTAACAACAAATATGAGGAGGGTGTAGGACCAGGCAGTGTTTCCTTCTCTTGTGATAGGGTCACTGTGAGTCAGAATTGACTTGATGGCACATAACACCAACAAAGTTGCTTTTTATTGTTGTTTTTGCTCTTTGTTTTTCTTTATGAGGTTTGTAATTGTAATCGTATGAATATATTCTTCTAATATTGAAAAATATTTTACATAATGACAACAATTTAAGAACATGTAACCAAATAATATTTTCTCCTCTTATAAACTTTGGAAGAGTAAAAAGATTCTGAAGAGAATCGTGTTGAGGGAAAACTGTGAGTGTCAAGAGGAAATATGTCACACACAAAAAGAACAGTTCAAGAAATTATCTTTGTTTTATATACCACAAACACAATTGTAGTGAGTAGTTGTAAGGGAAATAATTCTCAGCCTGACAAAGTATAAATATTTTTCTATATGTCAATTTAGTAGTAGCCCTTTAGAAGGAATGAAGCTGCTTTGTTTTTTTCACTTTTATTTATGCTTAACTCATAGCAGCACCAAGTTTAAATTTGTTGTTGTTGTTGTTGTTAAGTGCCGTGAAGTCGGTTCCGACTCATAGCGACCTGTACAGGGTTTCCGAGGCTGTAAATCTTTATGGGAGCAGAAAGCCTCATCTTTCTCCCGCGGAGCGGCTAGTAGTTTCGAACTGCTGGTCTTGAGGTTCACAGCCCGATTCATAACCACTACGCTACCAGAGGTCCTGTTTAAATTTATTAGGACAAGTTAATGTTTTCTGACACTTTTAGTGCATAATCCTTATCCTCTGTAATGTTAACTGCACAACTGCTTGAATGAGAGAAATATCAGGTCAAACTGGATTGTATCAGCTGAACTGAAATTAATGGGTTTTAATCTATTAGATTTTAGAATATATTTTTATTTAATTAATTTAAGTTTAAATTGAGTTCGTTTCTCAATAAATTTCTTAAGAGCACAGTTAATTAGCTAAGGTTCAAATTTTTCAGCTGATTCTAATTTGATGAGGGATTTCTTCTGAGCTCCTTATAACTATATTTGCTTTGAAAAATACATTTAAACTTTAAGAAAAAGCTACTAGTCAATTGTGTTTATGCATTCCAGTGAAAGCATACATTAGCCAGAAATGTTGTTAGAATTGTATCATGTTGAAAATATAAAAATTAATATGTAGGATAGCAGAACTGTAATTATGCTTTTCAAATTTCACTGGCAGATCAGTTGGGGAAAAAAACACATTTGCTTACTGAAAATAAACGCTTTCTATTTAATAAAAATGCTTCAAAAGGATGAGCTTCCTGAAAATGTTAAATTTAAACTTTCTGATAATGTTATATTAAAGTTACTTTTTTATTTCAAGGTAAAAAAAAAAAAAAAAAAAGCAACTACACTCACTCCTTTCCTTTTACATGATTTGGTTCCAAAGACCACATCATTAAATGGAAATTGGCCATATGCAAGAATCTAGCTAAAGAGATCTTACAAGAATCTAGCTAAAGAGAGGGAAGGAGTCTTCACATCAATTAATACAAGCAAAGTGAACTGAATTAAGTTGCTTGAGCATTCTGAACCTATATTTCTTTATTATAAAAATGGGAGAAATAATACCCAACTCACTGTGAGAATATAAATAAAAAGTAATATTAATGAGTGATATGAGAAATTGTAACTCTTATTCACAAGATGTCGAATAGTGTTTCCTTCCTTCTTTTCTGCCTTTCTTCCTTCCTCATATGTATGACAGAACTTTACTTTTGCTATAATCCAGTGATTGCAAGTGCTTCCATTTTTTGTATCTTTAAGCAGGTTACTAACTCATGTCTTCTTGAAGTTAAGTGAAAAATAACTAGACATGGTTTGAAGAACATATGGACTTACAGAGAGGACAGTTCTTATCCTAGAGGTCCTGGAATTTTAGCTGGATTCTGTTTTAGGTTGGGGCTAAAAGTAGTTTTTATAATGGAAGAAGAATGAAATGGATATTTCGTGGTCAAACAAAGAAAGACTGCTAATACTAGCTAATTGTTCACTATACACTTTGCCTTTAATAATAGTGGACACTAACCACTATTATATAATGGACAAAAGGAAGTAGTGAGGGAAGAGAAAGAGCAAGAGTGACACACACACAAAGTTTCTTAGGAAGAAACCCCCAACTTTATTCTTTTTTTAAGTTTTTATTGTGAATTATGTGGGTTTACATGGGAGAACATCAGTTTTACATTCATCCCATTGTATTTCGTTTCATTGCAATGATCACAATCCTCTCCATGCTTCATCAAATAATCAGAGGATATACCCCACAGCTCCTCTCCC
>NW_006408519.1:56782380-56783704 GCF_000296735.1 Chrysochloris asiatica
CATCAAATTGTAGTGGGTTACTCTTTTTTCTTCTTCTTCTTCCCTCTTCTTTTTTCTTCTAGTCAAATTCTGATCACCCAGCCATCGAAGCCAGGCCAAGTGGGTACTATCTGCAAGTATGGGTGTTCTTGTACATCTCCCCTCACTTCCTATAAGCTGGACGCTTCACTCTCTACTCTAGTCCTCTGTGGCCATGTCACTGCCTCTGGGACCAGGAGTCCCCAGGTTATGCTGTAACTGCTGGCCATCCAGGTCCCCACCTGGGTTCACAGGAGTCTATTGAATGTGGTTGGACTTAGATCCCAACTTCATTGTTGTTTTTTCCCCTCTTCCCCTTATTGGTGACCATTGTGGTCACCAGCTAGACCCCATACATGCTCATGTATTTCCCTTGAGTCTTAATCTTGGAAGGCAGTTTGCTCTGAGGGGACCCGGCCATTGCCTTGATGGCTTCCAGGTGAACAGCTCACTTGTTCTTGTAGTAATCAATCATACTGCCATTTTTGTTTCTGATTTTTCCTGCAGGTCTTTCTTCACAAAATATCTTCTGTTCTTCTAGCCGCTCCAGGCTGATCTACTCATTCTTTCCAGTGGAAATTTCCCACCTCAGACAGTTCTGGATGGGAATCTGGTTTCCACCTATGGTCTTATGCAATGCAAAAACTCCATAGGAGGTCTCTTTCACCAGGCAATTTCTAGCCCCCTTTTAGGTATTCCAATCAGTTATAGGCTGAAGACGGATTTACAAGTTTCTATTGCGATGTTTCGATTATTCCTTCCCTCTCCCCAAGTGTCTATTTCACAATGGTAGGCAAGGGAAACCAAAAGACAGCCAAGCATCTTAACATTATTCGCCTCTTTTACCTTTTCAAACCATGCCTCAATCCCTGTATCCCAAGCATGTTGTTCCAAGGTTGTGCATACATCATCATTTACCTCTGTCCCACTTAGCCCATGAGAATCTGCCTAACTGTTCTCCCATGAGCCTTGTTCTTCCATTCCCCTGCACCTTCTCGTGTATTGTATGCTCTCCCCCACCCTCCAGCACCCAAGATTTCCTGTGTCTATTCCCTATCCTGTGCTCTACTTCCCCTCCCTGCTTCCCCTCCTCTCATCCCATACATCCTGGTGATCAGCAATTATATATATAAATTTTGTTTTTGCTTTTTTTTTCCCCTTTTAGGTGGATTCTTTGTCTTAGTCTTTTACAATAATGGTCCTATGCAATATTTCTCCTTTTGTGACTAATTTCACTCAGCATAATGTCCTCAAGCTCACTTTTCAACAGGGTATTATTCAGTTTCCATGTATTCAACTTTATTTC
>NW_006408519.1:56788134-56789279 GCF_000296735.1 Chrysochloris asiatica
ACCTTGCAGTACAGTGCATTAAGTCAAGTATGCTCAAAATTAATCTTTGTGTATGATCCCCATCTACAAAGCTGCTCCTCCTTCTGTTTCCATTCGTCTTGCATAATGGCATCAACATTTATTTAGTTATCTATATGGGAAAATTAGGAAACTTTTAGATATGTCTTTCTTTTCATTTCTTTCTCTCTCTCATTCATTTATTTGTAAATGGGTAAGACCTCAACTTCTGTCTCAGAAGGAATTGGAATTACAGTTTTTCAACTTGTCAATAAAATAATTATTGAAGCCATGAAACTGATGAAATCAAGCAAGCAAAGTTTGCATAATCAATAGATAAGAAGGCCAGGGGAAGTTCTTGGTAAAATTCTGAGATTAAAAGTTAGATAGGCAAAGAACCACAGACACCCTATAAATAAATAAATAAATAAAGGAGTGTGGGGACATGGGACCAGAAGTAAGAGAAAACCCAAGAGTTATTAGGATGAGAAAGTCTGGGGAAAAACTAGTTAACACTATGAAACTTTTCAGACAATGAGAGAGAAGACTGAAAGGTGAGCACTAATTGCAAAGAGAAAGTAAGAGTCCTTTGTGAGAAGTTGGTGGAATATGGGGCATAGGTTTCACTGAGTTGAAAGGTGAACAGTAGGTGAGGATGGATAGGTATGTACACCTATGAGGCCCACAAGAGAGAGGATAGCAATTCAAAGCATTCCTGAGTATCACCAATGTATTCAAGATGATCCAATCATAGAAATGTGAAGAATATTCCCTGGAACAAATTATATTAGAACAAAGATTAATGTATATTTTCACACATACTAGACATCATTTATATTTTGCATGATTTTGACAGGGATTAGTTTTTATTTATTTAGGTTGAGACTTTAGCCCTTTCTCCTAATTTCTAAACTAAATTTGGGTATGGAACTTATGAGACTAATGACTAGTGGCTTTGTTTCCAACTAAGCATGATGTCTCTATATGATAAGCACTGGACTGCAAACCAGAGGGTCCATGGTTCAAGCCCACCAGTCATTCCATAGGAGAAAGATGAGACTTTCTGCTCTTTCAAATATTTAAAGCCTTGGAAATCCCATATTGGATCGCTGCACTTAACAACAGCAACAAGATATATATATATAATA
>NW_006408519.1:56790550-56792223 GCF_000296735.1 Chrysochloris asiatica
CTCTAGTCCTCTGTGGCTATGTCCCTATCCATGGGCTCAGGAGTCCCCAGATCTTGCCATACTGCTGGCTAACCAGGTCTCATTTCAGGTTGACAAGAGTCTATTGAATGTAGTCAGACTCAGCCCATAGCTTCATTGCTGGCTTTCCCCCACTCATATATTCCCTTTTAGTTTCAGTTTTGTAAGGGGGTTTTCTCTGAAGGGACTCAATTGCTTACCTTGTTGGCTCCCCAGCTTATTCTTGTTGTAATTAATCAGACTGCCATTTTTGCTTTTGAATTTTGATTTTTCCTGCTGGTCTTCTTTCAAAAAGCATCTCCATTCCTCTAGCTGCTCCAGGCTTGTCTACTTGTCTTTTCAAAGTGAAAATTTCCCACCTGAGAAGATTCTGGATGGGGGTCAAGATTCCACTCTAAGGTCTTATACTTCCACAGGAAGCCTCTTTTACAGAACAAGTTCTAGCCTCCCTTTTAGGTATTCCAATCAGTTATAGGCTGAAGATGGACTTACAAGCTGTCTATAGGGCTGTTCCTAGCTATTCTTTTCTATCCCCCTCCAGTGTCTATTTTACAATAGTAGGCAAGGGAAACCAAGATTCATAAGACAGTCAAGCATCTTAACATTTTCCCCCTCTTTTACACATTCAGACTATGCCTCAAACCTTGTTTCATAGAGCCCAGTTTTCCTTCTCTAAAACATTTTTAAAATAATATTTTATTTTGCTTTCAGTGAAGTTTTACACAGCAGTTTAGGTTTCATTTCAACAATTTCTTTGTAAATTGTTTAGTGACATTGACTACAATCTTCACAATGTATTATTATTTGTTTGGTTGTTCCATTTCTATTCCTCTAGCTTCCCTACTCCCTTATAAGCTCATATTTTTATTAAACTAATTGTTGACTGCTTGGTCACAATTGCATAAGATGCACTGCATTTATGGGTAATATTTACTCATTTAGCTTCCCTGCCCCTTTATACTCTCAATTTTTAAGAAAGTAATTGTTGACACTTTGGTGATGATGGTGGTTATGTGTTGTGGAGTTGATTCCAACTCATAGCAACCCTGTATAGGGTTTCTGGGTCTATAAATCTTTACGGGAGCAGAAAGCCTTATCTTTCTCCTGCTTTGGTCACTGTAAAAAGATGTATGGTGCTTATGAGTGATATTCATTCTCTCCACATATTTTAATCAATGAACTTGGTTTTCTACATGTAATGAACAAAAAGAGTAGTGGTCCTCAGAAACAGTCCATATTTCTGCACCACCAGGGCCGGATATTTACACTGTACCAACATTGTTCATGAGTTTGTGAATGGAATTAGTGTTGTGGCTAGCAGTTTTCATGGATATCATATTAAAATATTACCTCAATTTTTACAGAGAAGCATAAGGTCACAAAAAACAAAAAGGAAGAAAGCAGTTTTAGGAATAAGATGATGGAACATGTTTTAAAGAAAGTGTATCATTTTACCAGCCTAGTGGAAGATCAGTTTCTATATCCTATGCAAGTGAAGTTTTACTAAAAGTAATACAGAAACAGTTGCAGCCATAGGTATGCCTGACACTGTCGAGAACCAGCCTCGACAGGGGAGTTTGGTTCACGAAGTTGGGAGATCTGGTGGCGACAGCGACAGATAAAGAATACATACAAAGACACAACAAGAGAGACAA
>NW_006408519.1:56798513-56811665 GCF_000296735.1 Chrysochloris asiatica
AACCCTATATAAGGTTGCTAGGGGTCAGAATTGACTCGACGGCACTTAACAACAACAATATGTTATAGAGTAGAATTGACCCATAGATTTTTGTTTTGTTTTTGTTGTATTCTTATGGAATCAGATTGCTAGGTCTTTCTTATGTGGCATTGTTAAGTTGGTTCAGATCACCAGCCTTTAGTTTAGTAATGATGTGCAAACCATTTACTCCACACAAGGATCTTCGTGTATGGTACATACTGAGAGATTAATAAATACTTCCTGCATGAATTGAATGTGTAAGCAGTTTAAATCATTTAAAAATATGTCCAAATATCTACTTTATAACACTGTAATAAGGAGTCCTGATAGCATAGTGGTTACATATTGGGTTGCTTAACCGCAAAGTCAGTAGTTCAAGTCTACCAGGAGGTCTTCAGGAGAAAGATGAGACTTTCTGCTCCCATAAGGATCCACCTTAAATAAGGTCTCTAGGAGTCCTGCAATATGCAGATGATACAACTTTGTTTGCTAAAATAAAAAAGGATTGAAATACTGATGAAAATCAAAGACCACAGCCTTTAGTATGGGTTGCACCTCAATGTAAAGAAAATAAAAATCCTCACCACTGACCAATAAATAACATCAAGATAAATGGAGAAAAGATTGGAGTTGTCAAACACTTCATTTTGCTTGGATTAGTCATCAAAACTCATCAAACCATGGTATTGTCAATAACTTCAAATGCATGTGAAAGTTGGACAATGAATAAGAAGATTGTAGAAGAATTAATGCATTTGAATCATGTTGTTGGTGGAAAATATTAAAAGTACCATGAACTGCCAAAAGAAAAAACAAATCTGTATTGGAAGTACAGCCAGAATGCTCCGTAGAAGCCAGGATGCTCACACTTAGTCTCATACTTTGGACATTTTATCAAAAGGGACAAGTCACTGGAAAAGCACATCATGTTTGGTAAAGTGGACAGTAAGCAAAAAAGTAGAGGACCCCCCATGAGACAGATTGGCACAATGGAAGTGGCAATGAACTCAAGTGTAACAATGATTGTGAGGTTAGTACAGGACTGGGCCGTCTTTCGTTCTGTTGTGCATAATGTTGTTATAAGTTGGTATAACTCAGTGGCACTTAACAACAATAACAACAAGGACTCAGAACTCAGTCTATAGCATGCTACCACCAGTACACGACCATCACAGTGATATTCAAAATTCCTTACAATTCTCTGGTAAATTATGTAACATGAAAGCTCTTTACTAATACATTTCTAGCATGTATAGATTTTGTTTTGATTTTTAAAGATTGATGCTTTTTAATCATAATATTTCAGACAAAAAAATGTTCAGTTAAATTAAAGATTTATTTTGTGTAAAGGCACACTGATGTTTTATATTAGTTCTAATAATTTTACATTTGTTTTCTTTAAACTAAGAAACTATTGAAAGTCTTTGGACATATTTTCAGACAGTATAGTTTTATAGTATTGTTGTTGTTGTTAAGTACGGTGGAGTCAGTTCCGGCTTACAGTGACCCTGTTCAGGGTTTCCGAGGCTGTAAATCTTTACGGGAGCAGAAAGCCTCATCTTTCTCCCGTGGAACAGCTGGTAGTTTTGAACTGCTGACCTTGCGGTTCAAAGCCGATTCGTAACAACTATGCTATCAGAGGTAGTGGTTACAAATCGGGCTGTGAACCGCAAGGTCAGCAGTTCGAAGCTATCAGCTGCTTCGCAGTAGAAAGATGAGGCTTTCTGCTCTGGTAAAGATTTACAGCCATGGAAACCCTGTTCAGGGTCGCTATGGGTCGGAACCGACTCAGTGGCACTTAACAATAACAACAAATGCTATCAGAGCTCCTTATAGTATTAGCCACAATGATATTTGTAAATTATATTAATTATGAAATTCTTTGCAATTAAGGAAATTACTAGAACTTATTGCTCATGGACTTTTATTATATTGTTGTTGTTGTTGTTAGGTGCCCTCAAGTCAATTCTGACTTACAATGATCCAGTGCACAACAGAAGGAAGCACTTCCTAGTCCTGTGCATTCCTCACAATTGTTATGTTTGAGCCTCTCTTTGGGAGTCATCCTCTGTTTCAATGATCCTCTACTTTACCAAGCATGATGTTCTTCTCTTTTTATTTTTTAAAAAGGCTAAAACCTTTTGTTGTTGTTGTTAGGTGCCAACAAGTTGGTACCGACTTATAGCAACCCTATGCACAACAGAACGAAACACTGTCCAACCCTGGATGAACCTCACTATTGTTACTACACTCGAGCTCATTGATGCTGCCACTTTGCCAATCCATCTCACTGGGGGTCTTCCTCTTTTACTGTGACTCTCCACCTTAACAAATACAATATCCTTCTCTGGCGACTGGTCCCTCCTGACAATATGTCTGAAGTTTGAGAGATGAAGTTTGGCCATCCTGGTCTCCCAGGAGCACTCTAGCTGTACTTCTTCCAACAGAGATCTGTTGGTTCTTTTGGCAACCTATGGCACTTTCAATATTCTCCTCCAATACCACAACTCAAAAGCATCGATTCTTCTAAGTCTTCTTTATTCACTGTCCAGCTTTCACATGCATAGGAGGTTATGGAAAATACCATAGCTTTTTAGTGGTGGGATAATGCACTGGGCTGCAAAGTCACTTTGAACCACAAGGTTGGTGGTTCATGCTCACCAGCTGCTCCTTGGAAATTCTACACAGCGTTGCTATGAGTTAGAACCAACTCGACAGTATTTACCAATAACAACAAACCCCATGTAATTAGAATTATATTTTCATGGTACATACCAAAATAATCAAACTCAATGCTATCAAGTGGATATCTTCTGCAGGGTTTTACTTGTGTGTGATATTAATGACATTGTTCAATGACTGCCTTCCTGACAATAAGTTCAAAGTATTAGAAACCAAGTCTTGCCATCCTCATTTCTATGGAGTATTCTGGCTCTACTTGTTCCAAGACAGATTTGTTCCATGGTACTTTCAATGTTCAAAGACCATAATTCAAATGAAACTTCTACGGTCTTCCTTATTCATTGTTCAACGTTCACATGCATAATTTAAAATACCATGACTTGAGTCAGGCCTATGTTAGTCCTCAGAATGACATCTTTGTTCTTTAACTTTTCAAAGAGGACTTATGCATTTACCCAATGCAATGCACTGTTTAATTTCTTGACTGCTGGTTCCAGGTGTGTTGACTGTGAATTAAAGCAAAATGAAGTCTTTGATAACTTCAATCATTTATCATGATGTTGTTTTATTATTCCTGTTTAAAATGATGTTATTTTATTATTCCAGTTGTAAAGATTGTTTTCTCTACATTGTGGTACAATCCATACTGAAGGCTGTGGTCTTTGATCTTAATCAGTAAGTATTTTAAGTCTTCTTTGCTTCCAGGAAGCAAGGTTATGTCATCTGCACATCAGAGGTTGTTAATGAGTCACCCTGCAATTCTTATGCCACATTCTTCTTCAAATAATCCAGCTTTTTGCCTTATTTACTCAGCATCATAAGTATGGTGAAAATAATATAGCCCTTGAACACACCTTTCCTGGTTTAAAATTTTCAGTATCCCCTTGTTTTGTGTGAACAACTGGCTCTTGGTTTATGTACAGTTTCCTCATGACCACAATTAAGCGTTCTGGAATAGCTATTCTTTATAATGTTATCCACATCTTGTTATGAACTACACAGTTGAATATCTTTGTATAGTCAATAAAGCACAAGAAAACATTTTTCTGGTATTCTCTGCTTTCAGCCAAGATCCATCTGTGTTCAGAACAATATCCCTTGTTCCACATCCTCATCTGTATCTGGCTTCAATTTCTGGCAACTACCTTTCAATATACTGCTGCAATATATATATAAATATATTTTAATTTCTCTTCAGCAAGATTTTACTTGTATGTGATATTGATGTGTTAATAATATTCAATGATTTTTGTGTTCTGTTGGTCACCCTTTTTTTTTTTTTAGAATGGACACAAATGTGCATCTTTTCCAATCATTTGGCCAAATAGCAGCTGTCTTATAAATTATTTTGCATAGGTGAGTGAACACCTTCAGTGCTGCATCAGTTTGTTGAAACATCTGAATTTTACTCCATCAATTTCTGGATCCCTGTTTTTCGCCAATGTCTTCAGTACAGCTTGCACTTCTTCTTTAAATACCATTGGTTTGTGATCATATGCTACTTTCTGAAATGGTTGAGTAACCACCAATTCTCTTTGATATAGTGACTCTGTGTCCCCTCCATCTTATATGAACGCTTCCTGTGTCATTCAATATTTTTCCCACAGAATCCTTCAATATTTCAATCTAAGGCCTGAATTTTTCCTTCAATTCTCAATTTAAGAAGTAGTTAGCATGTTCTTCCATTTTGGTTTTCTAATTCTAGGTTATTGCATATTTCATTATAATACTTGACTTTGTCTTCTCAAACTGCCTTTGAATTTTCTCTTCAGTTCTTTTACTTCATCATTTATTCTAGTCACTTTAGCTTCTCTACATTCAAGAGCAAGCTTCAGAGTCTCTTTTGACACCCTTTTTTTTTTTTTCTTTCTTTCCTGTCTTTTAAACAGCTTTTTACTATCTTCATGTACAATGCATTACATGTCATCCCACAACTCCTCTGATCTTTGGTCACTAGAGTCTAATGCATCGAATCAGTTTATGAGATGGCCTCCAAATTCAGGTAGTATATACTCAAGGTTTTATTTTGGCTCTGGTGGACTTGTTTTATTTTTCTTCCATTTCAGCTTGAACTTGCATATGAGCAATTAATGATCTGTTCCACAGTTGGCCCCATTCTTGTACTGGCAGATGATATTCAGCTTCTCCATCATCTTTTCCCACAAATGTAGTCAGTTTGATGCCTGTGCTTTCCATTTGTCAAGTTCCACATGTATTTGTTGTTGTTGTTAGGTGCCATTGAAATGGTACCGACTCATAGGAATCTTAGGCACAACAGAATGAAAAACTGCCCAGTCTTGTGTCAACCTCACAATTGTTGCTATACTTTAGCCCATTGCTACTGCCACTGTGCCAATCCATCTAGTTGGGAGACTTCCTCTTTTTGATGACCATCCACTTTACCAATCATGATGTCCTTCTATAGGAACTGGTTCTTTCTGATAATATGTCTGAAGAATGAGAGATGAAGTCTGGTCATCCTGGCTTCCAAGAACACTCTTCTGCTGTTACTAGTAAGTTTATCAGTGACTATCCATTCAGAAATGGTCTGCTCTCCCTCTTTCTAGCCTCTTTTTAGAACCGGAAGTTCTCCTGAAAACTTTCCACCATGGGTGAACCTGCTGGTTTTAAAAATAACAATGTCATAGCTTCCAGCATCACAGTAACACACAGCCACCACAGTATGAAAAATGAACTGACAGATGAGTGGTGGTATACTGTTATCACACTTTAAAATTTAATACCAGTTATTAATTAACAAACAGGTGTCACATAGAATATTTAGACATAACGTGTTCCCTGTAATATTGCACCTCTAATTTTAATAACTAGAGTCAGCATCAGCAGGCATTTAGTAAACAGAACATCTAAACACACTGAATCAACTTCTTAATCAACTGTCAAACTACTGGGAGTCCTGGGCCAGTTGAGTTGACACAAAATTTTAACTACCACACTACCCTATGACTTAAACTTATTTTTCCTTTTAATAGAATACCATCAAAGAGAATTAAAATGAATAACTAAAACCCACCCAAATGCCCAATAGGCTCAGTGCAAGGAAGACTCTCTGCTTTATTTTAAACTGAAATACTTATCATAAATTGATACCAGAATTTCTTCCTTAACCTCTTGGCAGCCCTATTATTGTTTCTATGTGAACAAACTTGGGTTTTTATTAGCATTTACTTAGGAATATGTACAACTATATTAGGCAGTAGATTACTGCTATTAATCTGTACAGTAGGCCATCCTATGAACTCTTAAAATATATGGACACCAATTGGTCAATTTGAAAATAAAAGAAAGTAGTTTGTAAGTATGCAAAATTAAAAACGGAATTGAAAATTTGAAATAAAAAGTAGTTTTTGTAGTGTTGCTAATTGCTGTTCCATGGATTCTGACTCATGGTGACATGGGGTGCATAACCAAACTACATGTTGTTCTGTCCTGAACTGTCTTTATAATCATTGTGTGTTTGAGTCTATTTTGTAACTATTTAAAAAGGTTCACTGCGGACACTTGAGCCCATGGACAAGGACATAACCACAGAGGGCTAGAGCTGAGAGTGAAGCATCCAGCTGATATGAAGTGATAGGAGATGCACAAAAACACCCAAATGTGCAGACAGTACCCATTTGACCTAACCTCGATGGCTTGATAATCAGAACTCAACTAGAGGAATATTACAAAAAAAAAAATTGATAAAGGAAACAAGGGTAATTTGCTTCAATTTGATGAACCTGACCTATACTCAGGGTGGTCATTACTCTAAATACCAACAGAGAGGGAAGAAGTCTTCACATCAAGTATCAATGCTATCCCCTCTGTACACAATGTAGATAGAGACGGGCAACTTAGACATTGGCTAACTAAAATGAGGGTGTGATAAAGGCATGAAGTGACTGGCTTACAAGGTTTCAAGAGGGTGTATAGTTTAAGAGTGGGGGAGGGGAGAAAGAGTCCCCAGTGAATAGTTTTCATCTTGTCTAGATGGGTTTGGTGAAAAGAGATGGGGATAAGATTTTTATGATTCAGTAGTGAATAAATGTCATCATGACTAATTGTGACTGTCACAATTGTAAAGGTAGAAATTTTGTAACAAAAAACAGGGGAGTGGTTAACCCTACAGTTCAGATACGGAGGACCCCAGGACCATCAAGGGGGAAGAGCACAAGCAGAATGTGGGACTTTATCCAGAGAAGCAGCGACACTAGAGATGGAGGCACAGATCAGGGCATGAAGTGGGGGGATGGCTGAGGACTCTAGATTCATGGGAAGAGATGGACTAAGAGCTGGTGGCCAGGAGGCTGACTTGCAGAATGTGCTCTTCAGAGGTGTAAATTATTATATATACCTGAGTGTTTTTTTGTTTGTTTGTTTTAAAAAAGCTAAATTGAACAGGGAGAAATACTCTTAACTGATGGTACATGGAGGGATTATAATCATTGTAATGAAAAAACAAAACAAAATAACAATAAAAAAAGAGTTTATCTCTGCTATCTACTAGAGTCTGGTAGCATAGTGGTTATGAGTTGGGCTGCAAGCCGCAAGGTCAGCAGTTCAAAACTACCAGCTGTTCTGAGGGAGAAAGATGAGGCTTCTGCTCCTGTAAAGATTTACAGCCTCGGAAACCCTATGCAGGGTCACTATGTGTTGGAACTGACTCCACGGCACATAACAACAACATTTACTAGAGTCAGCCTGTTTAAAATGTTCTGTTTAAGGTTTCTGTGGCTTAATTTTCTATAATTTTTGGCTTGCTTAATCTATCCATTTCTCCAATCTGAGAATTTTTGTAATCTATTTGCATTATTTGTGATTATTGAAATATTTTGACTCAAAAAAATTTGGAGGAAGACTCATTAACAACTTGCAATATGTTGTTGTTAAACAATATGTAGATAATACAAACTCTGATGAAAGAGAAGATGACTTAAAATACTTTCTGAAGAAGATCAAAAACCACATCCTTCAATAAGGGTTCCCAGGTATTTTCAATAGCCTCATAGGCATGTTAAAATTGTTCAATGAATAAGGAAGAATTGATGCATTTGAGTTATGGAGTTGGAGAATAACATAAAAGCACTGTAAACTACCAGAGAACTAACAATTCTGTGTTGGAAGAAGTACAATTAGAAAGCTTCTTAGAAGCCAAGAAAGTCATACCTCATCTCTCATACTTTAAATATATTTATCAGGAGGGACCAGTCCCTAGAGAACAACATCATGTTTGGTAAATTGGCATGTCAGCAAAAAAGAGGGAGGCCCCCAACTAGATGGACTGGCATGGTGGAAGGAGAGATGGGCTCAAGCATAGCAGGAATTGTGAGGATGGAGCAGGTGTTTCATTCTGTTGTACATATTATGGGTCAGAAGGGATTCGGCGGCACCTAGCAACAACAATATTGTTTGGAACAAAAGAAAACTAGTTTTTCAAGACATGGACTAATAATACACATTTATCAGCAATATTTGGAATAACTTGATTGATTTAATTTCCCTTTCCCAATCTTCACAACTTTCTTATTTGGGTAACTTTATACTCCTTGTTCCTGAGAGTTGAGCCTGAGATTACGTAAGGTGATTTTTTACCTTATGAGGGCATTTAAGGAAATTCCATGCCCACACTCTGCAACCTAGTTGCCTAGAGCCCAGCCCCACAACTCCTGGTTTACTTTGCAGGACTCTGTCTCACAGTCACTTCTAGGGTATTTAGAGTTGTGGGATATAAGTTTATTAATGCCACCATATCTATCCTATTGGAGTCCTGTGTGGCACTGTGGGTTAATGTGCCAGACTGAAAAGCCATTTGAACCTCAAGGTCAGTGGTTCAATCTCACCAGAAGCTCCTCAGAAACCCTATACAGGGTCGCTATGGGTAGGAACCAACTTGACAGCATCTAACAGCAAAAGCAATCTATCGTATTATTTTCTCAGGAGTGAGTCAAAAACATCAGACTATTCATACATCCGCCACTCATCCATCTCATTTTTAAAAAGCACATACTAGGAACTTTCTGTGGATTTTAAAAGCCTTCTCACAAGGTGTAAAAGGTAAAGAATGTAGTATCCTCCAGCTTTCTCTATTTTGGGGAGAGTAATCACAGCGCCATATCAGTTCTTTCCAAAGATATTTCTTCTAAATTTCTTATTTCAAACACAGACTTCTTCTTTCTTTCTTAGTTCTTTGATATGATCATGGGTCCAAGAACTACAAAACTGATAATTTTCTCATTGTAAATTCTACATTTGAAGTATATTTTATTTTGGTTTTGTTCACAGAATCAACATTGGTTATACTTCCATGGCGGGAGGTATGAAAGAGAAGGGAAATTAAGTTGGAAAGTATTTTGAAGCAGGGGGCACATTTTTAAGCAGTGAAAATATTTAATCAAAGTCCAAAATAAAAAATTGCACTTATTAAAGTAGAGAAGGAAAGCTCAGAATCTAGACCGTTATCTTTCCCTCTCCAATCTTACCCTTCATTCCCTCTGTCTTTGAAAAACACATTTGGAAAACCTATCTTAAAAACCATTTGAGGAGCCAGAAAACTGTTTAAAATAACTAACACCGAGAATTCAGATATGCTGATGAAGAAACAATGAAGACTATGAGAACAGAAAATAAGAAAGTAGTAGCAAAAAATGTTGAACAAGAGAAAAAAATGAGAAAGATTTAAGAAGACAATATGTTTATAAGAGAAAATGAAATGCCACAAATTACTCACACTTCTTTCAACTTGATGTTTTAGAAATCTATGATTGTGCCATTAACCACTAGGAGGAAAATAAATATATTTTTTTAAGATTGAGAAAATAAATCTAATTCCATTTGTCCAAGAACTTTTTGAAGTCCCCTCATATATAGAAATATAATGTTATCTGCATGTGTGATTATAAATTCTGTAAGAACTATATTTAAATAAAATAGTTGAATCCAATTTCAATATTTAATCTGGCTTGCCAAGAAGATAGATTCCCCTATTGTACGGTGTTTTAAGCATTGGGCTTAAATCACAAGGTTGGTAGTTCAAACCCACCAGCCACTCTGCTGGAGAAAGATGAGGCTGTCTGCTTCTATAAAGATTAACGGTCTTAGAAAAATGATGGCATTTCAGAAACTGCTTGATGGAATTTCAGAACAGTTATGGTAGGTTGGGGGTGTATTTTATATCGCACATAAATACTATTTGTCTTGTGAGTTTTCAACTGTTAGGTTTTGTCCACAAAGACCTGAACCATTTCTGTGTCTACAAATTCGATAAAATCAAGTATTAGGAATTTACTAATGAATTATATTAAATAAAATAAATGTTTAATTTCCAATTAAAAGAAGAATGGTAGAGGTAGTAGGATTACTCTGTAAAATGAATAAGAACACTATAAAATACAATAATATATGAGTGATAGATCCAGCATGGTTCAGAGATGCAGGCATTGGAGAAATGAAGCTGAATCACTTGAGCATCACAAATCCTAGACCATATTTTTATTTTCAGTCATACCCGTTGTACTGCTTCCAAGTATGAAGCTCTAATTGGTTTCAAAGACAGTATATGAGTTTTAAAGTGAAATGAAAATTGTTCTACCTAAGCAATTCATGATCCTTTCAAGATACTGATTTGGAAAGAAAATGGTATTCTTGGCATCTCAATAGAATAGAACCAGCTACTCCTTGCTTTTTCACTCCCATTTGGCAGCACAGCATTGATCCAGTCTACTATAGTAACTGATTCTGTACTTCCAGAAAATTGCAACACTCTTCCTCTCTTCACTCAGAGGAGTCATAAAACTAAATGAATCATAACTGTCCTAAGAATTATTTTCAGCAATGTTAGCATTTCAACAAGAGAAATAAACGGAACAATGAAATTTGAAAATTTTTCAACTATTAACTAGAGTAATGCTTAAAAGCATAGCTTATTAATTAAAAAGTTGTATGGGTTTAAAAATATGTTTATGGTCAAAGAGCAAGCAAAACTATATAGCATATTACTAAAATGTATGTTTCTAATTCTAAAAATTTGAAAAGCTTTCTAGTATTCTATTATATATAGACATCTTATTTTGAAGATATTTCTTATTTCCATGTAAACAGACTATATATATATATATATATATATACATAATTATTTATAGACTCTAAAATTTGAATATCAGACAAGTATCCTCCTTCTTCTGATTTTTCTACCATTGGTAAAAGTAAAAATTATTCTTATCTTCTGTTGTTGCTATTAAGTGCCCTTGAGTTTGTTCTGAATCAGCAATCCTGTAGATGGTTTCCTAGGAGTGACTGGTGGGTTTGAACCATCAACCTTTGGTTAGCAGGCCAATGCTATCCTACAGCACCACACCAGGACTCCTCTAGAATGTACAAAAAAAAAAAACAAAAAAAACAAAACAAAACAAGCATTAGACTGGATTTGGCATGTGGACCAAAATTTGTTGACCTGTTCTCTAAAGTTCTTTTAAGGCAGCTAGCCCTATGTGACTAATAAGCACTTAAATTTATCTCATCAAAATTGAGATATGCCTTTAAGTATAAACCACACACCAAATTTTAAAGACAGTATGAAAAGAAACCAAGTATCTCATTTATAATTTTTCTATTGATTACATTTTAATATAATCTTTTTCATGACCCACTAATTGGCATTGAGTTGATTTTGACTCATAGAGACACTATAGAGCAGAGTAGATTAATTCAGTGAATTTTTTTTCATTAAAAAATGGATTTAATCTAGTGATACTCTCTATATAATATTATGCTGTTATTTATTATTACTTGTAATGAGTGTTATATTTTTTTCCAAGTAACGTCAGATTTTGAAAAACCAACTGTAGTTTTTTCTGAAATTATCATCCAACTAATCAGCAAAGTGATATTTTATTTCAATGTATAATTGTTAATTAATTTCAGTTAAAACTGCACAGCTATTTAGTTTCTGCAGCCTCCGGTAGTATCTTATTTTAAGTCAAGCTGCTACCACTAATCACAGGGAAGCAAAGACATGTCCAGATTTTGAAGGAAGATGGGTGTCCCAAAGCTCAGATAATGAATTTTAGCTCTCTCTGGAGAAAGGTCTTTCCTGTATGTAGTCTGGCATTATTCCAGGTGTTTTTCTTTTTTTATTATTTTTAAAAAGTAACTCCATATGTGTACTGAAAATAAGCAAGTGATGTTTTAAATCAACTGGAAAGAGAGGTTGTTCTTTTCAATATTTTTTCATGAACAAAACTTTGAAGTGCAGCATTTGGGGATTATGAAGGTTTGGGTTACCTGCTGAATGAAGGCATGGAAAATTATTTGAAAGCACTCTGTTTAAAAAATACACTTAAAACTTATGAAATATCACCTGTGGTTGAAAGGAGGTATGCAATCCAAAACATTTTTTTAATGTAAAGAGAAATAGTTAATTTTACATTGTGATTATATTTTTAAAGTTTTCTATGACTTTCAGATCAAAATAAAGTCTGTGGTTCACTTACTTTAAAGGCAGGAGATGATTGGAACAAATATAGGCTATTAAATTTAAGAAAATATGGATATGTTTATGAGCTAGGTCTTGTGAGCAAAGCTGAACCAAGAACCACAGCTTACTGTATAATAATCATTGTTTCACAGCAAGTGTTTTAAGTGATTGCATCAAACACAATCTATTTGCACCAATTACACTGTAATCTGTCCTAAATTTCCCTCCTGCATTCAAACACACACATATTGTTTTTCTTCTGTTGGAAGGAGATTTTTACCTAAGGAGAAGTATTTGGTACTGTTAATTTGTATCACTTAAATACATCACCAAAATAAATATATATAGCAGTCCTGGTGTGGCCCTATGGGTTAATGTGCTAGACTGCAAAGTTGATTTGAACTACAAAGTTGGCATTTCAAGCTCATCAACTGCTCCAAGGAAACTCTTCAAGTTCATCAGTCACTCCTGGGAAACCCTATACAGGGTGGTTATGAGTCGGAACCAACTCAACGGCATTTAACAACAACAACGTATATATACTGAAAAACCATTCTTTTTCAGAAAACAAAAGAGCTATAATAATAGCTGTTTGAGTTACATTATGTAAGAAATCATTTGCCTACTATATCCCTGATACGTTAGGACACATCACTGGAATCCTGGTGTGGTGCTGTAGGATAAGCACTGGATAGCCAACCTCTGGGTTGGTGGTTCAAACGTACTAGCCACTCCTTGGAAACACTATATACATGGTCGCTATATGTCTGAACGGACTCAACAGCATTTAAAAACTACACTATCTGATACATTTGAGCACTGTCAAATAACATTTTGCAAAGATTTTAATGGTTTTATAGTTAAATATTTACTTGAGTATGCAATACTAAACTAAAGATGGTTGTATACTTTGATTAGTGTTAGCATATCAATGCCCAAAGAAAAATAAATCATTTGATACTTACAAACTGTAA
>NW_006408519.1:56812198-56823748 GCF_000296735.1 Chrysochloris asiatica
CTGGAGAAGGATATCATGTTTGGTAAGGTGAAGGGTGAGAGAAAAAGAAGAAGACCCCCAACGAGATCAATTGACCAAGTGACAGCATCGATGGACTCAAGTGTGGCAACAGTAGTGAGGTTGGCCCAGGATCGGACAGTGTTTCATTCTGCTGTGCAAAGTTCACTATGGGTAGGTGCCAACCCGATGGCACCTAACAACAACAACATACATTTTAAATATATTTAATTTTTAATTCAAAGTAAAATATGAAACCCAGGCTTCAGTCTTTTCTGCATATATTGCTTCACTGTACTGTATAGTTTACAACTTTCATTATAATATATGTTTCATTAAATCAAGAATTACTTACATTACTGTGCTGATAGTGTGACAGGCCCTGTACTTGGGAATGAGTCAGTAAAATGCATTGTATATAAGATGTTGATCAATCATCAGGAGACTATAAGTCAGGGGAGGTAAATATGTAATTTGTGTTTTGTTGAGTTGTTTGTTAAAAATTTAGGTAAAAAATTAGAATTCATATCTGAAGTAGTTTTTCAGTAAAGACCTGAGAATCTGTGATAATGGACATTATAGTTCTCTGTAGAAGAATATACCTGTCAAAGAAAATAGAACAGAATGTCCCAGTTACATTTTAGATGCTGAGAGGGAAACAATGTAGTTATAGTCACATAAACAAAGGCGAGGGAAGTTGTGTTGTTTGGAAAGTAATAGAGACAAGGTCAGGTAGGCTCTTCTAGTCCATTCATAGACTTTGGATTTTAATCAGAGGGAGTTGATGGGTTTTGATCAGAAGCTATAAGTGATATGAACTAGGTTTCAGCACACCACTGCTGTAATAAGAATATACTCTGAGTGGAACAGGTGGAGACAGCAAAAAGGTGATGAGATTACGATGATTTGAACAGTGGAGTATGACAGTGGTGATGTTAAATGTGCAAAAAATTAAGCAATTTATTGTTAAATATACAGTATTTTGAAAGTAGTCATCAGGGCTGCATGATCAACTTGATATAGAATGTAAGAGTGGAAATAAAAAGAAGAGCCAGGCATGGTGGCAGCAGACAAGGTTGGAATGATGAGGTTTCCATTGCTTGTGATGGAGAATGCTAAGAGCAGCAGATTTGGGGAGGAAGTACGGATTCTGATTTGGATATTGCAAATTTGGGATGCTTTTAGAAATGAAAGTTGAGAGGTTTTGTAGGCAACTTTTTATACAAGTGTGAAATTAATGGGAAAGTCCAAAATTGAGATAAAAATTTAGAAGTTACTACTATATAAACGGTATTAAAAACTGTTGGACTGCACGAGACTACCTTGTGAGCAAGTGTAGACTGAGATGAATGAATGTAGAAATCCTTATTACAAAGAAAACTTTTTTTTTAACTTTCTATTGTTTTATATTTTTCAGATCCATGAATACAAAGAAAGCATAACAGACAAGATTGAACAATACCATTTACAAAAATATAGTAAGATACTAATGAATTAAAAATGAGAAGTGTTAGAATGCTACAACTACTCTGGCGAGAACTTTATTACTATACATTGAAATCTGTCTTGGAAAAAGTACAGCCAGAATGTTCCTTAGGAGCAAGGATGTCGAGACTTCATCTTGTGTACTTTGGACATGCCATCACTGGAAAAGGACATCACACTTGATAAAACAGAGTCAGTGAAAAAAAGGAAGATCCTCAAAGAAATGGCTTGACACAGTGGCTGCAACAGTGGGCTCAAAGATAGAAACGATTTTGAGGATGGTGCAGGACCAGGCAGTACTCCATTCTCTTGTATATAGGGTCATTGTAAGTCAGAAACAATTTGATGGTGCCTAAAAACAGCACTATGACTTAAGATTTCCACTATATTGTGGTATACCTTGGGTGTACCACAAGGAAGTGTTATAAATACATTTTATAATAATACCCCCAAAAATACAAGAATTTTTATTGAAACCTGATCTGTTATAGCAAAAATAGTCAATTCAATAATTAATAAAAATAGAAATAAAATAATGCATTTTAGCATATCTGTGAAATATAATACTATATATGTTTCAAAATGAATGAGCTAGAACTCTCTCTTTTTATGCATACACACACACACACATTCACACACCACACACACATGCACACCACACACCCACGAGAGGGCTTTGAAAGGTTCATGGAAAATTGAAAGGAAAAGAATGGAATTTTCCACAAACTTTTTGAAGTCCTTTCATAGTCAACATAGATTAGTCTCAAAGACGTAATATTGAATTGACATACAATAATAGAGGACACATCATAGAGTTTGAAACCATCTTGTAAAAAATGAAAAATCATAAAAATTATGCACAGTAGAGTCTCATTATCCATGGCAGTTATAATCTAGAAAATCACTATGAACATTGAAGTAGTGATACCAAATAATTGTTCCTAAAGAGAATATAAGCTTAGGTTCCTGTGGCTCTCTGGTTACACTATTTTCAACTATCAATCATTAAATACCTTTTTTAGTGGCAGGTCTGATTCTTGGTGTTGTGTTGTGTGTTAATGTGCTGGTCTGTGAAATCAGTTTTCACCGCAAAGTTGACAATTCAACCTCACTAGTTGCTCCTCAGAAATCCCATTACAGATACTATATATAGGTGCACCGTGAATTGAAACCGACTCCACAACCCTTAACAATAACAACAACAATGGAGGTTCAGCAAAACAACAATTAAAAAAAGGAAAACCCTCAGTCAGAGGGACTGACACAGTGACAGCAACAAAGGTCTCAAAAAGAGCAACTGGGAGGATGGTGCAGGCCTCGGCACTGTTTTGTTATTTTGTGCGTAAGGTTGCTGTGAGTCAGACCTAACTGGATGACACCTAACATCAACATGTGTGTTTCTGTTTAAAGATACTTTGTTTAATATATTTTTCTGATTTATTAATCTGAACTCATAGTCAACAGCACTGTAGCTCACATGTTAATGAGAATTACCTAACTAACATATTTTCTGTAATGAAGTATCCCAGTGTTCCTACACTTAGAAACATTAGCGAGCACTACACTTGAAAGCCATTTTAAGCAGTAAAACCACCAAGAAAAGGTGTGAAAACATGATACCAAACAGACTTTAAAATGTGCACTTGTTCACTGTTTGAGTGCAGAACGTGAAGGACGAGCATCATTTTATTTTTTTCCCCCTCACCTGGGAACATGCCTGTCAGACAACTCAAATTTTCTAGCGCTCTATGAATGGTTGAAAATGACGACAAAAGCACCACAAGTATTGATTTTGAGGTTACAAATACATTTCAGTGAGTAGGCCAAATCACAAATACAGAATCTGTAAATAATGAGGATCGACTACTGTAATTTTTCTCCAATAGTGCGCCCATGCAAATAATACATACACATATAATGGACAGAAATGAGGAAATAATATAAAAGAGTTCTGGCATAGTGAGTCCATGCATACTTGCATGTGCCTTGTGACATTCCCAGAAGTAAATTTTGGCCTCATTCAATAGTCAAAAAATGTTATTTTTGGTCATAGTTTTACAATAAATATGTAAGTTATAGTCAAGAAGTCATGGATAGAGTTTGGTAGTACACTGGTAATCAGAAAATAAACAATTGAAAATCTGTGTTTCCTTTGAGGCAGTTCAAACCCAAGCATGAAAGTGGTGGAATAATACCTTGTAGCCAATCTTTGCCGAGGCGCATCACACAGGAGAGGGGTGGAAGATCAGGCAGCAGGCTGCATCAGGGCTTGCCACAGCTTCATCACAGGCTGGACCCACAGTGGCAGGGTTTAGTACCCATACCCACTCAGGTACCCCAGTGTTGAACCCAAGTGAAGCCAGGTGGCAGAAGGGTGTGGGTGTGGCAAGAACTGGGGAAGCCCAGCTGGGGTTAAGCAATCTCATCTGAGTGAGGGATACATGAACCATCTGTGCTTGCTCTTCTCAGCCTTGTTGCCATGGTGTCTGCACAGGTGGGATATCCAAAGGCTAGAGCATGGGTGGCAGGCATTTGGCCGCCATGTGCCTTTTTTGTCTGTCTAAGTGGTCTTTCCAGCCTCTGGTTTACAGACTTGTGCACATCCTGGGCTGGGGCCAACCTCCTTAGTGAGGGCTCTTTCCAGATTAGAAAACGTGATTTCTTCCTGCACCCAGAAAGTGGTTAGCAGAGCAACGAAGAAATCATTGTGGGAGAGGGGCTGCTTTACAGAGTAGACTGATGAGGGTCAGCTGCTGGGAACCAAATATTGCATCAACAGGCACCAAGATGAAGATGTATCATTAAATTCATTATACAGGGGAAATAATGAAATTGAAGGTATCAACATGTATAAAACTATTGGTGTAACATGCAGAGTTGCATGATATGCAAAATAAGATAACACATATTGCTTGTGGTAAAATATACAGTTCATATTGTATATATTTGTATGTAGTAAAATATAAAGACATTCATTGTCTCAAAAGCAAACACAATGTTTTGAGTCTTGGGCATATGACTGGAGATGAGAATGTAAAGAATTACAATATTACTGATATTGATTTAACTTTCAAAAATTATAAAATTATCTAATGCAACTGTGACAAATGTTTTTATTTCTTAATTGCCTGATAACTTTTGTGCTTTTACACATATTCTTATGCCTTCTTCTAAAAGAGTTGACCTGATGGCACTTTTTGCTTGTGAAAATGAAGTAAGAACTTCTCCAGAAGCTAAGTCACTATGCTAAAAAGTTGGATGGCTACTTGAGCTATTAAATCAACGGCAAAACACTGAGCCCTTAGTAAAAGCTTCTAGTAAATGTTACTATTAACTTCTCTCAATAAAGATGACAGCATTGTGTTTTGTTTTCCTGCTAGTTTCTCAGATTCTAATTTAAATTCCTACTAATAGCCCAAAATAAAAAAGGATGATACATACTGCTTTTTAAAAGGAAAACAGATATCATGGGAAGGAAATTCAAAAACAGCAAATGTTATGGTTTATGTTTCAGTTGTTCATATTAAACAAGAACACCTTTGAGAATCTACATCGTGTGTTTATGAGTTGTAGTTAAAATGCTAAGAACAGTACATTCTAGTACTTCTAAATACTTTTTATGATGTTGTTGTTGTTAACTGCCATCGAATCGGTTCTGACCCATAGTGACCCTAAACAGGGTTTCCAAGGCTGTAAATCTTTATGGGAGCAGAAAGCCTCATCTTTCTCCCATGGAACAGCTGGTAGTTTCAAACTGCTGACCTTGCATTTTGCAGCCCAATTCGTAACCACTACGCTGCCAGAGCCCCTTTAGGATACATGGCATTTATGATGTATAATTATTTTACTCACAAAATATTTAGTTTACTCTAGCATTCTCTTTATTTTAGCTGGGAAGAAAACTACAACTTTAACCTATAATGAATTAAATGGAAAATAATAAGCAATGAAGTCATACAAAAGTGATTTTGTGAAAAGTAAATGATTTTCTTTTCAAAGTAGTAGATGCTCACAACAACACAGATAATATGATTTATTTTTATTATTGTATATAGAAGGATTTCCAATACATAATAAATTATGGTATAAATATACATGCAATTCCTATAAATTTAGTAACTTGAATGAAATATTAATAATAAGAAAATATTCTATGTTGCTAAGAACTGGTGTGATGCTGTAGGACACGCACTGGACTGTAAGTCACAAGGTTGGTGCTTAAAACCCACCAACTGCTCCTTGGAAATCCTGTACAGGGTCACTATGAGGTAATTGACTCAGCACTTAGCAACAAGATAAATTATTACCAATATAGATTTAATTTTTCTTATAGATTAGATAGAAAAAATGACAATTTCCAAGAATATTTTTAAATGTTACAAGTCAAATTTTTATGAGGTCTAACAGCATAGTGGATTATGAGTTGGTTGCAACCACAAGGTCAGCAGTTAGAACCTACCAGCCAACCCACAGGAGAATGGTGAGGCTTTCTGCTCCGGTAAAAATTTACAGTCTCAGAAACCCTAGACACAGCTGCTGTGAGTCAGAATCAACTTGATGGTACACAGTAGTAGCTATGTTAGTATCCTAGATATTTTAATACCAACTTTAAGAAAAGTACAGTTCTTTCATTGTTAGTATTTCATAGATCTCTTACATATTGTTTACAAGAATGTTAGAAACTAAAAGTACTGTATTGCAATGACTTTTCTTTTAGTAGACACAAAATAGTACATTTTTCTTAGCATGTGAATTTCAGAGTTTGAATTAATTTAAACTCTCTTTCATTTTAAAATCAGTTGCTGTCAATTCAAGGCAACCTATCTGCAATCTATGAGGATTTCAATAGCTATATCATTTTGAAAGAAAATCACTAGATCTTTTCTACAAGATGCCTCTAAGAGGATTTGAACTGCCAACTTTCCAGTTAGTAACTGATCACTTAACCTTTTGTACCATTCAGGAACTCCTGTTTTTCCATTTTACTTATCTTTAAAATGCACTAATTGTTTAGTTAGGATTGAGCAGGGTAGTACATAATGAAATTTTATGTTTGGCACCTGATAAACACTCAGATCTCATCTATGCTAACTAAACACATCTCATACATCAAGAGTGTAATTGTTTTGTGTTGTAAAAGGACTATTTTTCTAAATCACCTAGAGTTCCTTAGCTTCCACTCTTCCTCCTCCTGCATTCATTCTCATTTAGTCATCATTTATATAATTACATCTGATTAGACCTCTTCCCTAATTAAAATCATTAACAAATAACTTTCAGAGCAAAAAGCTTTAGCAGATCCTTAAAGGCCCCACATAGCATGGACCCTGCCTATCTCAATAGTCTTGTCTGCTCCCCTACTTTTTGCCCTAGTCACATTTGCCACCATTTTAGTTCCTTAAAGCTACCAATATTTCCCAGTTTAGGACAATTTCATAAATATCCAGTATACTTTTACCTATTTAATTTGTATTTATGCTTTAGACCCATGTTCAAAATTCTATTTTCAAAATCATTCTGGACAATTTCTGAAGCCTCATGTCCAGGAAGGTTGTGATGTAAAATATATTGTTCTTAGATATTCATTATGAGTTTCATTGGGGGTGATATTTTGCTATATTGGCAAACTATTTTTATATACATCTTAGAAAGTCCATAGATTTCCTTGGAATCTACATGGTGAATCAGAGTAAGCATCACCACCCCCATCCATTTGCATATGACTATTGAAGTCCTCCTGTAGTGGATTATGAGCTGGGCTATCAACTCCAAGTTCAGAAGTTTGAATTTACCAGTCGCTCTGCAGGAGAAAGATGAGCCTTTCTGCTCCCATAAAGATCTATAACCTCGGAAATCCTCTACAGGGTTGCTATGAGTTGAAACTGACTTGGTGGCACACAACTACCATCACCACCATTGAGGTTTTCCTAGGCTGAAGAAAGGGAAAATCGAATCAGAGATATAACAGTAAAACTGGGACCCTGATGGGCTCAAGAATGAGAGTGAGTAGGAAGAGTAGGCAATGGGAAGAACATATGAATTTGGGAAATTTAAGAGTTTGAGAACCACAGGGCCTCAGAAAACTCAGAGTAAAATCATGAAAGTGGCCAAATCTTAAGTCTTCTCACCCACAGCATGTTATAGGAGCAGAAGAAAGTGTCAATTATTTTTAACATTTGACCCTGAAAAAACTTCAGAATTCCCTGCTGTACCTGAAAAGACCTTAAGGAACCAAGAACAGCTGAAATGCATATAGAAAGAAAGAAGATGGGAGATGAAACTAATGAAGAATCTTCCACAAATGCCAGTCATGGATACATTATGATGGCCATCTTTTAGCAGAACCACCACATTAGTCAAAGGGGTTGACTATCACATCTGGGATGAAAAATGAGTAATATCCAGGCCTTGAACAAATTTTCAGAGAATATATTTGCAACAATAAATTTGTTGTTGTTGTTATTGGTAAGTGCTGTTGAGTCAATTCCAATTCATAGCAACCTGTATAGAGTTTCCAAGGAGCAGCTGGTGGATTTGAGTGGTCACCCTTGTCGTCCAGTGCTTACCCTACAGCACCATACCAGGGATCCATAATAAATTTAGGCTCATAATATAATTTAAGTTCAATTAAAGGAGGATAATAAACACTGAGGACTGTTAAATGAAAGCTTGGGAGTTCAAACCCACCAACTGCTCCTTGGAATCCCTATTGAGGGTTACTATGAGTTGGAACAGAATCAATGGCATCTAACAATGATACAAAAATACAGTTACTCTCTAGTACATGGAGATTTATTGAATTAATATTTTGGCTTTCTAAAATCACATAACTCCTCCTAGACTGTAAGGTCCACGGATTCAGTGTTCTTGATTATCTCACTCATTCTTATGTCTTCAGAACCTGAAGGATCCCTGGTACAAGTAATAGGATGATACATTGGCTGCTTATATATTGAATGAATGGGGAGTATATGGCCTACTGGCTGTAAACCAAAATCATTATCTTAAGGAAATGCATATTTGAGTGAAAACTGGGATAGTTGAAAACAATTCCCAGGCTTATTGGCAAGTATTTTGCTCACACCTGCATAATAAAGATAATGTTTAATGAAATGTGAGGCTCAAGATGAAAACATGCATGTGTTCTTTACACAAAGGTGCATTTATTTAAGCTCTACTTTTTTCTTTTTCTTTTTTTTTTTTTTTAAGTATTTCCTTCTAGTTAGTTTGAAAACAACATTATTTTTCTTCATTTTCTAGGAAATAGAACAATGCTTATATATTTATGTAGTAGTGAAATACATGTAATTTTGTATATCTAAATGAAATTTCCTTATAAAGCACATTGTTAGTATTTACTCCATTGTTCGGCTTCCTCTCTGAAACACTAGCAAGTGCTATAAATTTATTCTAAAACATAGTAGATTTGACAAATGTGGGAAAATTTAACATTGAGCCTGTGGGATTTTCTACCAGACTTTTAGATTTGATTGGTAGATTTAAAAATTTTATATATGTGGATTCAATACAAGTATCATGGTATCATAAAAGCAATATTATCAACTAAAGAAGTTGCAAAACTCTATCTCCTGGGCATTAGATGTGTAATGTCTTTTTAGCTACTAAACTTTACTTTGGAAATCCTCTGTTTTTTAACTAGTTTCCATGTTTTTTATAGCTTAATGTGTCTGGTTGAGTTTCTTAGATGCCTTCTTTTCACCGAATCAACATTTGGTAAGGTACTGTTCTTTTGTTTTTTAAGGCTATTTTAAAATTCAGTAAAACGAAATGCCTTCTAACTTTGTTTCTCAAATAAACTTTCTTCAAACCTTTTGTGTATATGTTCTTGCCGATATTCATTTCTTCAATATAAAGGAAAGATAGGAAAAACAACTAAACTAAGCTGGCAAAGCAATATTTTAAAAGAGGATTTGATTTATTTTTTTGGTTACATTGGGGAATATCTATAAATACCTTGAAATCATAAAGTCAGAATGTTAAAAAAACAAACAAACAAAAAACATGAGCAGCTATAAATTTGACTTCAAACTGTAAGTTAAAAAAATATTTTAAAGCAAATGTCTCATGCCATTCAATCCCTTAGTAGTTTAATTGGTGGTTCCTTATGTCTTATAGATTGACATATGCATGTGTGAGAGATATTGTTAAACTTGTGATTTACTACTCCATTATATAAAATTCTTCCTACCAACATATAATTAATATTCTTTCACTATACAATATGAATTAATAAGTTATGATACATAATATACTGAAAGTAGAAGGTTTTGAATAATTTTCTTTGATGGAACACTTGCACTTAAATTTAAAAAAAGAACAGTCTGCTCATATTTCTAATTACAAATAAGTATAAGATTCAGATTAATAATAAATCTAGATTAATATGACTATGTGCATATATGAACAAATGTTAACATAATGTATTTTCTTTTAAGTTCATATTTACATAATTACTGAACCAGGGAGGCCTGGTATGGCACTGTAGGGTAAGTACTAGAGTGCAAGGTCATTTGAATCTCAAGGTGGCGATTCAAATTCAGGAGCCACTCCTTGAAAACCTTATCCAGGGTCACTATGAATTGGAACCAACTCAAAGACACTAACAACAACATTGAAACAGAAATTATGGGATTCGTATGTAATTAACTGTTTAGTTTAAACATTGAAATGTATCTAGATTTAAAGAAGCTTGTTTATGTTTTTTGTTTTTTTGTTTTTTTAAACATTTTCTTGTGAATTGAGTGCAGGTTTACAGACAAGATTATTAGTTCTACAGTCAACAAATCAATACACTTTGTTTCATCTCAAAGAAGGCAATCCCCTCCATGCACCATCAGTTATCGCATTTCCTCCTACCTTCCCATCCCTTCTCAACTTTGTACTTAAGTAAATGTTGCCCTTTTGATTTTGAATAATTAATCATTCCATCAAGGAGCTCTGGTAGCTTAGTGGTTATGAATCGGGCTGCGAACCTTAAGGCCAGCAGTTCGAAACTACCAGCTGTTTCGCAGGAGAAAGATGAGGCGTTCTGCTCCCGTAAAGATTTACAGCCTCGGAAACCCTGTGCAGGGTCGCTATGGGTCGGAAACGACTCAACGGCACTTAACAACAGTCATTCCATCATTCATAGTAAGCATACTTACTAGTGTTATCGTCCCTCCTTTATACGTATCTTCTGCTTGACTGACGTTGGGCCAGAAGGGTGAATTTCTTTCCAGACCTGAAAGGTAGTCGAGGGTCATTGTCTCAGGCTCTTCTAGTCTATTTCTGTCCAGTAAACACAGGCTTTATTTAAAATAACTTTGAGTTTTGTTCCACATATTCTGACTCTCTATCTGGGACCTTCTGATGTGATCCCTTCCAGAGCAGTTGTTATTAGACACTATCTAGTTCTTCTGGTCTCAGATATCAAGACTGATGTTCACATGTCCCATTACTCTGCTGAACTAATTGATTCCAAACCTCTTCCATTCTCATCACCCTTCTTCCTTCTTCATATGGACAGACCAATAGTTGCACCTTAAGCTACAGCTGATGAGTTTTTAATATCCCAGGTGCTATTCTCCAAATATGTATCGGGCTGCTGTCCTCAATGTCAGCAGTTCAAAAGTACCAGCTGTTCTGCGGGAAAAAGATGAGGCTTTCTGCTCCCATAAAGATTTATAGCCTTGGAAACCCTATGCAGGGTCGCTATGAGTTGGAACCAACTCCACAGCACATAACAGCAACAACGATTCTCCAAAGTAGAATATAGAACATTGTCTTTGTGGACTACGTCATGCTAATTGATCATTGTTTTCCCTGAGACTATGATCCTGAGCATCTCAAGGCCCAGCAACTCATTGCCTTCAGATGTTTGGTAAAATCTAATAAGTTGTCATCATTTTACCTGCTGTATGCTCCACCATTCATAGAGTTTTCAGTGACTAGCGATTCGGAAGTAGTTTGTCACTCTTTCTTCCTAGTCTGTCTTTGTTTTGTAGCTTATCTGAAACCTGTCCACCATGGGTGACCCAGCTGGTTATTTAAAACACCGGTGGCATAGCC
>NW_006408519.1:56826304-56832612 GCF_000296735.1 Chrysochloris asiatica
GTTGTGTATATATCATTATTTACCTCTATACCCTTTAGTACTATGTTTTCACCTGCATTCATCATTCTTCTGCCAACCTCCTTCTTCTTGTATATTGCCCTCCCCCTTCTTGGTATAAGAAGTATGGGTAGCGTAATGGTTATGAGTCGGTCTGCTAATATCAAGATCATCAGTTTGAAACTACCAGCAGTTCCACCTGAGAAAGATGAGGCTTTCTGCTCTTATAAAGATTTAGAGCTTTGGAAACTTTATACAGGGTTGCTATGAGTCAGAACCGACCCCGTGGCACATAACCACAACCACCACCTTCTTGTATATTGCCCTCCTTGTCACCTGAGTTAACATATTTACTCTCTAGTCAGTGACTTATATCCCTTCCCCCCACCCCTAATAACCATAAAAAAATATTTTAGTATGAACATATTTTCTTGAGTTTTACAATAATGGTCTCATACAATACACATCCGTTGTGATTGACTAATTGCACTCAGTATAATGTCCTCCAGATTCACCCATGTTATGAGGTATGTTACAGATTCATCATTATCCATCAGTGTTGCCTAGCATTCCATTGTGTGTACCAAAGTTTGTTTAGCCATTCTTCCATTGATGGTAATTTAGGCTGACTTCATCTTTTTGCCATTGTGAATAGTCCTGCAATGAACATCAGTGTACCTATATCTACTCATGTCCTGCCTCTTATTTATTGTGGATATATACCAAGAAGTGGGATTGCTGCATTGTACAGTATTTCTATTTCCAACTTTCCAATTTTACAGTCCCACCAACAATGTGAAAGGATCCTAGTCTCTCCACACCCTCGCAAACATTTGTTATTTTCTTTTTTCCCCACTTTTCTAGGATGAGATGATATTGTTTTTAATTTGCACCATTGTTTGACTAATGACCATGAACATTTCTTTATGTTTATTGGCTGCCCTGGTGAATTGTCCGTTCATGTCTTGTGCCCATTTTCTAACTGGGTTGTTTGTCTTTTTCTTGTAGAAGTGTTGCGATTTTATATAATTTTATAGATGAAACATTTTTCTGATATGTCAGGGCAAATGTCTTTTCCCAATGTGTGGACTCCCTTTTTGCTCTTTTGGAAAAGTATTTCGATGAACATAAGTGTTTCATTTTTAGGAGGTCTCTGTCATCTAGTTTATCTTCTGTTTGTGTGTTTTTAGTAATGTTTGATAGTGTATTTATGCCATGTACTAGAGCCCTTAAGTGTGTCCTTAGCTTTTCATTGATGATCTTTACAGTTCTAGGTTGTACATTTAGGTCTTTAATCCAACTTGAGTTTGGTTTTGTATATAGTGTGAGATATAGATCCTGTTTCAGTCATCTGCAAATGGATTTCCACTTTTGCCAGCACCATACGTTGAAGAGAAATCTATGAGGTCAAGTTGGTTAATTGTGTTGTTTAGATCTTCTGCATCTCTTTTGAGTTTCTATCTTGTTCTGTCTTTTATCAAAAGTGGTGCACTGAAATCTCCTACTCTTATTGTTGGAGTCCTGGTGTGGTGCTGCATGATAAGGTGCTAGACCACAAAATCAGATCAAACCCACCAGTCACTCCTTGGAAATGCTATACAGTATCACTATGGGTCAGAACTGACTCAATGGCACTTAACAACAACTCTTAGTGTTGAGTTGCCTGCTTCTTCAATTCTATTAGAGTTCGATTTCTGTATCTTGAGGTTCGCAATTGAGAGCATAGATACTTATTATGGTTATGTCCTGCTTTTCAACTGACCCTTTAATCATGAGATAATGTCCTTCTTTGTATATTTTGCTGGGTTTTGCCTTAAAGTCTATTTTTTCAGAAATTAATATTGCCATTCTTGCTTGGTTTTGATTGTCATTAGCTTGATATGTTTTGCTTTTTCCATGCTTTGATTTTTTAATCTACTTTTGTCTTTGTGTGTAGACAGCATATTGAAAGATCTTGTTTTCTTATACACTGTGCTAGTCTGTATCTCTTCACTGGTGCATATAATCCATTGACTTTTAGTGTAATTATTGATATGAATGTATTGTTTGCAGTCATTTTTGTGTGATTTTTGTGGTGCTGCTGTTTTCATTGTTCCACATATTTTTCTATGCTGAGTTCATTTTGCTTGTGCATTTTCTTGTAATTTCTTCACTGCTGTTGTCTTAATATTCACAAAAACTTCCTGGTTTTCCCTTTTCTTGATTTGATGTGAAAGTGTATTAATTTTCTTTGAGGTTACCCTATAATTTAATAATTTCTTCCCCAATTCAAAATAGTCTGCTTTACCTTGAAATCTACTAGACTTCCTTGGAATATGGAACTCTGTAACTATATTTTTCCCTTATTTTGATTTGTAGTTGTCTTGATTATAAATTATATCTCTGATTCCCTGTTTTCACTCTTGTGGCTTTGTTTTACTTTGGATACTTCTATATCTGGATCGAATTCTGGGGGTGTCGCTGTGCATGTCAATCTCCAGTTGTTGTTTGCTGTTGTTAGTTCTCAGTCCAAAGGACTCCTTTAAGTATCTTTTGTAAAGCTGATTTGGATTTTTCAAATTCCTTTTATTTCTGTCTATCTGGATATGTTCTAATTTTGCTATAATATTTAAGGGATAGTTTTGCTAGGTGTATGATTTTTAGTTGGCAATTTAAAATTTTTTCTTTCAGAGTTTTGTACATATCTCCCCATTGCCTTCTTGCTTGCATTGTTTCTGCTGAGAAATAAAAGCTTAATCTCGTTTGTAGATAACTTTATTTTTCCTGAGCTGCTTTCAGAATTCTTTCCTTGTCTTTGATTTTGGAGTTTCATTATGATATGTCTTGGTGATTTTCTTTTGGAGTATATCCTGTTTGGGGTTCATTCAGCTTCTTGAATGTTTATTTTCATGATTATAGGGAAACTTTCTTCTGATAGTTCTCTGACTATCTTTTCTGTGCTTTTCTTTGGCTCTTTGTGTTGGGGAATTCTGATCACCCTTAAATTATTCCTCATCATGCTGTTTCACATGAATCTTAGGCTTTCCCAACATTTTCATTCTATTTTAATAATCTTCTTCTAATTTGCTAGTATTGAAAGATATGTTTTCAAGCTCACTAACTCAGGATTTCATTGATTCAAATCTACTACTTTGCCCTTTCAATGTACTATCCATTTCTGAAACCTTAGTATTAATCTTCTGGATTTCTGTTTGCAAGTTTTATATTATTTCCAATTTGTCATCTGTTTTGTTTGATTGTTCCTGTAGTGCTTTATGGAATTTTCTTTTGGATACCAGCTTTGCATCTGGTCACCAGGGGAGTGTGAAGAACAAGAAAAAAAATTAAAAATTACCTTAATCTTTGCAAGTCACAGGTATGTTTCTGCAATGCCAGTTTCTTGTGTCTGAAGTCACTCACAAAAGCTCAAGATGGCTGCACCAATCTGGTTGGTGGGCACAGGTCACCAGTATCTCCTGTTTTTGCTAAGTCTGCTCAGCTCTGTCTCCTAGTAAGCATTCAGTCTACTTCTCTATCCTATCATCTGAAGCTCAGAGTTCCAGGACTACCATCTGCTTCTCTTTCATTTGGCTTTCAGTATCTTTGATGTAGAGGGTCCTTAAAGATTTTTCTACCTAGTCTGCCATCTTGCCACCACACTTCTTTATGTTATTTTCCATAATAAAGTTCTTTGTTTACTGTCTCCTGTTTTGAAAGAAGTTCCCACAAATTGAAGTCTCTATGGGGTTTCTGGACTCCTGGTGTGGTGCTACAGGATAAGGACTGGACTGCTAACCCTATAGAGTTGCTAGAGGTCAGGTGGCACAGTGATTAAATTCTGGGCTGTTAACCAAAAACTACCAGCTGTTCCATGGGAGAAAGATGAGGCTTTCTACTCTCATAAAGATTTACAGCCTTGGAAACCCTGTACCAGGTCACTATGAGTCGGAAGTGACTCCACAGCACATAACAAAAAGTCAATTTGACTGCTCTGTCAGAGAAAGATGAGGAGTCTGCTTTAGTTAAAAATTACTCTGTTGCACAAGGGCATTATAAGTTGGAATCAACTTGACAGCCATGGGTTTAGTTTTGGTTTATAGGGTCTCTATGAGATGGAATCAACTCAATGTCAATGAATTATTGGATTATAATTTGTATTTAAATAAGATATACCTGATATACCATATAACATTTTATATACATTTCTTCAACTAGCATTTAATTTTTTCAAAATGAATCTTTCAATTGTTTATCAAAATTTCCATTATAAATCAATTGTGATTACTAAATTCTACACAGATCTTTAGTAGTAGCATTACTTAAGGTAGCAATTCACTTTCTATTATTAGAAAATACAAAAATTTAAAACTATAGAAAGAATGATTCTTATAAAAGTGTTACTATTTCTTCAACTTGGGTCATGCAACATTTTAGGGATGGAGACTGGAACATAAAACAGATTTAGCTATATGGTTTTTCTACCATATCATCCAAATAAATGCAATTGTATATTTTAAGTTATGTATCCAAAAAGACTTCTTTCTTTTAGTTAAAATCAAATAACAGGAAAATGGTAAACTTGTATGTGTTTCTTCATACATATACTTTTGAATTTTGTTTTGCAATTATTCTAAACTTACTAAAAAGTCTCAGTAATACTACACAGATTTTTGTAAACTCTTCCCAACTTCGTCTAATGTTAACATTTTACATAACAATAGTAAATCAATTGTAGTCAGTCCACTCAGATTCAGAGTGACCCCATGTATGACAGAGTAAGACTATGCTGTATAAAGTTTCCAATGACCCATGTTTTTGAGAAACAGATCTCTAGACCTTTCGTCTGAGGCAGTTCTCAGGAAATTCCAACTTCCAACCTTCATTTGAGAAGAAGAATGTGTACCATCTAGGGACTCACAGGTAACCACAGAAACACAGAATAATTAACAAGAACTTAATGTCAATACTATTAACTAATGTTTAAATTGCACAAAAAATTTACAAATGTCCTTATTCCGGTACTAGATCCAGTCTTCAATTCCACATTGAATTTATCCATCGTGTCCCCTTAAATGGTCTATTTTGAGGCAGTTCTTCAGTCTTACTTTATTTTTGATGAAATTGACACTTTGAAGAGTGTTGGACATTATGTCCCTCTGCATAGGTTGGCTTAATGATTTGTCAAAGGTTGAAGTTATTCGATTGATAAAAATACCATATATAAGTGATACTGTGATCTTAGGGACTCATGTCAGGTGGTAAAAGATAGCATCTTATCACGTGTGAGGTTAATTTTTATCACTTAAGTGATGTCTGTCAGATTTGTCCTGACAAGTTACCTTTCTCCACTTTGTAACTATGTAAGATAAGCACTGAACTACTAACAAAAAGCTTGGTGGTTAAACATACCAGCTGCTCCTTGGAAACTCGATACAAGATGGTTTTATAGCTGAACACACTCAACAGAATTTACCAACTATTTAACAACAGAGTGACACTTTACATTTAAGCAAATATCTTGCTTCTCATCATGTTTCTGCCCTCTAATTTTGGCATCCATTAATGATGTCTATAAGAATTTTCATAATGTATGCCAAATGATGATATTTAAATTTCCATAATGACTTCTATTTTACTCATTAGAATTTCACTGTAAAGAAGAACTGAATCTTCTATTCATATACTAATTTATTCAATGAGACTGTAGATTTATGCTTGTTTTATTGGCTGGATTATAGATCATTACTATCATTATTTATTTTGTAACTCAAATTATTGCTGATTTGGCTTTAGGAAGAACCTGTATGGTGACTTCTGGGTCCTTTTACATGCTACTATAATTGTAGAGTCCTGGTGTGGTGGTGTGGATTAATGCACTAGACTGCAAAGTCATTTGAACAGCAAGGTCAGCAGTTCAAGCTCACAAGCCGCTACTCGGGAAACCCTACACAGCATCACTTTGGATGGTAACCAACTTGATAGCACTTAACAACAGCAACAATTGTGTAACACTTTCTTATTTTTGACAGCAAGAGATGAAAAGATGTACCAGTCTTGGTAATTTCCCTGTCCCAATTCTGGAGTAAACAATCTCTCCGAGGAGATCTGATTCTGCTTGCTGGAAAATTCAAATAAAAGTTTAAATCCTAGTTGTGTTCATTACTAGGAGGGCAACATTGCTCTTAGGGTGTCACTGCTTCTAGTTTCTTCTCAGAGAGCAGGATGATAAAATACTTTGTTGTTGTTGTCAGGTGCCATCGAGTCGGAACCGACTCATAGCGACTCCATGCACAGCAGAACGAAACAATGTTCGATCCTGGGCCAACCTCACC
>NW_006408519.1:56835331-56836828 GCF_000296735.1 Chrysochloris asiatica
GGCTGGTAGTTTCGAACCGCTGACCTTAAGGTTCGCAGCCGGATTCATAACCACTACGCTACCACTAGACTCTACAAATGTTCATGGAAAAGGCATATTATGAAAAAGATTATATGGATTAAAAAAGAATTTGCATCAAACTCATACTAAGCTTATAAAATAAGCAGTAGATTGCTAGTCATGATGTCTGTTGTTCAAGCCCACCAGTCACTCTTCAGAAACACTTTACAGGATCACTATAAGACAGAACTGATTTGACAGCATTTAATAACAACTTGTTATAACATGCCCAAATAATAGGAGCTAGTTTGTGACACTTAGAAGGGTAAGAAAATAGCTTGAAAATAGCCCTTATCAGAGTTACATTAATTCTGCTAAAATTGAAGTACGCATATCCAAAATTTATGGTGAATGAAAGAAAAACCATTGCTGTATTTTGAAAATTTTTTTGGACACTGCCCTAAGAAAACAGCAATTTGCTAAAGTATAACTTCATTTTTAAGAAGAGATGAGATGATGTTGAAGATGAAGCTACAGTGGCAGACCATTCACTCAATTTGTGAGAAAAAATATTGATCTCATTCATATGTAATTGAAGAGGGCCAGAAGAACTGAAGAAAAATTCAAGCCTCGACTTTCATTATTGAAGGATTCTCTGGGCAAATTATTGAATGATGCAGAAAGCAGCAAGAGAAGATGGAAGAAATACACAGAGTCACCGTACCAAAAGGAAATGGTTAATATTCAACCATTTCAAGAGGTAGCATATTTTCAAAAGCCAATGATACTGAAGTAGGAAGTCCAAGGTACATTGAAGGAATTAGCAAAGAATGAGGCACCAGGAATTGATGGAATACAAATTTAAATATTTCAAGAAAGTGAGGCAGCACAGGTGGCTCTCACTTATCTCTGCCAAGAAATTTGGAAGACAACTATCTGGCTGACTGATTGGAAGAGATCTGTATTTGTGTCCATTCCAAAGAGAGGTGACCCTAAGGAATGTGGAAATCATCAGACAATCTCTTTGATATCCCATATGAGTAAAGTTTTGCTAAAGGTAATGCAGAAATGGCTGCAAGCATACATTGACAGAGAACTTCCAGAGGTTCAAGCTGGATTCAGAAGAGACTGAGGAATGAGGGATATCATTACTGATGTCCGATAAATCTTGGTTGAAAGCAGAGAATATCAGAAAGATGTTTGCTTGTGCTTTATTGACTATTCAAAGGCTTTCGATCATGTAGATCATGACAAGCAATGGACAACTTTATGAAGCATGAGTATTCCAGAACTCTTAATTGTGCTCATGAGGAATCTCTAAATGGATCAAGAGGCAGTTGTTCGAACAGAACATGGCAACACTGAATGGTTTAAAATTAAGAAAGGTATGTGACAGGGTTGTATTCTTCCACCATACTTATTCAACCTGTATGCTGAGCAAATAATCTGAGAAGCTGGGTTCTATGAAGAAAAATGTGGCATCAGGAAGACTCATTA
>NW_006408519.1:56836928-56842891 GCF_000296735.1 Chrysochloris asiatica
CTCTCATAAAGATTTACAGCCTTGGAAACCCTGTACCAGGTCACTATGAGTCGGAAGTGACTCCACAGCACATAACAAAAAGTCAATTTGACTGCTCTGTCAGAGAAAGATGAGGAGTCTGCTTTAGTTAAAAATTACTCTGTTGCACAAGGGCATTATAAGTTGGAATCAACTTGACAGCCATGGGTTTAGTTTTGGTTTATAGGGTCTCTATGAGATGGAATCAACTCAATGTCAATGAATTATTGGATTATAATTTGTATTTAAATAAGATATACCTGATATACCATATAACATTTTATATACATTTCTTCAACTAGCATTTAATTTTTTCAAAATGAATCTTTCAATTGTTTATCAAAATTTCCATTATAAATCAATTGTGATTACTAAATTCTACACAGATCTTTAGTAGTAGCATTACTTAAGGTAGCAATTCACTTTCTATTATTAGAAAATACAAAAATTTAAAACTATAGAAAGAATGATTCTTATAAAAGTGTTACTATTTCTTCAACTTGGGTCATGCAACATTTTAGGGATGGAGACTGGAACATAAAACAGATTTAGCTATATGGTTTTTCTACCATATCATCCAAATAAATGCAATTGTATATTTTAAGTTATGTATCCAAAAAGACTTCTTTCTTTTAGTTAAAATCAAATAACAGGAAAATGGTAAACTTGTATGTGTTTCTTCATACATATACTTTTGAATTTTGTTTTGCAATTATTCTAAACTTACTAAAAAGTCTCAGTAATACTACACAGATTTTTGTAAACTCTTCCCAACTTCGTCTAATGTTAACATTTTACATAACAATAGTAAATCAATTGTAGTCAGTCCACTCAGATTCAGAGTGACCCCATGTATGACAGAGTAAGACTATGCTGTATAAAGTTTCCAATGACCAAAGCCATGGTATTTTTAGTAACGTCACATGCATTTGAAAGCTGGACAGTGAATAAGGAAGACTGTAGAAGAATTGATGCATTTGAATTATGGTGTTGGAGGAGAATATTGAATGTGTCATGGGCTGCCCAAAGAACCAACAGATTTGTGTTGGAAGAAGTGCAGCCAGAGTGCACCTTGGAGGCCAGGATGGCCAAAGTTCATCTCTCATACTTCATACATATTGTCAGGAGGGTCCAGTCACTAGAGAAGGATATCATGTTTGGTAAGGTAGAGGGTCAGAGAAAAAGTGGAAGACCCCCAAGGAGATAGATTAGCCAAGTAGCAGCACCAATGGACTCAAGTGTAGCAACAATAGTGTGGTTGGTCCAGGATCGGGCAGTGTTTAGTTCTGCTGTGCATAAGGTCGCTATGAGTCAGTACCAGCTCAATGGCACCTAACAACAACAACAACAACAACAACAATGATTTACAGCAGAAAAAATACTCAACAATATAGGCATCTAAACTGGTTCTGTTTACACAATTCTGACTGAAAATTTAAGTTAAAAAAACTTTCTACTCAATAGGGTCTGAAAATATTTTGTCTAGATCAGCAGCAGACAAGAGGAAAGGTTTCAATGGAAATTTTAAACCAGTGGGATCAAAATCCTGAAACATTTCTTGAAATAATTGTAACAGGAAATTAAAAATATGGCTTTACTAGCACAATCCAGAAGATGAAGCACAATCAAAGCTCCTAAGAGATATAAGTGATCCAGCAAAGCAAAAGCCAAGAGCAAAGTCATGACAACAGTTTTTATGGATGGCCAGGTCATTTTGTTTGTTGACTTTCTGGAAAGCCAAAGAGTCCTGGTGTGGATAAAGTAGGATAAGTACTGGACTGCTAACAACAAGGTCAGTGATTCAAACCCAGCCACGGCAACTCGGAAACCCTATACAGAGTTGCTCTGAATAGGAACAAATTTAACTACAGCAACAGCAACAACATTAACAACAAAAGATAATATCTGCTTATTACAAAAGAGCTTTGAAAAGGTTGGCCAAAGTTTTACCATAAAAAAGTTAGGGTAAACTTTACCAGAGAGCCCTTCCATACCATGGCAATTTCATTCCCACTAAAACAAGAGCAATTTGGAGACAGCGCAGTAGAGAAATCATTAGACATGCACCTTGCAGTCCTGAATTGGCACATTTTGACTTCTTTTTTGCTTCCTAATCTTTAAAAAATCTTTAAAGGCTATCCATTTTTCTTCATTTAATAATATATATAAAAAAAACATTGTATCCCCAGGACCTCAGTTCTTTAGGGATGGACAAATAGCTAGTATCATCATTTTAAAAAGCATTTTGACCTTGATGGAATTTATACGGAGAAAAAAATATTTTTATTTAAATTTTTTAAATCCATTTTCTACAAACATTTTGAAGATCCTTCATATTTCAAAAAATATTGCTGATTATTTAGTTCAGTAATTTTGTTTTGTGTTATTACATTTAAAATTGTAAACGCTGCTTTTCCTAAATATAAAATCACCTTGTCTTGCCTTTGTAAATATTTCAGCTCATATGCTTATGCTATTATCCCACTGAACCATACCACTTGCATGAGCTATGGAATGTTTGATTTTCTGTGATTTTAGTTGAAAATGTACAGGTTTTCATCCCAATTGGTTATTTTTCCCTTCAAATGTCTTTATAGCTATTATAAAGATTTACACCCTCGGAAACCCTGTACAGGGTCGCTATGGGTTGGACCCGACTCGATGGCACTTAACAACAACAATATAACATTGTATTGCATTGTTTCTCTTAGCATGTATGCTTACTTTAGCTGACTATTTGTTTCTAATGTTCATTATTTTAGATGTTGTTGGTATTGTTTTTAGATGCTGTCAAGTCAGTTCTAACCCATAGTAACCCTATGCACAACAGAATGAAACACTGCCCAGTCCTCAGCCATGCTCACAATTGCTATGATAGCAGCCCAATATGTCACCACTATGCTTCTTGTTGTATCATAGTCCTTTTCAAAATGGTGAATGTGTATATCAATTTTACTGTGATTTCTTCAAGGTGGTGAACACCTTATCTTAAACAGGAGTAAAATAAAGCTAAATAATGTCTATAACTATTGGAATGTAGAATTGAAAACATCAAGTACATGACTTTCTACTAAGCCATAAAATCAGACTTTTAGTGGTTTTCTAGACCCTTGCATAGAGCTACTCAATTATTTTTGAGAAGACTCCAACTCATGTTGTTATTATTGTTAAGTGCCTTCGAGTCACTTCTGACTCACAGTGATCCTTTATAGGGTTTCCAAGGAACATCTGGTGAATTTGAACCTTTCACCTTGCTCTTCAAAGCAACCTTATGGTCCAGTGCATTATCCCACAGTACCAAACCAGGGCTCTTTTCAACTCATGGTGCCCCCATATTTGTCAGAGTAGAATTGTGCATTTTAGTGGCTGACTTTTTGAAGATAAATTACTACGTCTTTCTTCTGAGCTACCTCTCTGTAAACTTTCATTTAGTACTCTGGCATATGAATGGTTTACACCATCCAGGAACACCTGACAGAAAGCAGCACTTCAAGAAATTTTGCTACATGTATAACTGAATGATTGTCTCCAATGGATTGATTCCCAGGATGATAGTTAAGAATAGAAAGTCAATGATAAATCATATTAGTTAAAAGATTTGTAGAAAATGTCGCTCTCTTTCCTTTCATCTGTCCTCTGTGTTTTGCCACAGCATTGTAGTTGGGCTGAACACAGACACCTCATAGAATCTGTGGCTTTATCATGTACTCCAGATGTAGTGGTAGTCTGAAAATACAATCATCCTCCAAATATTGTATATACAATAATTCTGGTTGCACACTTTATTCCTAATGTCTTCAGAATAAAAGCATCACAGGACATTTATTGTAGTGAGTAGTCAATGAGTTATAGTTGTCAACTGCCATATTCTGTTGTTGGAAATGCATATCAGATCAAATAGAACTATTAAAATCTGACAAGCTGTCTGAAACATTTAGAATAATGTGGAGTGATTTCAGGAGGCTGGGTTGCCAACTTTTCTCCTCGGATAATGTGGTATCAGAGAACAAATCTAATAGATGTGCTTTTTAAAACATTTCTATCATAATTATTGTTTACTTTGTTATTGTATTTAAAAGCTGGTGATAAATCATTATGAATTTTGATTTAAAGTATTCTAAAATAATGTTTACAGTAGGAAGCTGGTTATTTAACTTATTGTTTAATCACAATATTTACATATTTTTATTTCCTGTTGTTTACTTTAAAAATAATCTGCTTATGGAATCTTCCAGGGTAAAAAGAAAATACTTATCTATCTATCTATCTATTTATTTATCTATCTATCTATCTATCCAGTTTTCTATTTACCAGGTGAGTTTAAGAGAGCAAAACAAATCAATTAGCAATCATGAAGAAATTGTAAAATTCCAATTTTGAGCCCATCTCCTTGTGCTGTAGTTTATCAATTTTGAATTCATATGTGGCATGATTGCTCCTTAGTTGTAGTCTCAGACAGCTCTTTCCCTAGTTTGTTTCTTCAGTTTCTTCTGGATATTTTGGACCTCTGTGCTGGATGATTATGGACTCTCCTTATAATTCTTAAACCTGGAGTTTCACTCTTGTTAAAGAAGATAACTCCTCTCTAAAGTCTTCTGCAAACAACATCCATATCCTGTTTTGGTACCCCATTTGATATCCAAGGTGGATAACTTCGGTAAAAATAATCAAAATGTTGTGTTCAGATGTTTTTATTGTGTTTGGATATTGACTTATTTTTAACAATTGTGATAAAATACCCCAGAATGGTATTTTAATTGAAAATATTATAAGCCCCTTTTAGTGATGAGTCTATTATATGTATAAGCATGCCTAAAAATATCTAGGGTATATGAATATTCAATAAATAGCAATGACATCTGTCACTATTCCTAAAAGAATTTATAAAATTTAGGAGTTATGACAGATAGAATGTCCCTCTCTCCAATATCTACACCCTTGTCCTTAGAACCTGTGATTGTGTTACTTTACACTGCAAAAGGAACTTTAAAGATATAACCAAGTTTATAATTTTTAAAATATAAACATTATCCAGTTAGAGATAGTATACTCAAATCAGTTCTCAAACTGGATTATCTAATGGAGTCAGAAGGATGAGGCAGAGAAGTCAGAGAAGTAAGCATGAGAAGGACATAAGCCACCATGGAAAGCTTGAAAAACAATGCAGTAGTCTCTGGAAGCTGAGCGTAACCAGATGAAGCCAGCAAAGAAACAGACTTCAGTCCTAAACATGTAAGAAACTAAATTTGTCTGCAATAGGAATAAATCATCTTGGATATGAATTCTTACCCAGAACTTCCAATAACAAACACAATTCTGCTGACATGGTAATTTCTTCCATGCTATATCATAAACAGAGGTCCCCTTTGAGCCCACCTGGAATTCGGATCTTTATTTAGCAAATGTAAAATAATATATTTGCATGGTTTAAAACTGCTAAGTTTTTGGTAATTTGCTACAGCAACAAAATAAAAAACAATACAGAATCTTCTTAAGTAAAAACTAGTAGTATGTAGAAGTGCTAATCACACATGGTACAGTATTTAAAATATTTGTGTCATTTGTATAATGCTAATCCAGTCCTTGGGTGTTAATTACAGTCAAATCACTCAAATGCTGACTGAAGGGTTGGCAGTGTGTGTCCACTCAAAGGTAACTTAGAAGAAATGTCTGGTGATGTATTTCCAAATAATCAGAAAAAATAGTATGCTTGGTTTCAATCTCTTCTTTACCTAGCATTATTTGTTTGATTTGAATGTAAATACTTTTGGCTTTTCACAGTATACTCATCAAATTAAGTTGACTGCTATCGTTGTCTTTATTATTAGTTAGGTTTTCTCATAAACTATATATAATTTTCATATAGCTTCTACGGAGTTGTGAGTAGTTTTTAATAAGCCCCCAAGATTATCCTGTGTCCTTTGAGAAAGTTTATCAAGGTTATC
>NW_006408519.1:56842991-56845219 GCF_000296735.1 Chrysochloris asiatica
TTGTTAATGAGTCTTCCTCCAATCCTGATGCCACGTTTTTCTTCATAGAACCCAGCTTCTCGTATTATTTGCTCAGCATACAGGTTGAACAAGTATGGCGAAAGAATACAACCCTGTCTCACACCTTTCCCAATTTTAAAACTTTCAGTGGATATTTTTAAACCATGCATTTTATCCATCTGAACAAATATTAAAAATCATTCATTCTAACTAATGCTTTGATTCTAATTACAGTGTTTCAGCCACCTTTCCCTTTTCCTTTCTTGTAACTCCTTTTCTGACATTAAGAAAACTGGTTTTCATTGAGCAGATTAAATCTACATGCTTTCTTAATCCCAGTATATACATAAAGCGGTTTTAGAATGTTTAACCCAAACCATTGTGAGTTATACATTTTGTATATATCTTTTTTTATTTTAGACTTACACTATGTATTCAAAATTTTGTTTTCTAAATTTACTTAGGTTAGTACTTCTTTTATCACTCCGTTAGTATAGTTGTTCTTGATCTATTCTAAAAAGAATTCTGGTGATACTTCTTCCAAAACAGTTTTGGTTCTTCTCTGACAGCCCACCGTACCTTCAATATTCTTAGCCCACACCATAATGAAAATAAATCCATTCTTTTACAGTTTTGGTTATTCACTGTCCAACTTTCATATGCATTATTGCTATTGTTAAGAGCCTTCTAGTCAGTTCCAACTCAAAGAGACCCTTTATAAGTTTCCAAGGAGCAGCTGATTAGTTTGAAATGCCGACCATGCAGTTCAAAGTCAAGTGCTTATCCTATGGCACCACACCAGGGTTATGGGGTGATTAAAAATATCATGATTTTTGCCAGGCTCACCTTAATCAGCAAACTGAAATCTCTGTTCTTTAGCACTTTAATAATGTCTTTTAAGGCAGATTTACCTAATACAATACCTTGTTAAATTTCTGGATAGCTGCTTCTATGAGTGTTAGATCCAAGCAAGATGAAGTCTTTGAAAATTTCAAACTCTTTTCTATTGATTATGATGACATTCATTGGTCCAGTTGTGAGGATTTTTGTTTTCTTCACACTGATGTGTAATCCATAGTGAAGGCTATAGTCTTTTATCTTCATCAATAAGTATTTCAAGTCCTCTTTGATTCCCCCTTGAAGCAAGTTTGTATTATCTGCATATCACAGATTGTTAATGACTTTTCCACCAATACAGATGTCACAGTCTTCTTCATACAACCCAGTTTCTCAGATAATTTACTTAGCATGCACACTCAAAAAGTGCAGGGAAAGATACAACAGTGGAACACATTTTTCCTGATATTAAGCAATTCAGTATTCCCTCTGCTTCTTTGTCTATGTACAGGTTTCTTCTGACCACAATTGTGTCTTGAAATTCCCATTTTTCACCAAGTAATCAGTAATTTGTTATGATCTACACCGTCCAATGACTTTGCATAGTCAATAAAGTAAAATTAAATATCTTTCTGCTATTCTCTGATGTCAGCAATAATTTCTCTATTTCCACATTGTCTTCTGAATCTAGTTTGAATTACTGGAAGCTACCTGTAGATATACTGCTGTAACTGTTTTTGAATTATCTTAAGCAAAATTTTACTTGTATGTGATACTAATGATATTGCTCAATGGTTTCCACACCTTGTTGGGTCATCTTTCTTTGGAATGAGCACAAATATGCATCTCTTCCAATTGATTGGCCAGGTAACTGCCTTCAAAATTTCTTGGCATACAAAAATGAGCATCAGCAGCATTGCATTAGTATGCTAAAACATTTTAATTTGTATTCCTTCAATTGACTTCTTTATCCCCTTTATCCAAATTGCCTTTCAATTGTAAATATGTGGGGCTTCAAGCAGTTGATGAAAAATGGAATTGAAAAATAATGGAATTATCCCACAATTTTGAAGCCCCCTCACACGTCTACAAACTATTTTGGTAAGATCAATTTAATAAGAATTTGAAAAACCACGAATAAAATATTTAATTTTTCATTCTACCTCTGTCTTTCCTTGGTGTACTCTAGTGACCGTTTCTTGAAGTATCATTGAACAATTACTACAGTCTAAAAATCAGTAATAAAACTCACTGATGATGAAATATAGAGCAGGACTATCATTATACTGCTATTGTTGTTGTTAAGTGCTGTCGAGTCGGTTCTGACCCATAGCGACCCTGTACAGGGTTTCTGAGGGTGTAAATCCTTATGGGAGTAGAAAGCCTCATCT
>NW_006408519.1:56880723-56882266 GCF_000296735.1 Chrysochloris asiatica
TTTCATTGACTAAACTTTCATTAAGTAGTTCATCACTCCTTCTTCCTAGTCTGTCTTCGTCTGGAAGCTCATCTGAAACCTGTCCACCAGTGGCATAGCCTTCAGAATTACAGCATTACAGAATTATAGCAACTCACAAGCCACTACAAGTATGACAAGCTGACAGACGAGTGGTAGTTGGTTTTGTATATACGCTCTTAATTATGTTGAGGAATTTCCCTTCATTTGACAAAATCCAACATCCATTCCTGATAAAACACTTTGTTGAGTGTTTTATCAGGAATGGATGTTGGATTTTGTCAAATGTCTTTTCTGCATCAATTGATATGATCCTATGGTTCTTAGTTTTTGTTATTTATATGGTAGATTATATTGATTACTTTTCTAATGTTGAACCATCCTTACATCCCTGGTATGAATCCCACTTGATCATGATGTATTATTTTTTGATGTGCTGTTGGATTCTGTTGGCTAGGATTTTGTTGAGAATTTTTGCATCTACATTCATGAGGGATATTGGTCTATAATTTTCTTTCTTAGTCATGTCCTTGCCTGGTTTTGGTATGAGGATTATGTTTGCTTCATAGAATGCATTAGGGACTTTTCCATAATCTTCTATATTCTGGAATAATTTGAGTAGAATTGATTTTAGCTCTTCCCTGAATGTTTGGTAGAACTTAACAGTGAAGCCATCTGGGCCTAGACTTCTTTTGGTTTGGAAGTTTTTGATGACCTGATCAGTTTCTTCTTTTGTTCTGGATCTGTTTAAGTTTTCTCCTTCACTCTGTGTTAGTTTAGGTAGGTCGTGTTTTTCTAAAAATGTATCCATCTCGTCTAAGTTTTCAAATTTGTTGCAGTATAACTTTTCATAGTATTCTGTTATTATCCTTTTGATTTCGTTTGGTTCTGTTGTTACATCACCCATGTGGTTTCTAATGTGTGTTATTTGTGTCTTCTCCCTATTTTCTTTTGTTAGGTTTGTCAGTGGTTTGTCAGTTTTATTAATCCTTTCTAATAACCAGCTTCTCATACTGTTGATTCTTTCTATAGATTTTATGTTTTCTATCTCATTTATTTCTGCTCTGATCTTTATTATTTCTTTTCCATTGGTGACTGTAGGTTCTCTCTGTTGGTCTGTTTCTAATTGTTGGAGATGCTGTGCTAATGTGTTAGTTTGGGTTCTTTCTTATTTTTGGATGTGCACATTTATCTCAATGAATTGTTCGCTTAGCGCTGCTTTCACCATGTACCAAAGATTTTTCTCGTTTGTTTCTAGGAACTTTGTGAGATCACCTTTAATTTCTTCTATTACCCAGTAGCTTTTTAGCAGGGTGTTAGTCCATTTTAATATGTTTGACTTTATTTCCTATGTCTTCTTATTTTTTATTTCTAGTTTTTTAGCATTGTGGTCTGAAAAGATGCTTTGTAGTATTTTGATGTTTGTAAATTTACGGTGGCTTTTTTTGTGACCTAACACATGGTCAATTCTGGAGAATGTTCTATGTGCACTAGAAAAGAATGTGTATTGTGCTGTTGTTGGGTT
>NW_006408519.1:56892263-56898509 GCF_000296735.1 Chrysochloris asiatica
CCTACAAACCCACCCTCTACACTCCCCCTACCCTACCCCCACCACCGAGTCTTCAGCACACAGTCCCTCTCCCTCTCTGGATCAAAAGTCCCCAGTCCCCAGCCGCTTCATCACTCCACACTACGTCATCATCTCTGCCTCTATCTGGGGCCTCGCTGCTTCTCTGGGTCCTGCTCTTGGCTCTTCTCCGTTGATGGTTCTAGAGACCTCCACTCCTAGACTGGAGAGTTAATCACTCCCTTCCTTGCTACAAAATGTCTACCTTTACATTTCCAATCCTCACAATCAGTCCTGATAACAATTATTCACTATTGTATCACAAGCGACCCATCTGCATTTCATTTCATCAGCTCCGCCTAGACAGATTGGATAGTACTCACTGGAGATTCTGACTTCCTCCATGCCTCCTGGCTCTAGGTTCCCTCTTGAAAGCTTGTAAGCCAGTCACTTCTTGCCTTTGTAGTCCCCCACCTCTACCCCCACATTTTGAGTATCCAGTGTCCAAGTTGCCCATCTCTTGTCTACTCTGTGTGTGGAGAGGGTGGGAAGATTTTGCTGTAAGGATTTGTTCCCTCTTTGAGTTACTGCATCCATAGGTGTAGGTCAAGTTCATCAAATTGTATCAGATTACTCTTTTTTTCCTCTTTTTTCTTCTCCTGGTTGAGCTCTGATCATCCATTCATCGAAGCCAGGTCAAGTGGGTACCATCTGCAAGTGTGGGTGTTCTTGTGCATATGCCCTCTCTTCCTATCGGCTGGTATCTTCACTCTCCACTCTAGTCCTCTGTGGCCATGCCACTGACTCTGGACCCAAGAGTCCCCAGGTCTCCCCATATTGCTGGCCATCCAGGTCTCCACCCGGGTCCACAGAAGCCCACCAAACATTGTAGGGCTTAGCTTGCCACTTCATTGCTGCTTTTACCACACTTCCCCCTATTGGTAATGAGTGTGGTCACCAATCGGAGCATGTATTTCCGTTGAGTCTTAGTCTTGGAAGGGGGTTTGTACTGAGGGACCTGACCACTTGCCTTGATGGTTCCTGGGCAAGCAACTTGTTTGTTCTTGTAGTAACAGTCCATCTGCCTCTATTGTTTTGCATTTTTCCTGTAGGTCTGTCTTTCAAGAAGTATCTTCTGTTCTTCTAGCCACTCCAGGCTGGTCTGCTCGTCCTTTCAAGTGGAAATTTCCCATCTCTGGAGATCTAGATGTGGTTCAGGCTTCTACCTATAGTCTTATGTATTGCAAAGGCTCCGCCACAAGCCTCCTTCACTGGGTACTTTGTAGCCCCATTTTAGGTATTCCAATCAGTTATAGGCAGAAGAGGGATTTACAAGCTTTTTATGGTGATATTTCTGACTATTCCTTTCTCTCCCCCTCCAGTAAGACTTCATTCTTCTTGGATCAACTATCAAGACTCATGGAAGCAGCAGTCAAGAGATCAGATGATGCATTGCATTGGGAAAATCTGCTGCACAAGACCTTTTTAAAGTGTTGAAGAGCAAAGATGTCAGCTTGAGGACTAAGGTGCACCTGACTCAAGTCATGGTATTTTCAATATTATGGATGCGAAAACTGGATAGTGAATAAGGAAGACGTAGAAGAATTGATGCCTTTGAATTATGGTGTTTGAAGAGAATATTGAAAATGCCATGGGCTGCCAAAAGAACCAATAGATCTGTTTTGGAAGAAGTGCAGTCAGAGTGCTCCTTAGAGGCCAAGATGGCCAAACTTCGTCCTCATACTCTGGACATATTGTCAGGAGGGAACAGTTGCTGGAGAAGGATATTATGTTTGGTAAGATGGAGGGTCAGAGAAAAAGAGGAAGACCACCAATGAGATGGATTGGCCAGGTGGCAGCATCGATGGACTCAAGCGTGGCAACAGTAGTGAGGTTGGCCCAGGATTGGACATTGTTTCATTCTGCTATGCATAAGGTTGCTATGAGTCAGTGCCAACTCGAATGCACCTAACAACAACAACAACCTGATGTAGCACTGCAGATTAATGCACTGGACTGCAATGTTGATGTGTACCTCAAAGTCGGTTTGAACCACAAGATTGGCCATTTAAGCTCACCAGCTGCTCCTTGGAAACCCTATACAGCATCACTATGAATTAGAACTGACTCTACGGCACTTAAGAACAACAACCATCTAGTTAGTAATTTATCCAACCTTCCTTTCCTCCCATAGTAATCTTTAAAGAATGATTCTATGTGTAAACATTTTCTGAACTTTTTATAGGCAAAACAACAACAAGAACAACAACAACAATTTTTGCCCTTTTGTGATTGACTAAATTGGAGATGTGGTATGGCACGGTGGGATAATGTACAAAGTCAGTTTGAAACTCAAAGTTCGAGCTTCAAATCCACTCCACAGAAATTCTGTACAGGGTTGTTATGAGTCGGAACTGACTCAATTGCACTTAAACTAACCACAACAATTTTACTCATCATAATGCCCTTTAGATTCATCCATTTTATTAGATGTTTCAGGTTCCTTGTTATTCTTTACCATTGTATAGTATTCCATTGTGTGTATACCATAGTTTGTTGATACCATTCATCAGTTGATAAACATTTAGGTTGCTTCCATCCTTTTATATTATGACTAGCACTGTGATGAACATGGGTGTGCATATATCTATTCATGTTGTGACACTTATTTCTCTTGGATATATGCCAAGTAATGCGATTGCTGGGTCATTTGGTATTTATATTTCCAAATTTGTAAGAAACTGTCATATCTATTTATAGACTGGTTGCACGAGTTTACAGTACCACAAGTCATGTAAGAGGTTTCTAGTCTCTTTATGCCCTCGACAGCATTTGTTGTTATCTATTTATTTGAACTTGGTTACTAATGCTGGGTGACATGACATCTCATTGTTATTTTGATTTGCATCTTTGTAAGGGCTGTGTTAAAGAGGAAAGATGTAACTTTGAAGACTAAGGTGCTTCTGATCCAAGCCAGGGTATTTCCAATCACCTCATATGCATGTGAAATTTTGACAATGAATAAGGAAGACAGTAAAGGAATTGATACATTTAAATCATGGTGTTGGAGAATATTGAAAGTACCATGGACTGCCAGAAAAATAAACAAATCTATCTTGGAAGTCCAACCATAATGCTCCTTAGAGGCAAGGATGGTGAGATTTTGTTTCTCCTACTTTGGACATGTTGTCAGGAGGGACTTGTCTCTGTAGCAGTACATAATGCTTGTTAAAGAGGAGGGTCAATGAAAAAGAGTAAGACCCCTAATTGATTGACATGTGGCAGGAACCATGGGCCAAAGATAACAATTGTGAGGATGATTCAGTACTGGACATTGTTTCATTCTGTTGTATATAGGATCACTATGAGTCAGAAATGACTGGATAGCACCAAAAACAATGGCTAATAATCACAAATATTGATTTATATGTTTGTTAGCCATCTTAATGTTTTCCTTTGGGAAGTGTCCGTTTATGTCCTCTTTTCAAATTGGATTGGATTCTTTTTTTCTTTTTCTTGTTGAGTTATCTAATTTTTCTCTTATTTTAGAGATAATCTGATATGTCCCTTATCTGAACAAAAAAATCCCCAGTCTTTGGGTTCTCTTATTACTCTTTTGTTGGACATAAGTATCTAAATGTTAAGAGGTTTTGGTAATCTAGTTTGTCTTCTGCTGTTTGTGTTTTCAGTTATGTTTGATAGTATTTTCATGCCATGTATTAGGGCTCTTATGTTTGTCCCTATATTTTCATTCCTGATATTTATAATTACACATTTTACATTCAGGTCTTTGATCAACTTTGAATTAGTTTTATATACGATGTGTGCAGTGGTGTGAAATACTTCTACCCATAGTCTTTGTAACTCCCACAAATGTTTGTGCCCTGATAAGTCTGGATAAGAGAAGATGAGATGTTGCAGACCGTCCAGACCCGGTCAGGAGTTCGAGGCCCTGTGGGCCCAAGTGTTGCAGACCATACAGGCCGCAGGCTCTGAGGAACAGATGCTAGCCACCTAGCAGAAATAGCAAGCTGTTTTTCATCTTAGTATTCAGTTATGTTTGTTATTAATTGCATACATGAAGCCCTGATATCCACAGATAAATGTAATATTTTCCTAAAAGTCAAGACTGTAAAGGTTTCAAAGGTAAAGCTTTTCTCCCAAGGATTAACTAAAAATAGTTTGGTTCTTTGTTCTAAGGACAAAAGGACACCCTCCCTAAATCTCTCCCAGGTGCAGGCTATTCAGCCAGGCTCCTGAGGAACCTGGGCCAGGAAGCCGACATAGCAGGACTCCTCCCAAGCCTTTTGACCTTCCTTCTCACCTTCCCCCAACTGAGCTCAGGTGCTATAGATATGTTAATTGAACCTGAGAAACCAAGTTGCGGGCCTGGGATTCAAACCTGCGAATTACGATGTAAAGTTGCCTGAATGTCTGGAAAATTATGTATGTTAGCTATACCTTGTCTTAGTCCCTCCCAGCTTGGTGTAAGGCTCCTCCCCTAAATAAAATGGAGGCGCAGGCTGAACCAGGTATGTATTACAGCTTGGAGGGCATGTTATACGGCTGACTAGGCATGCGTGGCTGACCAGCTAGCACAGGGAACATACTGCCTGCATAGCTAAGATGTTTGCTATGCGGGATCTTACTGCCCTCATGGCTAATATGTTCACCACGCCGGATCTGCCGGATGCCAGTAATGCATCCACTCTGGGATGTCTCTTTGTCTCTCTCGTTGTGTCTCTGTGTCTCCTCTTTTGCTATCCCTATCGCTGCCAGATATCCCCACCTCATGAACCAAATACCTATGTTGAAGCAGGTCCCTGACAATGAGACAAGATGCTAATAAGATAATGTGACTCAGTTGTGAGTGAAAAAAGTATTCATTGTGATTCTCAGAACTTAGAAATCTAACATGGGCATACAATGAGCTGTCTCAGAAGCAAGAATAGGGACCTTACTACTATCAAAGAAGAAGAACCAGAAGTGGAGCATGTCCTTTGGACTCTAAGATCCAAGTTTATTGAACCACCTCAATCCAGGGACAGAATGCTGTGACACCAGAGAAGCAGAAGAGGAGCAACAAAGGAGTGGCAACAGCAGAAACTGAGTCAGAGTAGCGGACTTCACTGCCCATATAAAACGGAAAGTTGAGTAGCCTTGGGCATGAGACTTGTTCCAGAGTGGGGATCTAGGGTTACAGACTCATAGAGCTAGATCTGAGTGCCTTCAGGGTGAGGTATATAGTAGAGTGGTATGTCCTGTGAGCATTTATCAGCCTTCTTAAAAATGTTTTGTAAATTGCAGAACAGAAAAGAGGCCAAGTTAAGGGATCAAAGGTCAGAGAGAGGTGTGTTTGTATACAAGACAGAGGCGAGGCTGTCCTCACTGAAAAACAAAACTGTGCCCCGAACATTTCTGACCCTAAACTGTAAATTATTACCTCCCTTGATAAACCCCAAAACTGTCAGTATGGTGTCTGAGTTCTAGATGGTCATTGTAATGGATTATGAAACCTAGCTCAGTAGAAAGGACTGTGGGAGAAATAGTATCATTTTGTTTTGAAATTTGACATTGAAAGTGGAATTTGTTACAGTGGCTCCAGACTCATGGAAGCGTGGGACTTTGTAACAGAAAGAATAAAGAGAAACTTTTGATTCCTGGATGGTTGCTTTCGTTATGGTGGTAGGTGGTTGTGTGCTCATGAGTCAGTACCAACTCAGAGAAATCCGGTGTAGAGTTTCAGAGACTATAAATCTTTACAGGAGCAGAAAGTCTCATCTTTCTCCAGCTGAAAGACTGGTAGATTTGAACTGCTGACCTTGTGGTTAGCAGCTTAACACATAATTTCGCTACCAGAGGTCCTTTACTTTGGTTATAGTTACCTGTAATGGAAAGGAATGTAAGAGCTTTTATGCTGCAGCTGAGGGGAGAAAAACTGATACTAGAGTCATGTGGGCCAAAAGCCTGACTGAACAGATAAGATGACTGAATCATCATGCCAGCCAGAGGCCTAAGGTCCTATGCATAAATGTGATGGAATTGGTTTTTAGGTATCTTGATTACAGAGCTTGTAAGCCTGCCTTTAGCCTACCCTTGACTATATATGCTCAAAGGAGAGTTAGAAATTTCTTAGAAAAAAATAGCCTTTTTTTTTTAAGCCTTTGTAGAGTATGGATACTTGGGTGAAATCATGAAAGAACAAGAGAATCTGTCAAGGAAAGCCCTGTAGGAAAAAAAAAAAAAAAA
>NW_006408519.1:56898609-56905971 GCF_000296735.1 Chrysochloris asiatica
ATATAGACTGGTTCTATATGGACTCCTGGTGTGCCACTGTAGGATAAGCACTTGACTGCAAGGTTGGTTTGAATTGCAAGGTTGGCAGTTTAACTGATGACACTTAACAACAACACCAACATACATATATAAGACAGATTCCTCACTATTGAAGAGCACATAAATCAATCTTATTTGACCCCTGTATCCTGTTAATTCCTTTACAGGTTTTAAAATTTTCCTTGTAATGCATTCACTAAATAAATAGCTAGTATAATAAAACTCTTCTATTGTTCCTAAGACGTATGAAAAAAAAAAACAAAACATAAAGCTTTGTAAAGTTTCTATTCTGTACTTTCATTGTAATGATATTTATGAACCTACCTTACAAAAGGTAAAATGTTCAGAAAAATATAATGCATCCTGCCCCTGGGAACCCTGTACAGTGTCCCTATAAGTTGGAACTGACTGGACAGCACTAAATAACAAAGCAACAATGGTTATTGTAATGATTTAAAACTCCAAAAAGATTATTTCTGCTTCTTCCAAGAAATTTTACATTACCTATGTGTGTATGGGAATTACCAACACTCCTACTGGCAATTGAAATTGTTTTTAATATAAAAAACATGTGCAAATCTCTATTATTCTCAAAACACAAGTGAAAAATATGCAAATATCTTGGGTCTCAAAATATTAAGGTTGTCCATTTTCCGTCTATTTCCCAAATGTCTGCTTATTTTCTTTCATGTATGGGTAATATTCTAAACCTTGGTTTCTTATCAAATTAAATTAAGATCAGAGTTAATTCCCCTTTGCTTCATATTCAGAATCACATTATGGTATGTTAAAATTTAAGGTTCTCATATTCAAAGATATGAACTGAACAATATATGATCCAATTAAACTTTATCTTTTTAAAATACAGGATTTGAGTAAATGAATGAATAACTGCTTACTCATTTGTGTTGTTCGTGTATCTAAAATTATTCTTTGTAAATATCAGTTTTATTTTATACATAATGTTATAAATTAATTTTATATCTACTATATTCAAGCTTTCCAATGAGGATTGCCATCCTTAATTATAAAACAAAACAAGAATAAGCAATAGCATTTTATTATACTTCTAAACAAAAACTTGAAACAAAACTGTGATTCTTATTCTGAATGCTTTAAAACTTTTAACACTTTTTTTTCTTAACAGAACTGGCATAAATATGATTAATTTAAGAAAACAGTCATTGCAAATTTGGTGATTAATTTATTACCACTCTCTAATACTTGTGAAAATTTAGGTTAGACATAGAAAACCCAAACAAATAATTGTTTTACATTGTTTGACTATCATGTGTGTCATAACACCTCATTGAACTGACTGAAATGACCTGCTTCATAACATGATCTATATGCTGTTTGGCCTGTATAATTATTTTAATTTTAATTATACTTCATACTTTGTATGAATTTTCATATGTACTGTCTATTCATATGTTACAACTTTCTTGTGAGGAACATAAAAGAATATGCTTACAACTATATTTGTTGGAAGAAGACCCTGAAACTCAGGGAACATAAGTGAACTTACAAAAGGTTATATAGCAATTAAATGAGGAGCCTGGATGACTTTGGATTTCTAAGACCAAAATTACATAAATGGATAAAATCAGGAATCAAATAGGAAGTAAAACCAACTTTATGATCTTAAAAGTTAGAGTAGACCAGTAAATACAACTAAAAACTGATGCAAATATTAACTGAACATATAAAGTTAAATTACAAAATTAACATAAAGAGAAATACCAGAATGAAGACACAGTTCCCAGTCAGAACAAGATTCTATTGACAGAACTAACAGAAATAAAGCAGGAGATTGTTGCATAAGTGTGTGTCCATATATTTATATGTATGTATGTATTTATGTGTGTTATAGTTAAGGTTTTGTGTCAGCTTGGTAGGTCAGATTCTCAGTTGTTTGGTAGTTAAGGTGTAGTTATCACCTCCATGATGAGCTATAATACAATGCAATCACCCCATGATGTGATTAGAGGTGACAAGCCTGATCAGATATAATTACCCTATGTAGTAAATCACCTCTATGATGCTAATGAAGTCAATGAAATCTACAAGTTTAGGTTGTATCTTGAGTCAATCTCTTTTGAGATATAAAAGGAGAGAAAAGTGAGCAGAGAAAAAGTGACTCACTATCACCAGGAAAGAAGTGCTAGGATTGGAGTGCGTCCTTTGGACCAGGGCTCCTGCATTGTGACAATCCAGGGAAGGATTGATGTCAAGATACATGAAGGACTTTAAGGAAGGCTGACTGGGTTTCAGATACAAAAAGGAGACAAGGACTTTTCCCAGAACCGTAGCTCTGAATTCTGACATTTCTGAATTCTGAATATGTGAGAATAAATTTCTTTTTGTTAAAGGCATCCACTTGTGGTATTTCTGTTATAGCAGCACTAGATAACTAAGAAAATGTGTGCTTGAAATCTATCTCTCTATCTATCTATCTATCATAGGTCCACCTGTATACCTCTATCCTGTTGTATATCTATCTGTAAACTTCTTAAGTCACACAATTACTTATCAAATATGCTAATGAATTATCAAATCCATTAACTTTATCATCCTCTCTTTACCCAAACCATCACCTACTTGAGTGAATGGCAATTAATGAAAAAATTTGTATGAAATAGAAAGTTAGAGGAGAAGGAGGTAATATTAGAGTCTCAGAAATTGAAAACAAGATCATCAAAATCTGAATAATAGGGGAAATAGATGTTAATATTACAAATAGACTTATAAATTCCATTCAGTGTGAAGCAAATTGGGAAAAAAATGCAGTACTTTTAATAGCTTAACCAGCTGTGAATTAAAGGACATGAAATACACATGGAATCTATTTTTTTAAAAAATTTTTTCAGCATGTGCAAGAACTTAGTTCCCCATCATCACTCATGGCAGTTGTTCAGCATTTTTTGGCAAGTTATAGAGACAATGTCTCCATAGTCACCAAGTGTCTCATTTCACTTATACAACAAACACCATTTAGTATTTAAAAAATTAAAAAATTGCATACCAAATGGACTGCCAAGACCCAAAGAGTAAAAGACAAAGTTGAAAACCACTAAATTAATATCCATCAACTTTTCTAGCTTTTTGCCCATGTGAATTGAATTGCACATTCCTGGTAGTTTCAGGCTTCTGATAGGTAAAAGGTAATCTTCCTCTCTATCATTCTTCCTGGTCAAATAATTCCTCATTTTATAATGTCGCCACTTTAGCTGTAGTATAGGTAACAAAAGACTGGCTAATTTTAATTCTCAGGGCAACCAAAATCCCACATCCTGGCCCAAGAACTGTTTTTTATCTTCTTAACACATGCTAGTAAGAAAGCACTTGGTTAGGGTTGCCAACTATGAGGGCTTGATTATAAAATACTTTAGTAAATTCAATATATATATATGTGTGTGTGTGTGTGTGTGTGTGTGTGTGTGTGTGTGTGTATATGTGTATATATATGTATATATGTTGTTGTTATGTGCCGTGGAGTTGGTTCCGACTCATAGTGACCCTACAGTGTTTCCAAGGCTGTAAATCTTTACGGTAGCAGAAAGCTTCTTCTTTCTCCGGCGGAAGAGCTGGTAGTTTCAAACTGCTGACCTTGCGGTTCACAGCCCAATTCGTAACCACTACGCTACCAGAGCTTAGGGAGCATATTTTTCCCCTAATTTCCTTGTTATAAGTTTTAATACTTTCCTTTGCTAACACTAGACTGTGATAAGACAAAAATAATTTTTAGTGGTAATATTTTAAAAACTGAATCCTCTACATTATAGTTAGGTGCCATTAAATAGGTTGCAACTCACAGTGACCCTATGTCCAACAGAGCAAAACACTGTCCTGTCTTGTGCAATCCTCAAACTCATGACTGCACTTACCACACCCACTATTGCAACCACTGTGTCCATCCATCTCAATGAGGGTAGTATCTCATCTTTGCTGACTTTCTACTTCCTCAAGCATGATGTCCTTCTCCAGGGATTAGTCTCTCCTGATAACATGTCTAAAATACATGGGACTAAATCTTACTATCCTAACTTCCAAGAAGCAATCTGATTATGCTTCTTCCAAGACAGATCTGATCATTTTCTTGCAGTCCATAGTAGTTTCAAAATTCACCAATACCACAATTCAAAAGCATAATTTTTCTTTGGTCTTCCTAATCTAGTACCCAGATTTTACATGTTTATGTTGTTGTTATTAAGTATTGTCAAGTGGGTTCTGACTCATAACTATCACATATGGGTAGGTACTAGATTGGAACCATCAACCTTTGGTTATCAGTTCAGTGCTTACCCTACAGTGCCACACCAGGACTCTTCAAATATATATGAAGCCATTGAAAATACTATGGCTTGGGACAAATATTGCAGCTTCTCAGACTATTCACTTAGCTAACAGACTGATTAAGTGTGGTAAAATGATGTAAGCCTGATGCACACCTTTCCTTATTTTAAACCATTTAGTGTCCCTTTGCTCAGGGTAAAGGATTTCTTGGTCTATATACAGTTTCTGCATGAGCATAATAAATTGTTTTGGAATTTCCTTTCACCGCAATGTTATCCATCCTTTGTTTAGATCCACATAGTCAAATGCCTTTGCTAGTCTCTACTTTAAGCAAAGATCCATCTGATATGGTTTGTTGCATATCCTCTTCTGAATCTGGCTTGAATTTGTGGCAGTTCCCTGTTGATGTACTTAGCAAAATTTTGCTTTTGTGCGATGTTCATGATATTGTTTAATAATTTCCACATTTTGTTGGATCATCTTTCTCAGGAAAGTACACAAATATGTATCTCTTCTGGTTGGTTGGCTTAGTAGCTGTTTTCCTAATTTTATCACATAGACAAGAAAATGCTTCCAGCATTGATTCTCTTTTTTGAAACATCTCAGTTGTTTTTCAGAGTCCTGGAGTGGCACTGTGGGTTAATGCACTGGACTGTAAAATCAACTAGAGCCACAAAGTTAGTGGTTCAAGCTCACCAACCGCTCCTTGGAAACCCTATACAGGGTCGCTATGGGTTGGAACCAACTCAATGACACTTAACAATAACATCAATAATTGATTTCCCATTTATTCTCAGATCTTTATGGTTATGCCAATGCCTTCAGTGCAGCTTGGACATCTTTAAAATCATAAGTTCTTGATTATATGCTACCTCTTGAAGTGTTGCATGTCTGCAAATTTTGTTTGCTATTGTGACTCTTTGTATTTCTTCCATTTTCTTTGATAATTTTTGAGTCATTTAGTATTTTGCCTATAGAATCTTTCAACATCTCAAAAAAAGAGGCTTGAATAGTTTCTTCAAATCTTTCAACTTGAGAAATGTTGAATGTGTTCATCCATTTGGTTTTCTAGCTCCAAAGTATTTGAACATTTTGTTATTATTATTTTATACTGCCTTCTTGAGTCATCTTTGAACACTGAAGTCATCTGTTTAGCTATTTCACTTTACCCTTTCTTTCATTCACTTCAGCTACTCTGCATTCAAGACCAAGCATCTTCTGACATCCATTTTTGCCTCTTCTTTCTTTCCTGTCTTTTCAATGACTGCTTGCTTTCTTCTTGTATAATGTCCTTGAAGTCATCCCACATCTCCTCCAGCATTTAGTCATTAGTTTTCAATGATTCAAACCTATTTGTAAGATGCTCTCTAAATCCAGGTAGATTCTACTCAAGGTCTATTTAGCTTAGGTAGACTTGTTCTAAGTGTATTTAAGTTTTTGTGTTGTTTTTAAACTGCGATTTGGGTTAAAGTTTACAGAAGGAATTAGTTTCTCTTTCAGCAGTTCATGCGCATAAGTCTGTGTGTGTGACATTGAAGGCAATCCCCTTCTCCCCAGTGTAAAGCACTCTTCTCATGTTTTCCTTGTGTTTACCATTTCCTTTTGTACTTTTCCATTAACTCCTGTCTCTGAGCTTTATTCCTGGGCATATGCTGATCCTTTGATCTCATATGGTTGATTGTTGAGTGAGGTGTAATTGCCTGTTGTTATTGTTCACGTTATGGCCTGTTATTCATTTAGCTGAAAGTTAAGCCATGGCAGTTGTTGATGTTCTCAATTCAAGACTTGAAGTGTGTCTAAGACCCACAGTCTGGGGGTTCCACAAGTTTCTAACAGATGAGTAAGTCTGGTCTTTTTTTATGCTTTTGTCTTTTGTCAAATGTTTTTCTTCCACTTTTTCCAGACCTATTGAAGATTGATCTATAGTGGTAATTGGGTTCTATCTAGTTCTTCTATTCTAGATGGTACATTAGTCCACTGGACTAATTGTTTCCATGTATCTTTGCTTTTCTCCACTAATCTTTGTTTTGGACAGGGAAAGACCAATAGTAGCAACTTAGATGGCCACTCAAACTAATAAGACCCAATCACTGCTCACCAAAGTAAGATGTAGACCATTGTCTTTGTGGTCTATGCCATCCCAATTGACCACACTGTTCACAATACTATGTTTCTGAGTCTTTGGACCCAATGATTCATTTGTTCAATAAGTCTGATTATGACTAAAACTGTTTTCACAACTTTGTCTCATGTATGTTCTAGTATATTTCTGTATATAGCTACAGCACATATAAATATATATGAGGGGGTTTCAAAAATTTCATGGGAAAATTCTATTATATTTTCATTATATGTTTCCAGGAATTTTTGAAGCTCTCTCATATGCACAAACACCCTCTGTCAAACCTATATATATTTGTAGCTATCGTCCCATTCACCTCTCAATCACTATTGGGCTTGTGTGTTTATCATTGTAGGCTATTGCAATTTCTGTAACTTCAGAATACTGTATGTAATAGTATTGACCTTTAACTCTTGTTTCTCCTAGTGTCTTTGCCTTCATCATTTTCTGTTGACTTCTCCCTTGTTATATATTCCCTACACAAAATTAATACATGTCTACATGCAATCAAGATGTATTCTTCATTATTGATGATTAGAATGCAAAGGTCAGGAGCAAAGAAGAATGCCAGTAGTTGGAAAATATGGCCTTGGTGATAGAAATTATGCTGGAGAACACATGATAGAATTCTGATAAACCAATGATTTGTTCATTTCAAATACTGTCTTTAGACAGCATTAACATACAACTATACACCTGGACCTCACCAGATGGAATACATAGAAATCAAATTGACTACATCTGTGGAAAGAGAAGATGGAAAAGCTCCATATCATCAGTGGAAGACTGTGGAACAGACCATCAATTACTCATATGCAAATTCAAACTGAAGCTGAAGAAAATAAAAACAAGTCCACAGAGCCAAAATATGACCTCAAATATATCCCCCATGAATTTAGAGATCA
>NW_006408519.1:56913912-56920124 GCF_000296735.1 Chrysochloris asiatica
AAAAAAAAAAAAAAGACTAGCTTTTTAAAACTTTGAGCAAGCCGTTTTAATGTTGGATACATCAAGGCAGAAAAACCCTGTGCCATTCAGAGAAAATCCCATTCTAGGACTAAAGGTTAAAGGGAACCAGTGAGTAGGCAAAAGCTGAGATGCCCATTAATGTTCACTTGATGAACGGAAGTGGGGGATAACACAAAGTGAAGAAATGACTTAAAAGAAGAAGGAGGGCTTGTTGGTATAAAGTTAGGAAGTTTTGTGGACTTCTGAGTCTACTGGCACCTGTCTTGACAGACTATCGGGACCAGTGTTGAGAGAAAATGTGAAGGGGCCACTTGCTCTAAAGTTCAGGGAGGTATGAGTGAACTATCGTGCTTCAGCTGGTACCCATTTGACCTGGCTTCAGTTACCAGGGCTAAACTGACCAGACCCTACCCAAATAAAGAGAAAGCTATGTGACAATATAAGCTAGTACAATTGCTGCAATTTTTATGGCTTACTCCAAACTGGACTTTTCTTATGGGTGCAGATTGTCAAAGCTTTAATGAGGACAGAAGATCCTTCATGTAAAGAACATATACTTATCTCCTTTAAGTACTAGGTTGATTTGTTGTTTTTGTTGTTGTTAAATGCTATCAAGTTGATTCCGGCCCATAGTGACACTGTATAGGGTTTCCAGGGAGCAGCTGATGAGCTTTAACCACTGACATTGCAGTTCAAATGACTTTGCACTAGCCCACAGTGCCACACCAGAATGGGCAATTTAGAAATTGGATATCTAAAATTGGAAGAGATAAAAGAATGGAGTGGCTGGCTTACAAACTTTTATGGGTGTGCTCAGTTAAAATGATAGTTATGGGGAAAGTTCATCCTTGAAATACAAAAGGGCCAATGGCTAGAAGAGTTAGGGTGTGATCTAAATTGCAGTGGATTACTTCATATGACTTTTCTACCCATAGTATTTGTAACTCCCATGAAATGTTTGGTTTTGTGTTTTTTTTCCCCCTGCTAGGTCTAGCTAAGAGAAGACGGGAGAGGATTCTAATGAGATAAGAAGATACTGATATGACATAAGTCTGTTATAAGTGATTAAGAGAGTTCTTAATGATTTTAAGAATTTGGGAATCTAACATGGGTATAAAATGAGCTGTCTCATAAGCAGGAATGGGGATCTCACTACCATCAAAGAAGAAACAGGAATGGGAATCATCCTTTGGACCCTGTGATCACACTGAATACCTTCAACCCAGAGACAGAATGCTGTGATAACAGAGAAGCAACAGAGGAGCAGCTGAGGAGTAGTGGCAATTGAGACAAGAGCCAGAGCACAAGACAGAGCAGTGGGCTTCCCAGATCACAGAACAAGTAAAGCTGAGTGACTTAGGGCCAGAGGCTTGCTTTCAGAGTATGGTGACTCTAGTCACTTAATTACAGGAGCTAGGTTTGTTAACCCATGGAGCTAGCACTAAGTGCCTGAATTTAAGGTAGAATAGTGTGGCCTGTGAGTATTTACATGCACTCCTAAAAGAACTTTGTAACATTGCACATGTTACAAGGCTCTTTTAACAGCAGAGGGAGGCTTGCCTGTGGGCATAGTTAAGGAGTGGCTATCCTGACTGGAAGAACTATGCCCTGCACATTTCTGACCCTGAATTGTCAACTAACTTCTCTAGTAAACCTCATAACTGAGAGTATGGTATCTGAGTTCTGTGTGCCCATTGCAATGGATTATTGAACACAACTGAGTAGAAAGTGGTGTTGGAGGGACACTTGGTGACTATTATATTTTTCTGTTAATGCATATTTAGTTTGCCAGCACCATGTGTTAAAGAGAATATCTATTCCCTATCTAATGCATTTTGATTCTTTGTCAAAGATCAACTGCCCATTATTATTATTAGGTGCCAATTATTCAGCTCCAACTCATAGCAACCCTATGTACAACAGAACAAAACACTGCCTGGTTTTGCGTCATCCTCACAACAGCTGTTATGTTTGAACCTATTGCTATAGCCACTGTGTTAATTCCTCTCATTGTGTATCTTCATCTTCATCACTGATCCTCCACTTTACTGTGTATGATGTTCTTCTCCAAAGACTGGTCCCTCCTAATAACCTGTCCAAACCACTTAAGACAAAGTCTGGTTATGTTCAACTCTAAGGTGTATTCTCATTGTACTTTTCCTCAACAGATTTGTTTGTTCTTCTGGCAGTCCATAGTACTTCCAATATTCTTTACCAATACCAAAATTCTAAGGCATCAATTCCTGTGTAGTCTTCCTAGTTCATTTTCCAGCTGTCATGCGTATGAAGCTATTAAAAATACCTTGTTTTAGGTCAAGTGCACCTTAGTCCTCAAAGTGGCATCCTCACTCTTCAGGCTTTTTTTAGCAGCATACTTCCCCAATATAATATGTAGTTTGATTTCTTGACTGCTGCTTCATTGAACATTAATTGTGAATCTAAGTAAAATAAAATCCTTGACAATATCAATCTTTTATCTGTTTATCATGATATTATCTATTGGTCCAGTTGTAAAGATTTTTGTTTTCTTTATATTGAGTTGTAATCCATACTGAGGGCTGTACTCATTGAATTTCATAAGCAAATGCTTTAAGTCTTCTTCAGTTTTAGCAAGCAAGAAGGTGTCATCTGCAGATCACAGGTTGCTAGTGAATCTTCCTCTAGTCATAATGTCACATTTTTCATATAGCTCAGTTTCTTGACTTACTTGCACAGTGTACAGATTGAATAAGTATGCTGACATGATACAAGCCTCATGCATTATCTTTCCAAATTTTAAATTATGCAGTCTCCTCTTGTTCTGTTCTAATGAATGCCTCCTGTTCTATATACAGCTTCACTTGAGCACAATTAAGTGCTCTGGAATTTCCATTCTCCACAATGTTATCCATAGTCTGTGGTGGTCCAAACAGTTGAATGATTTTCCATAGTCAATAGAGCATAAATAAACATCATTCTGGTATTATCTACTTTCAGCCAATATCCATTAGATATGATATCCCCTGTTCTATAGCCTCTTCTGAATCTGGCTTGAAGTTCTAGCAGCTCCCTGATGATGTGCAGTAGCACAGCCATTTTTGTAAGAAGCAAAATTTTATGTATGTGTGACATTAATGCCATTGTTGATGTCTACATTTTGTTGGGTCACTTTTCTTTGTATTGGGCATAAATATGCATCTCTTTCAGTTAGTTGGCTAAATTTCTTGGCATAGACTAATGAGTGCTTAAAGCACTGTATCAGTTTGTTGAGACATTCCAATTGGTATTTCATAATTCTTGGAGCCTTGTTTTATACTAATGCTATAAATGCAGCTTGGATTTCTTCCTTTAATACCACCTGTTCTTGATCATATGCTACTTCCTGAAACGGCTGAAAGCTGACCAGTTCTTATTGGTACAGTGACTCTGTGAAATCCTTCCATCTTTTATTCAGGCTTCCTGCATCATTCAATATTTTGTCCGTAGAATCCTTCAGTATTTCAAGTTGAAGCTTGAATTTTTATCTTCAGTTCATTCAGTTTGAGACATATTAAGAGTATTCTTTCCTTTTGGTTTTCTAACTCCACATCTTTGCATATTTCAGAAAATTGAAATTTTCTGTTCAGCAATTTTACTTCATCATTTTTTCCATTCACTTTAGCTACTGTATGTTCAGTTTGAACCACAATGTCAGTAGTTCAAGCTTACCAGATACTCCTCGGAAATCCTATACTGAGTCGCTATGGGTCAGAGCTGACTCGATGGCACTAAATAACAACAACAACAACAAATGTTTAAGAAAAAGTTTCAGAGTCTATTTTATCATCCTTGTTGGTCATTTCTTTCTTTCCTGTGTTTTCCATGACTTTTCTTTTGTGTAGTAGGTTTTGATATCAGGAAAGGGAGGCTTCCGACTCTGTTCTTCCTTAGTAGTACTTTCCTTATCAGGGATCTCTTTTCTTTCCTATAAAATTGGTTATTTTGTTTCCATCTCATTAAAGAATGAAGTTAGAGTCTGGATTGGGATTGCATTATAACTGTATATCATTTGGGGAAGTATTGACATTTCTATAATAATAAGTTTGGAAACCCTTTACAGGAATGCTATGAGTCGGAACTGACTCAATAGCACTTAACAACATTTGTAAGCACGGTATATTCTACCACTATGTAGATCTCTTTTGGTTTCTTATAGCAGTGTCATACAATTTTCTTTCTATAGACTTTTTGCTTCTCTGGTCCAATTCATTGATAACTATGTCATCTTTTGTGTAGCTTTGTAAATGATATAGTTTTCTAATTTCCTTTTCAGAGTTAAAGAAATCCAGCAGAGTTTTGCATGTTAATCTTGTATGTTGCACTTTGTTGAATCCTTCAGTTAGTTGGAAGGATGTTTTGCTGAGCCTTTGAGATTTTTTTTTTTTAATATATATATATATAAGATCATCTCATCAGCAAACAGATAGCTTTACTTCTTCTTTGCTAGTTTGGGTGCCTGTCTGAATTCTAAGTGAGACTTAGTGATCGCAGCTTGTTGTGATTCCAAACTCCACTGAAGAGCTTTGATTGTATTCATATGCGTTTGGCCTCTCCATTCATTGGGTTTAGCATGTTTTGAGATGTACTGATGCTCTAAATTGACTTTTTTTTTCCAATACTGCTAATGCCTTGACACAAACTAGGCACACAGTTTTGTCTTTTATTTCCAAAAAAAAAAAAAAAATTTTTTTTCAATTTCTCTTGGAAAGATCAGAACTCTGCATCAACTTTTCTTTGTACTTAACATTTTTAGGATGTCATATCATTTAAATTTTAATAACTATCCAGTGTGTGTCACCAACAATGGGATTATTATGCTTTGATCGCTGTTCTAACCCAGCATTTTGGATTTGGCAGATACCCAACGTTCATATCATCAACTTTGGAGGTCTTTCTGTGTACTGTAATTTCCTTAATATTCATCTGTGTTTCCGTTTTTTAGAGGATTGTGAATCATCGACATGTGAGTAACGACTAAATTGGAGTTATCTGTGTTGACAAAGAAATGGACATCATCACCAGTTATTGGAGGCAAGGTCTTCAATGTCATGAGGAATCATCTCATCACATTTGTCTCATGATCACTGGATTGCCAAAATTTCACTATATTGTGCTAACATTTTTGCAATGTGTACACACAATCCCAGCCTACCTGATACCAAGTGTCCTGTGAGTCACAGGCAGATGGGCTTTGGGAAGTCAACGAGAAGCATGTTTCTCTCCCGCATGTACTCATATGTGTCCTGTCTATCCCACTATCAACGTTCATTGCTTGTCCCTCAAAATTTACGTTATTATTTTGAATCACTTCACATATATTTATGTTCCTATGAAAAAATTTCCCAGATTTATTGAATTTCTAGTCTCACCTGTGGTTGTCTTGGCAGCACCAGACCAACTGATTTTGTGGACCTTATATAGGATTCAGTTTGTGATGAAGTCAAACAGTTCATGAAGATGAAGGGAAAACCTGTCAGAAAACTCAGTAATAGCAAGCAACTGTGATCTAGCATTCATTTTGGATGTTACCAAGTACCACTCAGACCTAAACATCAACATGCAGGGCCCCAACCAGCTTCGCAGCTCCCTGCTTTCAAACATGGACTTATTTGGAGGTAAATTAAAGCTGTGGAAAGTGCAACTCAAAAGGAATACCATAGTGCATTTCCTCACTCTAGATGGACAAAAGCCTTCTATGACAATTCAATATGTTTGTGAATGTGCAAAACTAACTGAGGCATTTAATAAAAGATTCAATGATGTGAAAAGTTAAAAAAAATGGAATTGAACATCTTTGCTACACGGTTCAATGTGGAACCATCTTCTGTACTTGATAACCTACAATATGAAATAATTTAGCAACAAAACGATGATGAGCTGAAAGCTAGGTACAATAACCTCCCATCATTTCAGTTCTATAAATGTTACATAAACAATGACGAATTTCCCACTTTGAAGAGACATGCATTGAAATAAGGCATTTGTGTTCAGAACAACTTACAATGGTGAGCAGTTCTTTTCAAAACTGAATATCACAAAGAGTGGACTACAGTCTAGATTGACTGATGCAAACCTGAAAACCAGTTGCTAATAGCAATGTCATCAATGCCAGCTAACATCACATGCCTCACCAAAGAGAAACAGCTCTAGCCATTACATTGTTGTTGTTGTTA
>NW_006408519.1:56920994-56923542 GCF_000296735.1 Chrysochloris asiatica
GAAAAATGAGATGTGATAGAAATATAATAGAACTTGTGAAAAGGAAAATAAGAAGAAGCTAGATGTGGTTAGTAAGAAAGTACATTTTCAAATAATAGGAAAGAAAGAAAGAAGGTCTTCTAGGAAAGAAAATCAAATGTGCAGACAGGAGTAGGGTATGTTTTAGGCAATATGAAGAGCATTTTATTATGATATTAACAAGCTTGGTTTCAAGATTGGGTAATTATAGTTACAGTGATAAAAAGTAATAGCTCATAAGACCACACAAACTATGCACATAGCACAGTAATACAATATTGTATTACCCAATGTAAATCTGGAGTCCTGGTGTGGCACTGTGGGTTAATGTGCTGGACTGCAAAGTTGGTTTGAACCACAGGTTCAATGGTTTAGGCTCATCAGCCGCTACCTGGAAACCCTATAGAGGGTTGCTATGGATCAGTACTGATTTGAAGGCATTTAACAACAACAAATGTAAATATATATATCCAAATTCAAAGTTATTGAATTATTGCATTTGTATAATATTAGGCCATAGCATATGCCTACTAAATTTGCTTTGAATGTGATTTAAGTAGTCCATTTAAGTAGCCTTTCTTTTCCTATGAATATTCTTCACTAGATATTGATAAGCTAGGTTCTAAATGCTTCTGGATTTTCACCCTTTAGAAAATGCAACAGTATAGTGTAAATATATATGTGTAAATGTAAAATTATATGGTATATCCTTATGAGATTAAATTTGGAAAATTACTTTCTCCCTAGATAATTTTAAAATATTTGTAATTTTCTGGTTGTTGTTGTTGTTAAGTGCCATCGAGTCAGTTCCAACCCATACCGACCCTGTATAGGGTTTCCAAGGAACTGCTGGTGAGCTTGAACCGCCAACCTTGCAGTTCAAACTGCTTTGCAGTCTGGCACATTAACTCACAGCACCACACGAGGACTTAAGAGTTTCATTCTTAGAGAGGGGTTTGTCCTGAAGGGACTTGATTGCTCGCCTTGGTGGCTTCCTAATGAACAGTAGCCAGTCATACTGCCATTTTTGTTTTGGGTTTTTCCTGGTGATCTTTCTTTAAAGATGTACCTTCTGTCACTCTAGCTGTTCTAGGCTGGTGTGCTTCTCCTTTATAGTGGGAATGTCCCACCTCAGAAGGTTCTGGATAGACTTAGGATTCTACCTAAGGTCCTATACACTTCAAAGGCTCTGCAAGAGACCTATTTTACTGGGCAAGTTCTAGACCCCCTTTTAGGTATTCCAATCAGTTATAGGCAGAAGACTGGCTTACGAGCTTTCTGTAATCATGTTTCACGACATTCCTTTTTATCCAACTCAAGTGTCAATTTTACAATGGTAGGAAAGGGAAAACAATATACATAAACAATATACATAAGACAGTCAAGCATCTTAGTATTATTTCACCTCTTTAAACTATGCCTTGATCCCTGTATCACAGAGCCTTGTTAGTCCAAGGTTGAGCATGCATCACTATTTACCTCTGTCCAATGTAGCCCATGCAAGCAAACCTGTCTCAGTTTCCCCTATCTTCCTTGTTCTTCTACACCTTCCCTCTTCTTGTGTACTGCCCTCCCCAAACCCAAACTATGATGTGTCTGCCCCAACCTTGGGCTCTACCATCACCTTCCCCCACCTCCCTCATACTGCCTCACTACAACCCCACCAGTAACCAACAAAGAATTTTTTTTTTTTTTCATTTAGTATGGGTATCTTTTCTCAATCTTTTACAATAATGGTCTTATGCAATATTTGTCCTTTTGTGACTAATTTCACTCAGCATAATGTCCTTAAGATTCATCTATGTTATGCGATGGATTGCAGTTTCCTTTTTCTTCAAGTTAGCATAATATTCCATTGTGTGTATGAACCAAAGTTTGTTTGTCTGTTCTTCCATTGATGGGCACTTAGGCTGTCTCCATCTTTTTGCTATTGTGAATAGTGCTGCTATGAACACTGGTGTGCATATATCTACTTGTGTTATGGCTCGTATTTCTTGAGTATATACACACCAAGTAGAGGAATTGCTGGATCATACGTTATTTCTATTTTCAACTTTCTGAGGAAGCACCATACTGTTTTCCAGAGTGCTTGGACCATTTTGCATTCCCACCAGCAATGTAGGAGGTCCCAGTCTCTCCACATCCTCAGCAGCATTTTTTATCCTCCACTTTTTTATCTTTGCTATTGTTGCTGGTGTGAGATGATATCTCATTGTTGTTTTGATTTGCATCTCTCTAACGGCTAGTGATTGTGAAGATTTCTTCAAATGTTTGTTGGCTGCCTGGATCTCCTCCTTGGTGAAGTGTCTATTCATGTCCTGTGCCCATTTTATAATTGGGTTATTCATCTTTTTCTTGTAAGGTGTTGTAGTTTCCTATATATTTTAGAAATTAGTCCCTTGTCTGATGTGTCATAGCAAAAGATTTTTTCCAATTCTGTGGGTTCCCTTTTTACTCTTCTGGTGAAGAAGTTTTTGATTTATAGTGTCTCCCAATCATCTATTTTGTCTACTTTTGTTTGTGTAGTTTT
>NW_006408519.1:56924150-56925986 GCF_000296735.1 Chrysochloris asiatica
ATGTTACATTCTTCCATTTTTGTTGGTCTCTTTTGGTTTCTTATAGTCGTGTTTTGTAGTTTTCTTTGTATAGGTCCTTTGTTTATCTGGTCACATTTATTCCTAGATATTTCATCCTTTGGGCAGCTATTGTAAATGGTTTGCTTTCCTAATGTCCTTTTCAGCATTGTTGCTTTTGGTATAGAGGAATCCAACTTATTTTATATGTTTATCTTATATCCTGACACTTTGCTGAATCTTCCAATGATGTGTAGTAACATTTTTACTGAGTCTTTGGGATTTTCTATGTATAGGGTCATATCATCTGCAAGTAAAGAGAGTTTTACTTCCTCTTTGTCAATTTGGATGCCTTTAATTTCCCTATCTTGTTGTATAGCTCTTGCCAAGACTTCCAGCACAATATTGAATAGCAGCAGTGACAAAGGGCATCCTTGTCTGGTTCCTGTTCACAGATGGAAGGCTTTCAGTTTCTTTCCATTAAGAGTAATGTAGGCTGTTGGTTTTGTATAATTGCTCTTAATTATGCTGAGGAATTTCCCTTCAATTCCTACTTTGTTGAGTGCTTTGGTCAAGAATGGATATTGGATTTTGTCAAATGCCTTTTCTGCATCATGTGTTTTTTAATTTTTTTTTTTATTTATGTGGTGAATTATCTTGACAATTCTTCTAATTCTGAACCATCCTTGCATTGCTGATATGAATCTCTCTTGATCCTGTTGTATTATTATCTTTTTCATGTGCTGCTGGATTCCATTGGCTAGGATTTTGTTGAGAATTTTTGCATCTATGTTTATGAGGGATATTAGCCTATAATTTTCTTTCTTAGTGATATCTGTCCCTGGTTTTGGTATGAGGGTTGTGCTTTCTTCATAAAATGTATTAGGCAGTTTTCCAGCCTCCTCTAAATTCTGAATAATTTGAGTAGAACTGGTGACAGCTCTTCCCTGAATGTTTGGTAGAATTCACCAGTGAAACCATCTGGGCCTGAATTTCTTTTAGTTGGGAGTTTTTTGATGACCTGATCAATTTCTTATTTTGTTATGGATCTGTTCAGGTTTTCTACTTCACTCTGTGTAAGGTTAGGTAGGTCATGTTTTTCTAAAAATGTATTAATCTCTTCTAAATTTTCAAATTTCTTGCAGTACAACTTTTTACAGTATTCTTTTATTATCCTTTTGATATCCTTTGGTTCCATTGTGACATAGCCCATGTGGTTTCTAATGTGTGTTATTTGTGTCTCCTCCCTCTTTTCTTTTGTTAGGTTTGTCAATGATCTGTCAATTTTGTTAATCCTTTCAAAGAACCAGCTTCTTGTGCTGTTGAATCTTTCTACAGTTTTTCTGTTTTCTATCTCATTTATTTCTGCTCTAATCTTTATTATTGTTTTCTTTTGTTGGGTGTAGATTCCCTATGTTGGTCTGTTTCTAATTGTTGTAGATGCTGTGTTAATGTGTTACTTTTGGTTCTTTCTTCTTTTTGGATGTGTATATTTATTGCAATAAATTGTCCTGTCATCACCGATTTCATTGTGTCCCAAAAATTTTGGTATGTTGTGTTTCTGTTCTCATTTGTTTCTAGGAACTTTGTGAGTTCACATTTAATTTCTTCTATTATCCAGTTTCTTTTCAGCAGGGTGTTAATCAGTTTCCATGTATTTGACTTTATTTCCTTGATCTTCCTATTGTTGATTTCTATTTTGATAGCATTGTGGTCTGAGAAGATGCTTTGTAGTATTTTGATATTTGTAAATTTATGGAGGTTTGTTTTGTCGCCTAAGACATGGTCTATTCTGGAGAATGTTCCATGTGCACTGGAAAAGAATTTGTATTGTGCTGT
>NW_006408519.1:56926581-56961065 GCF_000296735.1 Chrysochloris asiatica
GAAAGCCTCATCTTTCTCCCGCGGAGCAGCTGGTAGTTTCAAACCGCTGACCTGAAGGTTCGCAGCCCGATTCGTAACCACTACGCTGCCATTATGTTTGTTTGTTTGTCTGTGGTGCTGCTGTCTTCATTTTGTGTGTCTTCCTTTTCTGAGTCCATGCTTTTTGTGTTATTTCTTGTGAGTTTCCTCATAGTTTTAATGTTTCCATGTTCTTCTTGGATTTTCATTTTTTTGGTATATTGTGAAGTGTTAATTTTCTTTGAGGTTACCTTATATTCCATTACTTTTCCCCTTCATCTAGTGCAGTCTATTTTATCCTGTAATCTATCTGACCTTCTCACCATCTGGATCTCTGTACTTACGCGTTTACCTTCTTTTACATTGTAATTGTTTGATCATAGACTGACCTCCCAGATTATCTGAGTTTGTTCTTACCATTTTGTTCTCTTCTCGACTCTTCCTTCTGTTGACTTAGTTCTGGAAGATGCTACCACATAGTTCAATCTCTGGTTGTTTTCTGTTCTTGTTGGTGCTCTGTCCACAGAACTCCTTTTAGGGTGTTTTGTAGCGTAAGGTTGGCTTTGAAAAAAACACTTAGCATCTGTTTTTCCTGGAATGTTTTGATTATACTCTCATATTTGATTGATAGCTTTGCTGGATAAAGGATTTTTGGTTGACAGTTTTTTTCTTTCAGCATTTTATATGTCTCCCCATTGTCTTCTTGCTTGCATGGTTTCTGCTGAGAGATCTGAACTTAATCTGACTTGCTTGTGTTTGTATATAACACTTCTCTTTTCCCTAGCTGCTTTCAGGATTCTCTCCTTATGTTTGATTTTGGAGAGCTTGATTATGGTATGTCTTAGTGATTTTCTTTTGGGGTCCATCCTCCCTAGGGTTCGTTGAGCTTCTTGAATGTTTATCTTTTCACTTTTCAAGATGTTAGGGAAATTTTCTTCCAGCAGTTCTTCATCTGTTTCCTCTTTGAACTTGTGTGATTCTTCCTGTTCTGGAATGCTGATAATTCTTTAGTTATTCCTCTTCATGTTGTCCAGCATGAATGTTCGACTTTCTTCAGATTTTTTAATCCTTTTTTCTGTTTGCTCTTCTATCTTAGTCGTATTGAGAGATTTGTTTTCCAGCCTACTAGTTCTAGCTTTCATCTCTTCAATTCTACTCCTTTGCCCGTTCAGTATATTGTCCATTTCTGATCCTCTATCATTAATCATTTGGACCTCTTTCTGTAGGTTTTGAATTGTTTCCAATGCTGTATCTGTGTTATTTGATTGTTCCTGTAGCGCTTTCCTGAATTCTTCCTTATTTTTCTCAACTCCATTATAAAGTGTTTTGATACGTTTTATAATCATTTTTCTGAATTCCTCCTCAGGTATTTCCAAAGCCTGCCCTATGGAGTGTAGGTCTTGCTCCAGCTCATTTGCCTCAGTCCCTTTATCTTGTTTCTGGATATGTGCTGATATGGTCATCTGCTTCTGTATGTTGGACATATTCAGTTATTAGCTGTGGCCTTAATATTTAAATGAGTGTGTGTTTTGGTATTTTTCATGCTTTCTGATTGTCTCCAGGTAGATGTGATCAGGAGATGATCCTCTCTTTTCACTCTTCTTATTATTTGACTCAGAGTAACTGTTGCAGGTGTTAGCTGCCTACCTGTTGCTTGCAGCTAGTATTGGTTCTTGGATGTGCTGTAGAATTTTAAGGGTGTGATTGTAACTTGAGAATATGACAGCAACTTCTGTCTTTTCTTGGGTAATATATGGAGAGAAACAGCCTCCTGAAGGTAAAGAGTGGACAAAAAACGCCCCCCAAAAACCCAGCAACAGCAAAAAAGACACACTGAATACTGTAATCTATAATTGCAGAAAAGAGAGAGAGAGAAGAAAAAAGTATCTGTAGGCTAATATGTGTGTGACTTTAATATCCTCCTTCAGCTTCTTGCCTTCAAGGCCGCCTAAGAAATTTCAAGATGTTGCTATTGGTGGTTATGATGTAACTCAGGATTTAATTTTTGGCCCATTTTGGTTTTAGTTTATGTCTCTTGCACTCCACAAATCCCGTTGCAGCCTTTTTCCTAGTGATAAACAGTTCAGGGCCAGCTGTGGCCATTTTATGTTGCCGTTTGGTTTTAAGTGGAAACTGTTCTTTTTAAAATTTTGAGGAGATCTGTGTGCATGCATAGTAGAACCCTCCAGTGTGGAGGTGGTGTGCACTTGCTCAGACACCCCCTCTAGTCACCCGAATGAAGGTGCACAGACAGTGAGAGACAATGAAAACATAAGAAAAAGAAAAAAAGAATGTCCACACCTTTATATCCAAGGTTCCCTCAGGAGTTAGTTGGTGGTAACTCTGATCCTTCCCCTCTCAGTCTCATCCAAGATGGTGGCTCTGGCTCCAGTGGCATCTTCACCTGGCGAATTCAAAAGCCCAAGTTTAATTTCACTGGCTGTAAGCCTTCAAACTTTCTGAATATTCTTATATATGTGGTTCAAATTTCTGGAACTGTCCCCTGAACCTGCTTCCTCTGGTATTCTGTGTTATTGCTGCTGGAGATACTCACTGCACTTCTACCCTATCTGCCATCAAGCTTGTGCCTTCATTTTTGAAAACAGATCAACGTTATGAATGGCCATATCTCTTGTTATCATGTTGCTGCTATTTTAAGTGCCATTGTATAGGGTTTCCTAGGAGTGACTGGTAGTGTAGTGGTTATGAGTCTGGCTGCTAACCTCAAGATCAGCAGTTCAAAACTATCAGCTGTTCTAAGGGAGAAAGATGAGGCTTTCTTCTCCTGTAAAGATTTACCGCCACAGAAAGCCTATACAGGATCACTAAGAGTCAGGACCATTTCCATAGCACACAACCACCACCACCATATTGTGGCAAATCTTCAATGGCAATAAAAAACCAATACATATGCTATGGATTAGGGCAGAATTCATCAACATGGAAATATGTGTTTCTTAGAGATTTGGAATTCTGAATGTATAGAGATTGAAAAAACATCATTTTAGTTCAATGGCTTGCAGAAATGATATCTGAAGTTTATATACATTGAATAGCTTATTTATCACAAAAGCATTACACATATTTAATTGATTATAATTGTTTTTAAGTGCTGCTGAGTGTATAGCCTTTTTGAGACTGCAAATCATTGTGGTAGCAGAAAGCCTATTCTTTCTCCTGAAGAGCAGACAGTGGAACCAAACTGCCAACATTGTGCTTCACACTCTACTACCTACCCTACAGAGTAGGGAGAATAAAAAATTATAATTCTGTCTAGTTGTTCTATCCTTCATTGAAAGTGATGTGTCAAATCTTCTATTACTATTGTAGAGTTGTCTACTTCTTTCTTCAATTCAATTAGAATGTGGTTTATGTATTTTTAGGCTTTTTCATTGGGAGCATAAACACTTATTATGTTCTCAACAAATACATAAAAGAACTAAACAGCACAATCAACCAAATTGACCTCATAGAATTTTACAGAGTACTCAACCCAACAGCACAATATGTATTCTTTTCCAGTGTACATAGAACATTCTCCAGAATAAACCATATGTTAGGTCACAAAACAAACCTCAATAAATAAAAAGACATTCAAGTACCACAAAACATCTTTTCAGATTGCAATGGTAGAAAATTAGAAATCAACAATAGGACGATCAAGGAAAAAATAAAATACATGGAAACCAAATAACACATTGCTTAAAAGTTATTGGGTAATAAAGTAAATAGAAAATGAAGTTTAAAAATTCCTTGAATCAAACAAGAACTAAAACACAACATACTAAACCTTTGGAACACACTCCGAGGGCAATTTATAGCAATAAGCACAAATTTCCCAAAAGAAGAAAGAACCAAAATTAACTCATTAATCTAACATCCCCAACTATTAGAAAAAGAGCAGCAAATTAAATGCACTGCTACCAGAAGAAAATAAGTAATGCAGACTAAAGGAAAAATAAATGAAACAGAAAACAGAAACACAATAGAAAAAATCAAGGAGACAAAAAGTTGGTTCTTTGAAAGGATAAATAAAATTGACAAGATATTGTCAGAGCTCACAAAACAAAAAAAATCTGAGCCAGGATGACTTTATTGGTGAATTGTACCAAACATTCAAAGAAGAACTGACACCAATTCTAATCAAACTGTTCTAGAACATAGAAAAAATTACAAAATCCCTACAGGCCATAACCCTGATTCCCAAACCAGGTAATGACATCACTAAAAAAGAAAACTATAGACCAATAACCTTCATGAAAACATATAAAATAATTCTTAACAAAATCCTTGCCAAGAGAATCGAACAACATATCAAAAACATAATACATCATGACCAAATGGGATTCATGCCAGCTATGAAAGGATGGTTATATATTAGAATAACATTCAATGTAATTCACCAAATAAATAAAACAAAGGAAACAAATTACATGATCACATTGATTAATGGAGAAAAGGTATTTCAAAAAATTCAATACCTAAAAATATACACAACAAAATATAAATAGAATTGAGTTTTCTCACCATAATTAAGGGAATATCTATAAACAAACTAGGAGCTCTGGTAGTGTAGTGATTACGAATCAGGCTGCTAACCTCAAGGTCAGCAGTTCGAAACTACCAGCTGTTCCGTGGGAGAAAAATGAGGCTTTCTGCTCCTGTAAAGAATTACAGCCTTGGAAACTCTATACAGGGTCGCTATGAGTCAGAACCGACTCCACAGCACATCACCACCACCATATAAGCAAACAGCCAACATTACTCTAAATGGAGAGAAACTGAAAGCATTCCTATTGTGAACATGAGCCAGACAAGGATGTCCTTTATCACCATACCTATTTAATATACTGCTGGAGGTCTTAGCCAAAGTTATAAGGCAAGAAAAGAAAATCAAAGGCACCCAAATTGGCAAAGAAAAATCGAATTCTCTATATGTGCAGATAACAGGATTACATACATAGAAAATCCCCAAGATTTAGCATGCAAGTGTTGGAACACATTGAAAAATCCAGCAAAGTGGCAGGGCACAAGATCAACATTCAAAAACCAGTTGGCCCTGGGAGGACATCATGCTTGATAAAATGGATGGTTGGCAAAGAAGAGGAAGATCCCTAACACAGTGGCCTCAGCAATGGGCATAAACATAGCAACAATTGTGAGGACGGCGCAAGACCAAGCATTGTTTCATTCTGTTCTAAACAGAGTCACTATGCATGGGAACCAATTTGAAGTCACCTGACAATTGCAGGTGGTTCTTATGTGATATCTAATTGTTATTTTTACATATTCCATGGAGATAGCAAAAGGTCATTAAAGTGTCAGAAAACATAGAAAAGATCAAAATCGTTATCAGAAAAGACTCTGAAACTTGCTCCTGATGAAGAGTATCTAAAGAAAATGATGAGGTGAAAGAGCTGAACAGATTTCAAAGGGTGGGTTGAGAAGAAAAGGTAAAGTATTACAACAAAAATGTACAAAGAATTGGAGTCAGAAAACCAAAAGGAAGAACATATGTCTTAGGCTTGGATGAACTAAAGAAAAAGTCAATACTCAATGAACAATTCTGAAGAATTTCCTTTGCAAACAACTGAATGATGCAGGAAGCATCAAAGAGGATGGAAGGAATACACAAAGTCACTACCGAAAATAATTGGTGGATATTCAGTCAAGGTGGCATATGGTATTGAAGGGAAAAGTTCATGCTGCACTAAAGGCATCGGCAAAAAACAAAGCTCCTGGAATACAAATTGAGATTCTTCAACAAATAGATGCCACACTAGACGTGCTCCCTTTTCTATGCCAAGAAATTTGGAACAAAACTATTTGGCCAACGAGCTAGAAGAGATCCATATTTGTGCCTATTCCATTGAAAGGTGAAGAAACAGGATTCAGAAATTATTAAACAATATCATTAATATCACTAAAAAGCAAAATATTTCAAAACATAATTTAAAATATGATTGTAGCAGTACATTGACAATGAATTGCCAGAAATCCAAACCAGATTCATAAAAGGACATGGAATAAGAAATGTCATTGCTGACATCAGATAGATCTTGACTGAAAACAAAATACCAGAAAGATGTTTACCTGTGCTTTATTGATTATGCAAAGACATTCAGCTGTATGGATCATAAAAATTAAAAAAAACATTATTGATACCATTGTGAAAAATGGGAACTCTTGACACTTAGTTGTGCTCATGCAGAACCTGCACATAGATCAAGAGGCAGTCTTTTGAAGAGAACAAGGAAATATACACATGGTTCAAATCAGAAAAAGTGTCCTTCAGGGTTGTATTCTTTCTATTCTATTTATAAACTGAGCAAATAATCTCAGAAACTAGACTGCATGAAGAAGAACACTGAATCAGGATTGGAAGAAGATTTATTAACAAACTTTGATTTGCTTATAACACAACCAATGTGTGTGTGTGTGTGTTTGTGTGTGTGTATAGTGGGGAAAATGGGTATATTCTGCTGTAACTATATACATAGTGTTTTCTTAAAGTTGACTACATTGCTGTTTAATTTCTGAAAATATATGCAATATTTGCATTGTCTTGGTTTAAATGATGCTTTGAAATTGTGAGACATTTTATGATGACTGTGTACTATGCTTTAAAGTATGTTTCTGAAGGCCTCCAAAACTATCATAATGTGATGGAATAAACAGATTACTTTTCACACACACACACACAAAAAAAAAACAAAAAAAAAAACCAGTTGGATTTCTTTACACTAATAAACAGAGCTAGCAGGACTGTAAAGTGATGCAACCCCTGTGGGTAATGTTCTGTTGTTTCCTTAAAACCTTTGAAATAGACATACCATATTGCCCAGCAATCCTTCTACTTGTTGTATATTCTCAATAAAACAGAGCTGTGACACAAACAGATGTATGCACACTCATGTTCATTACAGCACTAATCACAATAGATGGAGACAATGTAAGTGACCACCAATGGAAGAATGGAAAAACAAACTTTGGTAAATACACACAATGGAATACTACACAATGTTGTGATGTTCATGAATAACGATGAATCTGTGAAACACCTAATAACATGGATGCACCTGGAAGACATTTAAACTGAGTGAAATTAGTCGATAAAAAAGGACAAATAGTTTATGACACCACTATTGTAAAAAAGTCAAGTAAAGGTTTTCACACTAAAAGAACATTCTTTAATGGTTACCGGGGATGGGCGGGAATGAAAAGTAATTCACTGGTGAGAAAGCAATATATAAGAAGAGGGAGGTTGGCAGAAGAATGATTGAAGTAGAGGAAGACACACAGAAGAGTGTAAGAGTTAAAGGAAATATAACTAAATACTGTTATATATACAATACTAAAGTGACAGTGAGCTATGGGTGGGTACATGAAAAGATAAACAGGAGGAATGGATATGAGAAGGGTAGCAGAAGTATGTTGTTGTTAAGTGCCGTGGAGTTGGTTCCGACCCATAGCGACCCTGCACAGGCTTTCTGAGGCTGCAAATGTTTACGGGAGCAGGAAGCCTCATCTTTCTCCTGTGGAACAGCTGGTAGTTTCTACCAGGCGACCTTGAGGTTAGCAGCCCAATTCGTAACCACTATGCTATCAGAGCTCCTTAGAAGAAGTATAGTAGAAGTATATGCACAAATATATAAACGATCTACAGACTATTTTTTTTTACATAAGTATTTACATTTGCTACAAATATATCTATTAATGTGGTAGATCATATTATTGTTGTTGTTGTTAAGTGCTAGTGAGTTTCAACCACTGACTGTACAGTCCAGTGCATTATCCTGCACTACCACAGAAAAATTGATTTGATTGTTAAGGGCAATCAAATACTTTTCTGACTCATAGTGACCCCCATGCACAACAGAATGAAACTCTGCCTGATCCTGTGCTATAGTCTTTGATCTTTATAATAAGTATTTCAAGTCCTCCTCACTTCTAGCAAGCAAGGTTGTGTCATCTATACATTGCAGGTTGTTAGGTGTGGCGCTGTGGGTTAATGCGTCAGACTGCAAAGCCATTTGAACTGCACAGTTGGTGGTTCATGTCCATCAGCTGCTCCTCGGAAATCCTATACAGGATCACTATGGGTCGGAACCGACTCAAAGGCACTTAACAACAACAACGACAGGTGCAGGATAAAAGGAAGCGGGGAGTGGGAAGGATGGACAGGGTAGGACTTGAGCAGTTAGCACAAGCAGAGTTGGACCCAGAGTCAGTGACACAACCACAGAGGACTAGAGTGGAGAGTGAGCATCCAGCTGATAAGAAGAGAGGGGATATGTGCAAGAGCACCTACACTTGCAGGTAATACCCACTTGACCTGGCATCAATGATCAGAGCTCAACCAGAAGAAGAAAGAAGAGGGATAAAAGCATAATCTGATACAATTTGATGAACTTGACCTACACCTATGGATGCAGTAGCTCAAAAGAGGAAACAAATCCTTACTGCAATAATCATTCCCACCCCCTCCATACACAGAGTAGACAGGGATGGGCAACTTGGACATTGGCTACCCAAAATGGGAGGGAGGCTACAAAGGCAAGAAGTGACTGGCTTACAAGCTTTCAAGAGGGAACCTAGATCCAGAGGGCATGGAGGAAGGTAGAATCTCCAGTGAGTAGTATCTAATCTGTCTAGTCAGGACTGATGAAATGAAATGCAGATGGATCTCTTGTGATACAATAGTCAATAATTGTTATCAGGACTGATTGTGAGGGTTGAAAATGTAAAGGTAGATGTTTTATAGCACGGAGGGGGGTGATTAACTTTTCAGTCTAGGAGTGGAGGTCCCTACGACCATCAATGGAGAAGTGCAGAGAGCGGGACCCTACCCAGAGAAGCAGTGATGCCTGAGATGGAGGCAGAGACAATGACGTGGAAAGATAGAGCAGCTGGGGACTTGAGATCCAGAGAGGGAGAGGGGCTATGTGTTGACGACCAGGTGGGTGGGGAGCGGCAGGCTGGCAGGGTATACCATTTGGTTGGTTGATGATGCATGGAGGGGATTCTAACTGTGGCAATGAAATGATATACAATAGAATGAATGTAAAACTAATTCTCCCATGTAAACTATCACATAATTCACAATAAAACATCTATATATATATAAAAGAATAAGGGAGAAATGACAAAACCACAAAAACACACATGTACCCTTTGTTTTGTGCAGTTTAGGGTGGCATCAGCTCCACCCCTAATGGAGGGCGTCTGAGACCAGGAAAACTGTACTTAATATGCAAACCCCAGACTTTAAGGGGTCTAACCTCACTGGCAAGATAGACCCATTCCTCACTCTTCAGGTATAATTCTATGGTATAATAAATTAATGCTTTGCTGAAGATTTTTGTCTGCTGAACTTTGTCTCACTTTGCAAGGAGATAGGGCTTGCTAGTCCTGTAGCTTTTTGACACTGAACCAGGTCAGTGTCTATGAACTTGACATTTTTGGGGCCAAAACCCTGGACCATTGCCTGAATCACTCCATCAGAATTTTGATAGGTGAAAATAAGAGAATGGACTCACTGTTACTTGGTAATGCTGCTTTTAGACATTCTGGTGTGCTCTACTTTGAGAACATACTTTCGCTTTTCCAGTAAAACTGCTTGTGCTTAAAAGTCAGTATATGCAGGTGTCTTGTTTGATCATGGTCAAGTACAACTTGCCCTTAGTTCTTTGGGTGTGGTGAGTGAGATGAATCAGCCAGCGGAGGACCACATTTTGATTAAGTCAGCCAGGACGCAAGCCTAGGACTTGACCACAATAGTTTGAGGTACTGGGGGGAGGGCTGTACGTGAGGTTGACTCATTTTGCATACTTTGTGTGTGATGCTTTGTCTGAACTGTCTCCCTCTCTTTTGTCCTTCTCTTTCTCACTCTAGATTTTATGAGTCACCAGCTCTATTCTGGGGTCCAAAGATAAAGAGGCACTACCTCCCTCTGACACAAGAGATTGTGTAATCTCTCATGAGTGTTGCAGAGGTGTTGCTGATCAAACCAGTGATGTGCAGGTACCTCAATAACCCCTGTACTCTTATAAAATATTGCTGGATTCCTGTGGGGAGCATTCCTGTAAAGCCTGGTCTGCCTTAGTGTTCTTGAATCCCATAGATATTCCCATTAAGGATCTACCAGGAGCACCAAGACACATAAAAGGGGAAGAGCAACCCTGGGATTAATTTTCCAGGGGAACCTGACCCACAAGCCTCATATTTAAGACCTGATACATCATGCTCCACATTGTTCCTGCCTTCCCAGCTATGACTGTTCTTCAGCACTGTCTCCTCTGCTAGGTGTTGTATTTGCTCCTTCTTTTTTCAAATTGTTCTTCTAGCATATCAATATTAAGATATTTATCTTCATGTTCACTAATTTTGACTTCAATTGATTCAAATCTATTTCTTTGTTTTTCAATATATTGCCCATTTCTGAAATATTAGTGTTAATCTTTGGGATTTCTATTTGCAGGTTCTGTATTGTCTCCAGTATTCCATGTTTTTGGTTTGTTTGTTTCTGTAGTATTTTCCTGAATTCTACTTTGCTTTTCCCACACATACTCACAAGAAAAATCCAACAGCAAACAACAACAAACAAGAAAATAATAAAGGTAAAAAACAAAACAAAACTGCCAACAGTTAGGAAAAGAATACAATAACCAAAAAGAGAAAAGAAGTGGGGGAAACATGGAAAAGAGAAAGTAAAGAAAGAGAAATCACTAAACACAATTAGTGAGAGGGATGAAGAAGAAAAAAAAAGACCAGAGAGTAGTAAAGAAAAAATCGAGAGCAAAAATGAAAAGATAGAAGGAAGTGGCTGGACAGAGAAACAGAAGAAAAGAAAAAATGAAAGCAGAGATAGGATAAAAAGAAAAACAAACAAGAGAAGAAAAATAGAGGTAAAAGGAGAAGAAAGAATAAACAAAAAAATACAATAAAAGGGAAAAACCAGGGAAGGTGCTAGACCCAGAAAGGAGATACCTCTTGTGAGCTTCTGCCAGCCAAGGAACTCATATTGTGGGTGGGCAAGCAATGGAACTGGCATTCCCAGTCCTAGATGGAGATCCTATAGACCTAGGTGTTGCTTGTTTTGGGCACCCAATCTAGAAGAAGTTCATACAGACCCCAAGGCAACTGAGATCAATGTCTTTATGATCAAGAGAGTTCCTGCTAGTCCAGGGTTTGCTAGGAATGGCCAGAAGCAGGCCTCACCTGAATCCATGCACTAGGATTGGTGCAGATAGCACCCAACTCACTTTGATATCCTCAGCTGTGCGACTCATCTTCGTTCGGATCAGACGATCTGGGGAGAAGGAGTTTTGCTGAGGGTGTGGGTAGAGACTGGTCACATTTCTGGTCACCAGAGATAAGATAGGGATAAGAAAAAAATTGTACCTTTTTCTCCACCAGTCACTGAAATGCCTCTGTGCCCCCAAGCCACTCACAAAACCTCAAGATAGTGCTCCTCATCTGGCCCTGGCCTTGTTTCAGTTGATGAGATTGAGCTTCTCCATTGTCTCATTTTACAGATCTAGTTAGTTTAATTCCTGGTTATTCTATTTGGTTAGGTGCACATGTATAGTTGAAAAATTGTTTCAATGAATAAGTAAGTCATTTATCTTACAAAATTGTCATGTAAATTCCAGTGTTATTTCTGTACCCAAGGCCAGGCTGTATTTCCAACTACTGATCTTTCTCCGTTGTTTTCAACTTTTGCATTCTAATTACCAGTAATTATGAAATGCATCTTAATTCCATGTTTGATTAACTTCAAACTGAAGAAGTTGGTAGAATTCTTCAATTTCATCATTACTGGCTCTAATGGTTGGTGCATATGTGAATAACAGCGGTATTAACTGGTCTTCCTTGTAGGCATACGAATAATATACTATCACAAACAACATTGTACTTCAAGATACATCTTGAAATGTTCTTTTTGACAATGTGATGTCACACCACTCAATTTGATACTATTGTCACAGTAAACCATATGCTTTTCTGATTCAAAATCACCAATTCCAGTCCATTTCAGTTCACTAATGCCTAGGATGGAGTCCTGGTGTGGCACTGTAGGATTAAGCACTGCAAGGTCTGCAGTTCAAAATCATCAGCTGCTCCTTGGAAACCCTATGCAGGGTACTGCATAGGTACTGACTCAATGGTGTTTAATAGCAACAACAATGCCTATGATATCAATCTTTATTCATTTCCTTTATTTTTTTTTAAACAAATTCCAATTTTCTTAGATTCATACTTTGCACATTGCATGTTCTGATTATTAATGGATGTTTACAACTATTTCTTCTTATTTTGAGTCGTGACCCAGCAGCAAATGAAGGTCTCAAAAGCTTTGCTTCATCCACTTCATTTGAACAAGAGTGATATTAATTGGTCTTCCTGGTATACCTATGAATATAATCCCAACACAGCCAGCACTGTACTTCCATATAAATATTGACATGTTCTTTTTGAATGAATCTGCCAGCATTCCTCTTTAATTTTTTGTTTCAGGCATAGTAAACAATATGATTGTCCATTGCAAAATGGTCAGTACTGATTCATTTGAGCTCACTAATGTCTAGGAATATGTAGGCTATTTCATTTTTGATGACTTCCAATTTTCCTATATGCATATTTTGTACATTCCATATTCTGATTATTAATATAAATGTCTCTATAAATATTTGTTGTTGTTGTTGTTAAGTGCTATTAAGTCATTTCCAACTCATAGTGACCCTGTACGGCATTTCCCAGGCTGCAAATCTTTACGGGAGCAGAAAGCCTCATCTTTCTCCTGCTGAACAGCTGGTAGTTATTTAGGAGATTAAAATATCTTAGTCTTAATTGAAAGTCAAATTATAAAAATTGATGTACTGCTTACTGTTTTTTTGTTTTTGTTTTTTCTGGCCTCATATTCCCCCACATCCTTCTGAGAGTGCAAAACTGGCCACACCACAGCTCTCCTTGCTCTTTCCTTCAGGACACACAAATCAACCTCCAGAGTCATATTAAGTTTATTGTTTACTCTTCTCTGCCTATATGTTAGAGCTTGAGTGTTGTAGGCAGAATCTCATAATCTCACAGAAATGTGCCATTGTATATTCATTAATGTGGCACTGTAGGATAAGCACTGGACTGCAACGTTGGTTTGAATCCCAAGGTCAGCTGTTCAAACTCACCAGCAGTTCCTCAGAAACCCTATACAGGGTTGCTATGAGTCAGAACCAACTCAACAGCACTTAACAATAACAATATTCATCCCTGAACAGTAATATGATTTGAACATTCTTTTCTCTGTATTTGTGTGTCTTGTCTTAATTCTCTTCAGCTTCCTCTTCACTTCTCCAAAGTAATGATACAAACCCTTTACCACTTTCCACAAGCCAAAATACAAGCTTCCGTTTTATGGGATATTCTTTTCTCTAATTCCATGTAAGAAATTGAGATTTAATACTCTGTCATTGTTAGCTGTTGTTGAGTTGATTATGACTCAAAGGGGTTTTATGTAGAACAGAAGAAAATATAACCCGTCCTGAGTTACCCTCACAATTGCCAGCATGTCTGAGATCCACAATGTGGCTATTATGGCAAACCAACTCACTGAAGGTCTTCCATGGTCCTCATTGACCCCCAACCAACCACTCAGGGTGTTCTTCTCTATAGAGTAATTCTTTCTGAGAATATGTACAAAGAATCAAGTCATATAGTTTTCTGTTGTGAGCCATACATTTTCATGGGCTAATTTTTAAAGATAAATAGCCAGACCTCTCTTTCTACTCTGTTTTAGTCTGGAAGCTCCAGTGAAACCTGTCCACCATAGATGAGTCTACTGGTATTGGAAATACTGGTAGTATAGCTTTCACCATAATAGCAACATGCAAGTTATTAAGTATGAGAAATTAAGACAGGTAGAAGATTGGCATTTTGTTATTCAACATAAAGGTGCATTGCCTGATTTTCCTGTCTTCTATCTTCTACGTAGATTTGCCTATCTCATCCAGGATCATGATTCATCAAATACTTCCTAACTTATCTATATTTTTATAGCATTCTTGTGATCATTTTTTTCCTATTCTTAAAAAAAAAAGCTCTCCTTTCTTCACTCTTTGATCTCCTAAATGTGGATTTAATTCCTTTTTTTTTTTTCTCTAAAACTGCTCTGAAAAAGGTAGTGTCAAGGTAAATAAAAATTAGTTAAGCTTACCATTCTAGTTAGAGGAAACATATTCTTCTGAATACCCTTCAGATATCAAAATGTAACCAAAATGTAATCAAGTTTACATTTTAACTCATTATCTGTTAACTCTCCATTTCTACTTCCGTTATTACTATCTCATCTTGGCCAATCCATGGCATAATCTTAGAAAGTTACTAATCTTTGTCTCACTTTCATATTCAGACAGGACTCATGACTAATTCCTTTTAATTTTGCCTCCTAACTAGTCCAGTGCATTTCTTTTCTCTGTCCTATCTATCCCTTCCCCATTTCAGCTCTTTACCCACTTTTGCCTAGACTACTGACTGGGGTTTTAGGCTCATTGTTTCTACTTGGTTTTTTACAAAATGGTATATATGACTCTTTCTTTCTAATTGCTAAAGCATTTCAATAATTCTCCATTATTATGCTGAAGACCAGTTTTCTTAGAATGACAAAATCCATGACTTACTTAAATTTAATACCTATTTCCCTTATCTATGCTTAATGGCCTAGACTCCTGATGTGGCACTGTAGGGTATGTATTGGACTGCTAGCCACAAGATGATGGTTTAAACCAACTCGATGGCACTTAACAACAACAGCAATGCTTAAGGGCTTAGTAACACAGGGCTCTTTGATATCTTTCACACATATTATTCTTTTCTCATCTTTGTGACTTTATTTATATTTACCTTCTTTATTTAGATTCCTATTCCAAAATTTGCTGGCCTCACCTCTCAGTAAGAGGCATCTTTACCTCTAAAATTCCTCTGATCTATGTATTGGACCATTTCTCCTCATAATATAGTGTATAACTATTTGTTTCTTTCTTAATACTTATCACATTATTTTAACTTATCTATTTACTGGTCACCTAGACTTACAGTTGTTCAGAGTAGAAACTAAGTAGTAATCATTTCTCTTTATATTTAATTCTTAATCCAATCCCTGAAGCACACATACAAAAATGCTGTTGAACCAAAACCTGATATATTAGTCATTGTTGTTTTCAAAGATCTATGTATTTCTTCTTATTTTGTTGTGTTTATTGTGTTGCAGATAACTGGTACCTAATCTCTGGTAGTGTAGTAGTTGCGAATAGGGCTGCGAACTGCAAGGTCAGTAGTTCAAAACTACTAGCTGTTCCGTGGGAAAAAGAGGCTTTCTGCTCCTGTAAAGATGTACAGCCTTGGCAACCCTGTACAGGGTGGCTATCAGTCAGAACCGACTCCACAGCACATAACCACAACCACCACAATCTGTTTGAGTTGCATAAATGTAGAATGAAAGAATGAATGATGCAGTCATTGTATAATACTGTTACCAATAATATTGAGTGAAAATAAGAATGACAGTTTTACAAAATTTATCCATATTCTGTTCACTAGCATATCAATTAAATGGAAATATTTTTGGTTTTTCTATTTCGATTTTTTAGACTGTATGCTCTATAGGCAAGAAGGACTTTGTGCTTCTTATTTAATGTTTAATCGGTAATATCTAGGATTAGACCTGACACCGTTTTTGCTCAATAAATATTTAAATTTATGTATAACATCTATTATAATAATAGATTTAGAGAATACTGGTGTTGTTAGGTGCTGTAGAGTTGATTCTGACATGTAGCTACCACATAATAAAGCAGAACTGCCCACAGGATTTCCTATCCTGAAAACGTAACAGTAGCAGATCCACTCTCATTCATATGAAATCACTGGGAGGTTAAATCACCAACGTTTTGATTAGCAGCCAAGCACTTCATTATTGAAGCAGTAGGCCTTCTTAGGAATACTGGTACTCTTAAGTTACACATTTCCTATTTATTAGCAGAACATATGCTGCTTCTTTCCGTTTTTGTGTGGAGAATGTCCTCTTCTTGTATATAAGAGAGGTCATGGGACAGCAAGTCTGTCCACCACTGTATTTAATCATATTTAGTATCACCTTTTCTCAATTGCTTTTAATTTCTCCTAATTTTCCTGAAGTTACTTCAGTAATAACTAACTCACCCGAAGTTATGCAAGTTATATTTTAATTTATTTGCTTTTCTATTTTTTTTTAACTTCATTTAGCTCACTATAAGTAGAAAAGTTATTGTCTTTCCAAAACTCTTTTACAATTCTTTGAAGAGTTTTCAGTAAAAGAATTCATATCACTGCTGACTTTTTAATTAATTTTACAGGTAAGAATTTATGAAACATAGTATTGTTTTATTGCTATCAAAATATATTATCTTTACTACAGTTCAATCATCTGCTAATCTCATAACTCTATTAAGACATAATCTCTTTTTCTGGTATAAAGTATTTTTCACAGCAGTCTGTTGCTTATTGCTTATGATTCCATTAGCCTGAGATGTTTACAGTTATTAGTTCTTCTTATTTTCTGCACTATTATATTGCTAAGGCAATTACAAATCCTTGCTTTCCTACTTGGAAAAGTTTTGAAGGTTTTCTTTGCCTTCTTTTTTTAAAAAAAACAAACAACTAATAATATAGTTGTATATTCTACAGCAATAATTGTCTCCTCAATTTGCTTAGCTGCTTTCAGTAATTTATATTCTCTGTTACCATTTGAAAGATAGCTGAAACAAAGTAAACATTTTCTAAGAAGAATAAAATTTCACATTTTATGTGACAGCAGTGAGCTAACATTCTGAATTACTGTATGTATACTCATAATCAGAGCAAAGTTTTTTCAATGAGAAGCCGTATAACTCATGAATTTTTGCATTCTCATTTTGGTTAGAAAACTCTGTTGTCTAGACTTTCAGTTTTTGACTTTTTATTTTATATTATTCATTTTTACTAACTTGCTAATATCAAATCTATAAAATAGAATAAATGGAAAACATACTAGAAATGAAAAAAAAAAAAAAAAAAAAAAACACCTAAAAAGCTTAAAAGGTATTTTGTTATCATTATAAATTCATCTTTCTATCTCCAGATTTAGAACATTCCTTCATGAACAGTGCTTTTTAAGATCCATAAAAGACCTGCAGTATGACAATGGTTATGTATCACTGATTAGGAGAGATACTTAATAGATGAGTGAGTGAATCTCTATGTGAATGTAGGTTCTGTATGAAACTTAAAATAATGGATGTCTAGAACAATTATAATCTTGCTATGAACAATTAATCCCCCTTTTATAAATAATTTCTTAGGTTAAATTTTCCCTGGACATAAAAGTTCCTGGGAAAATAGAACCTTAGCCATAAATCCCATTGCCTCATTCAGGGGTTTAACATATAGGACATCACACAAACATAAAAAAAAAAAAAAAATGGTACTCCCCAATTCAAACCTGAGAGCAGAATTCATGCATGCATTCTCTTTATCTTTTTTTTTTTTTTTTTTTTTTCCTTTAATGGTGGCAAAACCATCATGTATTAATCTGTAACAAGTTCAGGGAGTTTTGTTTGGCTGATTTAAAAGCATTCCCCCACCCCACACTGCCTCCAAAGCTCCTATAAAAATAAAGACTATAAATTGGTTAGCATGGATTGCCCATGGCAGCATATTTTTTCTAATGAAAATTTTCATTGTCAGTGGATTTTATGCAGAGACTTTAAAGGTTGTTCAAATTGCCAGCAGTCAATTTAGCCATGCTAATCTTTATACCTGAAGGCCTAATACTTAGAAAAGCTTTTGGCATGTTTTCACAGACTAGACTACTCATAACAATTAAATGGAAGGACCACAGATTCTAGTTGTTTGTACTATAATCCCCTCATGTTATGTTTTGGAAGATGGAAAGAAAAGTCACTTTTCCCCCAATTACACACCATGTACCCACACACAAATAGCCATAATCTTTTGGAAGAAGATTCTCAGCATCCTTATGAAGTGAATAACTATTCCTTTGTAAAGATAATATTAAAAATGGAAAGTGTATACATTTGAACTGAGCTAGTGCAGCTATAAACATGTGTTCGATTAAACCATTTTATACAATTGTTTACAGTTTTACAAGATATACATAGTTACCATAGCAACAACTCAGAAGAAGCTGAGTATGTAACTTATTTTACTCCAGCAATAAAAGCCCTTTTACAAAGTGTGTGGCACACATTATAGCTTGAAAAATACATTTTTTATCTTATTTTTCTAAAAATTGTATTCCAGAGATCATATGTGCTCTGTTAAATGCTACTGTTATCAGAAGAACATATAGTCCAAGAGTTAAGTAGCACAATCCATGGACTATAGTTCAGCTATACTAGACAAATGGGTCCCAGATTTTAGGGACTGCTACTCAGAAGAGAAGTTGTTATAGTCAGTATTCTAGGTTTCATCTTATCATTCTCTAATTCTCCCACTGGACTATTTCATTTGGTTCTAGTCCATTATACTGTATCTTAAATATATTTAAAAGACTAAAAAATAGACTCATTATTTAATTCTTTCAAGTTGCAAAATGCTGAAATATATCAATTTTAGCTCAAATAATATTTAAGACATGGGGAATTCAGAGAAACACACAATGCTTCTAAGTTAAAATTCTGTATCACTATTTTCTGTTTTTCGAAAAATATAAAAAGATACATATCATAAAGATATTTAGTTTTGATATGTATTCTTTAATATGCTAAGCTTTATTTAATTCACTTATTTATATGTTTTTAAGAGTAACTTTATTTGATTAAAAACTATTTGTGAGTCACATTTGGTGACTGCAGAACAAGTATCTATATTTACAGCGAATATTTGATGGTGGATGGATAAAGCATTATTTAATTTGCACTTAAAATAAAAACCAACAAACTTAATATCAAAACATATAAGGCATTTGCCAATTATAAAAAGAAAATATGTATAAAACATAAAACAATATCTGACCAAAATAATTTTACCAAAAAAAACAGGAAAAAGAAGAAAATATAGTATGCCCTTAAATAACTAAGGTCTAAAACAATATGTCTTGGAGAATTATCTGAGTAAAATATGGCATTAAAACTACTGGTTGAAAGGAAAAGGCTTTCTCCCCTATGTGTATGATCATTGGAGGCAACATGGAGGTGCCATTGGACCCACATCTTCAAGACAATGTAGGGCTTAATTGTTCAGTGGTTCCAAATGCTGCACAAACAATAAAATTATTTGGTCAGCTTATTTAAGTATCCCTGAGACCCACTGGAAGCAATTAAATAAAGCGAGGGGACAGAAAGAAATGTTGTTCATAGTCCTCAATCAATTTGAGTATGCATCCCATATAAAACTTTAGTATATTCCATAAAGAAGAAATACTATTTGCAATTAACAATGAAAGAAAAATAAGTGTAGCAAAATTTACAGAAAAGATTCACTAAAGTATCAAAAGTGTACAAAGAAAAATAAGTCAGACTAATCTTAAAGCTAGAGACAGAAATAAATGTATTCAAAAGAAACAGATTTTAAGGAGACTTTTGCAAAGAATAAGAAGATGAGGAATAAGTGGAAGAAGAAAGGTTAACATTAAAAAAATGGCCATATTTCATATCAGTATAACACTGTGGTTAATATTTTATGTATTAATTTGAATTCTAGTGAAAAGGCAGTTTTGAGCCAGCTTGCTTCACTTATGAAGTCCTGGTATGTCCCTATAGATAGGATAAGCATTGGCCTGCTAGCCTCAAGGCCAATGGTTCAAACCCACCAGTCACTCTTCAGAAATCTCACACAGGGTTGCGATGAGTCAGAACCGACTTGATGACACTTAACAAAAACCGAAATAATGGTATTACATGGTGTTAAATACTCTTTTGCATGTCACCACAGCATTTCATCCTATGTTGGATATGATGTATGTGCACAATATTCTGCAAGCATGGGATGCCAATATTCCTAAAGAAAACTGCATTCTTTCCAAGAGTAGTATACTTCAGGAAATTTGACTGAATTTTAATGCTTTACAGTTTGACACTGCAATGAGATGGCCAAATGGTTGCACATTTATAGTACTTGGAGCTCTGTTTTCTTTAGGATTTTCCTTGACCTAAAAAACTGTAAAACAGCTATGTAGCTAAACTCTCTTCAAGAGACAAAAAGGTCATCTCTTCAAATTGAGACTCACTTAGTGATGCTCCATTCTGATCAAAAGGATTATTAGTTACAAAGTCTAGAGTTAGACATAAGTCTAGAGTTACCTGAGAATAGAGCCAACATTGGAGATGACAACACTGCTAAGGAATGCTGAGGAGAATGAAATGCATTGAATCATAGAACCGCTAGATGCAACTCTACCTGAAGTCTACACCTTGGACTTTATAGTTGCAAAGCAAACCAGAAGCTCCCTTTTGTCCTTAAGGCAGTTGAGTTGGGTCTCTGGATTGTCTACGCAATGGAGCCCTTAATAATAACTTTGATTCAGTCACCTATTTTGGAAATAAGTTTAGTTACATTGCTTCTTTTTTTTTGTAGTCAATTGTTGTTGTTGTTAAGCGCTGTTGAGTCGGTCCAACCTATAGCAACCCTATATAGGGTTTCTGAGGAGTGCCTGTTGAGCTTGAACCACTGACATTGCAGTTCAACCGACTTTACAGTCCAGTACATTAACCCACAGTGCCACACCAGGACTCTGGGATTAGTTAATACATAACATATTTCCTGCTGAATAGTTATTTTATTTCTGTTGGTGTAAAATATTCAATATAGTACATATCCAAATCCAATATTTAAAAGGATACCTAATGCCAGTAGGGGGTCCTGGTGTGGTGCTGTGAGTTAATGTGCCAGACTGCAAAGCCGTTTGAACTGCAAAGTTGGCGGTTCAAGCTTACCAGCTACTCTTCAGAAACCCTATACAGGGTCGCTATAGGTCAGAAATAATTAGACGGCACTTAACAATAACAACAATGCCAATATGTGAAACAGCCAGATGGGTTCTAATAATCCTCCAGGAAATTCAAAGAGCTTTCAGATATATCAAAAACAATTAAAATTTAAATCAGCTTTTGTTTATTTGTTGCTCAATAATTTGTAGTTTTGCATATCGCACACACTGCTCCTTTGTTTTTACTTCTTAAAACATTTTAATCAGAAATTTGGTTTAGAGTGACCTAGCCTTATCTAAACTATAAATGAATTAAAGTTGTTATTATATGAGGAAAAACAATATCTGAACATTGTAACTTTTAAAACTATGTCACTTGAATTTGGTTATTCTTTTTGTTAGCTGCCCTTGAGTCAGCTCCGACCATGAAGACCTTATGTATTGTTCTTTAGTGTTTTTTAATCAGTTCTGACCCTTAGCGACCTTGCATAGACTTTCCAAGGAGCGGCTGGTGAATTTGAACCTTGAGGCTCAAACCGACCTTGTGGTCCAATGCTTATCCCACAGCACCACACCAGGACTCCACATTATGTATAGTTCTTATGAAAAGTTGATTAGTCCCACACTAGCCACATGACTTTTGCTATGTTTGAACCAATTAATACAGTTTGAACCCATTAATGTAGAGACTATCTCAATCCATGTCACTGAGAGTCTCACACTTTTGTTGAACTTCTACTTTACCAAGCTTGTCTTAATAATTTATATGATGTCTTGGTGTGGGGCAAATTGTCAAAGCTCTTGACTAATATTTGAAACATTAGAGATTTTTGTTGTTGTTTTTAGGTGCTATCAAGTGGGTACTGACCCATAGCAACCTTATGCACAGCAGAACAAAACACTGCCCGATCATGGGCCAACCTCACTTCTGTTGCCACGCTTGAGTCCATCGATGCTGCCACTTGGCCAATCCATCTCATTGGGGGTCTTCCTCTTTTTCTTTGACCCTCCACCTTACCAAACATGATTTCCTTCTCCAGTGACTGGTCCCTCCTGATAATACGTCCAAAGTATGAGAGACAAAGTTTGACCATCTTGGCCTCCAAGGTGCACTCTGGCTGCACTTCTTCCAAAATAGATCTATTGGTTCTTTTGGCAGCCCATGACACCTTCAATATTCTCCTCCAACACCACAACTCGAAGGCATCAATTCTTCTACGGTCTTCCTTATTCACTGTCCAGCTTTCACATGCATATGAGGTTATTGGAAATACCATGGCTTGGGTCAGGCGCACCTTAGTCCTCAAGCTGACATCTTTGCTCTTCAACACTTTAAAAATGTCTTGTGCAGCAGATTTGCCTAAGGCAATACATCGCTTGATTTCTTGACTGCTGCTTCTGTGAGTGTTGATAGTTAATCCAAGAAGAATGAAGTCCTTGACAACTTCAACCTTTTCTCCATTGATAAGAATGCTATTTATTGGTCCAATGGTGAGTATTTTTGTTTTCTTGACATTGAGATGTAATCCATACCAAAGGCAGTGCTCTTTGATCTTCATCAGTAAATGTTTTAAGTCCTCTTCAATTTCACAAAGCAAGGTTGTATTATCTGCATATCGCAGGTTGTTAATGAGTTTTCCTGCAATCTTGATGCCACATTTTTCTTTATATAACCCAGTTTCTCAGATTATTTGCTCAGCATACAAGTTGAATAAGTATGGTGAAAGAATACAACCTTGTTCCACACCTTTCTTAATTTTAAAACATTCAGTGTTCCCATGCTCTGTTCGAACAACTGCCTCTTAGTCCAGGTACAGATTCCTCATGAGCACTATTAAGTGTTCCGGAATATTCATACTTTACAATGCCGTCCATAGCTTGTCATGATCCACACAATCAAAAACACTTGCATAGTCAATAACACACAGGTAAACGTCTTTCTGAAACTCTCTGCATTCAGACAAGATCCATTGGACATCAGCAATGATATCCCTCATTCCACAGCCTTTTCTGAATCTGGCTTGAACCTCTGGAAGTTCTCTGTCAATGTATGATAGTAGCCGTTCCTTTATTACCTTTAGCAAAACTTTACTTGCATGGGATATCAAAGAGATTTTCCAATGATTTCTGCATTCTGTTGGGTGACATTTCTTTGGAATGGGCACAAATATGGATCTCTTCCAATCAATCGGCCAGATAGTTGTCTTCCAAATTTCTTGGCAGAGATAAGTGATTGCCTCCTGTGCCACCTCACTTTCTTGAAAGATTTCTATTTTTATTCCATCAATTCCCAGTGCCTTGTTCTTTGCCAATTCCTTCAATGCACCTTGGACTTCCTCTTTCAGTATGATTGGCTCTTGATCATATGCTACCTCTTGAAACGGTTGAACCTGAACCATTTCCTTTAGGTACAGTGACTTCGTGTATTTCTTCCATCTTCTCTTGATGCTTTCTGAATCATTCAATCATTTGCCCAGCGAATCGTTCAATAATGAAAGTTGAGGCTTGACATTTTTCTTCAGTTCCCCCAGCTTGAGAACTGCTACTGTGTTCTTCCTTTTCGGTTTTCTGATTCCAGATCTTTGCACATTTTGTTGTAATATTTGGCTTTATCTTCTCGAGCTGATCTTTTTAATTTTCTGTTTAGCTCTTGGACCGCCTCATTTCTTCCATTTGCTTTAGCATCTTTATGCTGGAGAGCAAGTTTCAGTGTCTCCTCTGACATCCATTTTAACCTTTTCCTTCTTTCTTGTCTTCTCAATGATTTTTTGCTTTCTTCATGTATGATGTTTTTGATGTCAGTCCCCTCTAAGGTGCCTTGGAAGAAATGCCTGATGATCTTTTCCCAAAAAAATCAGCCATTGAAAGTCCTAGGGAGCACAGTTCTACTCTGATATACACAGGCAACCAGTAGTAAGAATCGACTCTGTAGCAACTATATTTAATATTGTGAGAGGTTGTAAATATTTTCGGATTTATTTTATTATAGTTGAGAATATGCAGAGCACAACAGACACTGATTTGTCAGTTTCTATGCATACAATTCAGTGCCATTCATTATAGTTTTTGATTTATTCATTATATTCCAAGACTTGTTCTCACCCTTCTTTCTTGAGGTGTTCCTCTCCTGTTGACATAAACTTACCTTCTCCCTAAATTTTCTATTTAACCTTTCAAGTTGCTGAATTACTGTTATTAATCTGATTCAATATAAAGAGTCATCAGAGGAGCATGATGCTCAAGACATACATTTCATTATTATTATTCTTAGTTAAGCTAAACTGTTGTTTGGCTTTAAGAAGACTTCAGTAGATACGTATGGTCTAAGGTTTAATGACTATCTCTGGGCAATAGTTTCAGAAGTTCATCCAGCCTCCATGGCTTCAGAAGGTCTGAAGTCCATGAAAATTTGAAAATATTTCCTTTTGATCAATAACTACTACAGAAATTTTTAATCAAAATGTTCAGCAGTTGCAGCTGGGCACCATCCAGTTCTTCTGGTCTTATGGCAAAAGAGGCAATTAGCCCCACATTGCATTTCTTCCTACTGTTTCTGTCTCTCCTACCTACTGTGTTGCTCCAGGCACATGGCGACCAATTGTAGTATGTTGCATGACCTCTTACAAGGTTTTAAGATCTTAGGATATACACAATGAAATAGGAGGAAGAACTAGAACAAACAAACAAACCCACTGCCATGGATTCCAACTCCTAGTGACCCTATAGAACAGTGCAGAACACCGCCATAGGATTTCCCAAGCTGTAAATCTTTATGGAAATGGATTGTCAGATCTTGCCCCTGCATACAGGCTGTTGTATACAGGTTCACAATGAGTTGGAATCCATTCGATGGCACTTAGCAACAACAAAATTCCAAACAATAACCTTTCAGTTAGCAGCTGATTGCTTTAAGCACTGTACCACCAGGGCATCTTGAAAGTAGAAGCTTTAAATACATTATTAGGTCAATTTAAGTGGGATGAGTTATGAAGCCATGACCCTAAACTTTCAAACTTTGTAACCAAATCTCATGAAATGTTTGGTTGTACATAATTACAGCCTCAGCAATTACTCTTTTCATTTTGTTGTTGAAAATATGTCTATAACATGATTTTTGCCAATTCAACAATGTACAGGTGGACAACTTATTGACTGTACTTACAATGATAGATTTTTTAAAAGTATTCAAGAAATAAAAATACATACTATCAAAGTTAATTATTTTTATTGTTCTATTTTCTACGGCTAGTACAACATAAAAATACTTCCTTAATTTGTATTAAAGCAGATTGAATTTATAAAAGAGTTAATTGTGAAGTATATTACCATGTAAGTATTCTAGTCAATGATCCTAAACTTAATTTTATGATATTTTGATTTCAAAATCTTTCCTTTCTTGGGTTTTTCTGTCAGTAATAGGTAGCTATCAATAAGAAACATTTAAAAAGGATATACAATTTGATCAGTTAATCGATTTTTAGGATCTTTACTTTCATCTTTAATTTTACTTTTTCAAAGATTACCTTCATGTTGTATAAATTTCAGCAGCACATAAAAAGCAATGTGCTGCTTATTTTAAGGACAGTTATTTTAGTATAATAGTGTTAAGGTTTTGTCAATCCAGAATCTAGACCACATGGTATCACTTTGAATCCAATTTAAACAAGTTTGACTAATCTCACCCTGCCTAAAAAAAAAAACTATAAATATTGAACTGTGACTAAAGCTCTTTGTGATGTTCCTGTCTCCTCTTCAACTTCTGGTTCCCCTTCAGTTAATTTGTAACAGCTTTTACATCTGGCAGGTGACTTGATCCATGATCCACAAATAATTCCCAGTTCTTCAAACCCCATTGATTTTTTTCCCTGTCATTAATTATCATTTGTGCTTACTTTTGTTTTCTTTTTTTTTTCCCCAGATATGACCAAACATTTTTAAAATGTGAGCCAATTTCACAATTCCATAATTCTCTTTTATACAGTACATACTTCATTCTTTTTATTTTATAGATAATGGAATCTTGATATAGAAACTGGGTATTAGCTTCAGTGCTCAAAACAAGGAGGGGTGACTTTTGCCCGTTAGGTAGAATATTGAGTAATTTTATCTGGGTTTGCATATGGCAAAAATGAGTAACTGGATATAAGAGAATGTGAGAATGGGCAATGAAAATAAAAAAAAAATTCTGCTTATGTTTTCTGGTAGAATGTATTCTTCTTAAAGCTAGACTATTTGTGAAGGCATTTAGTAAAAATCAAGTTACTACAGTTAAACTTCCTGTCTCACTTTTTGACCATGACCCTAATATGTGGAATTGGTACACTTGATTATTTCATGCTTTGCCCTCATTTATATTATTGCAAGAAATAAAGATGTTAAATTACTACTTTCCTCAAAACTGATTTCCTCAAAGTCCGTTTATAATAAATGTGGGGCATTTACACTTAAGATGAATATTTGCAGAATTCTCCCATACTCACTTGTTAATTCATTTCATCCTTTTTTAAGTTGATGCAACTACTATCCAAATAAGCATGTTGGCTTCCTTTTATAAAATCCTGAGGTCTTAACAGAAGCAAATGTCTGTAATTAGAACTATAGTGCTATGGTGGTGGTGGTAGTTATGTGCTGTGGAGTCAGTTCTGATTCATAGTGACCTTGTATTGGGTTTCCGAGGCTGTAAATCTTTATGGGAGCAGAAAGTTTCATCCTTCTCACACAGAACTGCTGGTAGTTTCAAACTGCTGACCATGAGATTACTATAGATGAATTAATTGTGAAATCTATTAATGAAACTAGTATTAATAAGATTTACTATTTGATTTGAAGAACTGTGCTCCTTTTCCCATTTTTCAGAAGAATGAGTTATTGAATCTGATATGCTCATATAGCTATTTTCCCTAATAATTATACCAATTATTAAGGACACAGGTTTTGCCTAGTGGTCAAAGTATAATTAAAAAGTAAAACCTTTTCATCTTCTTGGTATTCTTTGTGATATGACTGTAGATTTTTGGAGAATGCCTCTCTTGATCTATTTCTAGCAATGAAGGCATCTAGATCAGTAGCCCTTGAAGAACACCCACATTTTTCAAATCATTAAAAGCTCAGTATCAGTGTGGTGAATGCATCCCCTCCTAAAGAACAAAGGGTGAGTGCTGCAGAAAGCACCTGACTGTCACATCATAAGGATGGTGTTGGACTCTGTTCAGGAGGGGAAATAAAAAGATGAAAAAAGGAGGAAAGGTAAATCAATTAAAACACCACCATCAAATTGTAAACCATGACCAACTGATGGATGCATCTATAAAGTTTTGTTTCGTGTTTGTTTGAAATATTTGACATATCATAAAAGGAACATAAAACATCCTAAGCTCAGCTCATCTTTTTTTTTTTTTTTTTAAGGTTTTTATTGTGGATTGAGTGAAAGTTTTCAGGGCACATCATCGGTTTCACATTCAAACATTCATATACCTTGTTTCATTACATTGATTATAATCCCCTCCACATACCATCAGTTAACAGAGTTTCTCTATATCCTCTATTGCTTTTTTGGGGGTTAAAAACTTTGCCTTTTTGGAATTTACAGTCTCGGCTTTTAGGGAAGGTTTTTACATTTATCTGTGGGTATCCAAGGCTCCTGTATGGAATTACTAACCAGCATAACTGAATAATCAGATAAGGGACATTTTGCTATGTCTGCTAGGTGGCTAAAGTCTGATCCTCAGAGCCTATGGTTTGGACGGTCAGCAACGCTTGGGCCCACAGGGACTTGAACTCCTGACCGGGTCTGCATGGTCTGCATTATTATTTGTTTAAGGGACTAAGCTCATCTTTTAAGATATGTAGTTTGGTGACTGCCACATCTTTAAGCTATCTATGTAGGTTGCACTTGCATCATTAAATTTACTGAAAGTGTTGAAGGAAAGAAAATTTGGGGAGCCATAGACATTTGAAGTTTTCAATTTGCACACCTGAATATTTTCAGTGGGTATTGAGGACATACATAATTTCAGTTGCTGATATGCTCATATATGCCTTCAATTAATATTACACATAATTATCATGGGATTGTTTATGTTTTCTCTAGGACTATCTTTTGTTGTTGTTGTTGCTAAGTGCCGTCAAATCGGTTCCGACCCATAGCGACCCTGCATAGGGTTTCCAGGGAGTGACTGGTGAGCTTGAACTGCAGACCTTGCAGTTCAAATAGCTTTGCAGTCTGGCGCATTAACCCACAACACCACACCAGAACTCCAGGTTAGGTTACATCAAATAGTTATGTTCTATATTTCTATTGCTGATTTTCACATTAAAAGATTTCTCTTAACTTTTATTTTTCTGGTCAGATTAGTAATTTACAATCATCCTTAGTTAATACCATTTCTTTGTGGGAATTGTACTAATTATCTAGTACACAGAATATACTAGATAAGTTAACATTTAACGTTTAATGCAGACAATTATAATAAACATTACTGCATAGACAGATAAATAGATAGATAGATGTAGGTATAGATATGTTGTTGTTGTTATGTGCCGTGAAGTCGGTTCTGACTCATAGCGACCCTGTACAGGATTTCCGAGGCTGTAAATCTTTACAGGAGCAGAAAGCCTCATCTTTCTCCCGCGGAACAGCTGGTAGTTTCCAACTGCTGACAGTGAGGTTCGCAGCCCGATTCGTAACCACTTCACTACCAGAGCTCCATATATATAGGCATTTTAAATTAAAATAAAAAAAAATTAAAACCAATCGTAAAATATATTGATCTTTTGGTAGATCTATTTGAAAGATGTTGAAAGATCTGGTACAGATATTTTATAATTTGACATAGAACCTTCTTCTGAATATAAAATAAACCTATTTGACGAAACATACAAAACTTATAAACAAAATAGAAAATGTCTAACACTGAAGTTTTGAGTAAGAGTATTATGAAACTATTCAATAATAACTAATTTACCAAAATAATTACCTTGTAACATGTACAGAAATTGATCTGGTAAAGTCAGTCTTGCATAGTCACATTTATAGTTTATTTCAGTGACTTTCTTTACTTTAGTTCATTTGAAACAATTGATTTGAATGAGGCAAGCCTAAAAGATTTAATGACCCTTTCTTTATCAGAGAATAGGATTTCATAATGTCTTGTCAGGGGTACATTTAATTTATATAGCATTTATTTTCATTTTCATGATTTTTTTATTCTAGAAAGAAACATTACAAAATAAGTAACCTCTTACATTTATTAATGTTAATTTTGAACTATAACCTTATGAACCAGAAATACTTCTAGCACTAAATTTGTGACAGCAGTAAAATAACATGCAAGAATGGTGAAGATAGAAACTTGAGACTTTGAGAATAGAGAAATACAAGCAGACAGCATATGTTTGACAAAAATCCATAGGAATGGGGGTTTCACATTTCACTCAATTCCATTATATTCAATTCAACAAACCTTTGTGAAACATTATACTGTGGGAGATACAAAGTCACCATTTAAAAAATTTACCTCTTGAAGATATTTGAAGGGGGAGGTGCTGGGAAATAGCAGCTCTTTACTACACTGCCCACTGGGACTAAGGAACAGAGAAGCACTTTTACTGTATCTTCTGTTGTACTAATACCTTAGGAAATCTGTTTTGTATCACTACAGCATAGACTAAAACACATGTTTTTATCAGGTGGAGTAGGTGGTTGCTTACCTGGAGTTCCACACTCAATGCCTTTGGGAATAAGGCAAGCAATAAATGTTTGAAGCAGCATGGTGAAAGATAATAAATAGCAAGACTGAAAAATCTGGTATCTCACTTTGACTCCTTCAGTATGTGACTTTTGGCCAAGTAATTTAAACTCTTTAGATTTTAGCTTTCATAAGCTTGTGAGTTTGAAATATGAATATCGATTGCTGGCATTCAACTGTGTTTTGTTTGTTTTTAACCTACAAAATATGCAAATCCATTTGGTTTAATCATGAAAAATGAACTGGTTGAATACAAGTCAAGGTCACATTCAAGATGATCTGTAGATACTTGAACAGATTACATTTGGAGGAAATTTGAGAGAAAATCAGGTTGAAAGATCATTGGACGAGGGTGAATTATGAAAATGAGAGAGAGGAGCCCCTGAGAGAAGAACTGGTGAAAATTGACGATTGGGGTCATGAAAAATGTGGGGTGAACTTTTTAAAATTCTGTTGGACTTATTGACATATCCCAGATCTATCAGTACAAGATTTATATTAAAAAGATAGAGATAATTACATAACAAAAATATAAATTTCTTTGCACTCATTCAAATGAAGAAAAATGTGATTGTAGCAATGTCAAAATATAACATTTGAAAGCAGCGTTAATACGTAGTATTGCGTCCTGGTGTGGCGCTATAGGATACACACTGGATTGCTAATCACAAGGTCAGCAGTTCAAACCCACCAGTCACTCCTCAGAAACCCTATACAGGGTCACTGCGACTTGATGTCACGTAACAACACAAGTACATGAAACCTAATGACTGGGGCAGATCTTTTGAAGAGGAAATACATGTGAGTTCTTATATGTTCCATATTCCATCAAGAGTTTCAAAAACTGCATATTCTAGCAGAATAGAATAATTAATTCAATTTTGTGTAAGAAAGCTCATACATTCCTAAAAATGATATAATCTAAGGTAAAGTAGAGGGTTAATCTAGTGATTATGCTATAGCACCACACCAATGTTTACAATGTTTTTTTTAAAAAACTTCTAATTGCTCCAACTATTTTAAATTCCTATAAATCACCTTATACTTCCTAACTCACAGAACACAACTTTTTAATTAAAATATGTTAATAAGGTAAAGTAATGAATACTCATGAATATAATCCTGGTGTGGCACTGTGAGTTAATGCACCAGACTGCAAAGCCATTTGAACTGCACGGTCGGCAGTTCAAGCTCACCAGATGCTTCTCAGAAACCCTATACAGGTTTCTGACTTATGGGTCGGAACTGACTCAACAGCATTTAGCAACAACAACAATAAATAAAATTAATGTCATAAAGATCATATTTTTTGAGGAAGAAAAATAAACTTTGAAACATAAATTCTTAATGTTAAATGAATCTTTAGGGGTCATCTGGTCTAACAACCTCCCGTTATAATTGAGGAAACTGAATTTGATGATCTATTAGTGCAATTTGTCCATTGATGCCTAGCTCATCAGTAACAAAGTTGAGATTAGAGTCCATTTCTTACAACACCCAGACAGACGCTTCTTATTTGTGGCACTGTGGTTAATGTGCTGGACTGCAAAGTCAGTTTGATCCATAAGGTTGGTGGTTTAATCACATCAGCCACTTCTCAGAAACCCTATACAGGGCTGCTGTGGGTCAGAAATGACTTGATGGCACTTACAGCAGCAACAATAACAAACTGACAAAAACACTTTTGTTGGCTTCTGGTTTGGGGGCAGGTGAAGCAGAGACAGGTAGGAAAAGCTCCTCGGTGGAAGTGTGGAAAAAATATAGAAGGAGTTTTCATGGGAAACAGCAGAGTTTTGGATCTTGTATAAGGCTCCAGGCACCAGTTTCCCGCACCCACCTGTGAAGAAATCTAACTGTGGAATCAAAATTCGGCAATTTCTGAATCAATACAGATGGCCTGGACTGAGAATAGAGGGTGGGGTCACAGCCAAGTGGAGGCAGTGACACAATGCTAGAAAATGCAGAGCTGTGTCTGGAGGGAGACGTATGACCGGTTTTTCATTTTTCATTTATCTTTCCTCTTCTTCCCATCTCACCTTCACTGCCAATCCTGGATGCCTTCAGGCAGGGGCTGGGGGCAGGGGGAGTACACCCTCAAAAGTGTCCAGCATTGTGCCCACAGTGTTCCCATGGCACAGAGAGGTGGTTCCTGAGAGCCCCATTAGTCCTACAGGCTGCTTCTAATGACATCTGCCTCTGGGATCCAGCCCTAAAGTTCACCTGAGTGGAACACTTTATCCCTACCTGAACAGCAAAGGCTACTTACTGGGGAGTTGACTACAGTTTTATTTTTGTTTTTGATTTGTGGCTTTTGTCTCTGCCTTTATATTGTTTCTGTCTTTGGTCCTTTTGGTCTCACTCTTTTCCTGGGGGTGGGAGATTTCTCCCCCACCTCACCCAAGAAGAGACAGCAATTATGCTCATATAGCCAAACTACAAGCATACCCTTTAGTAGGCCACCGTCTGGACAAGAGCCAATACCAGCTGCTAGGCATTACACATGAAAACAAGATAATATCCACCAGGAGATACTCAGTAAGCTGAACAACACAGAAACATACATCCATTTAATTATTAAAAACCCACATAACTACTAAAAATGTCCAAAAGAACACACAAAAGATCTCAAAACATGTCCAAAACCAGAAAAGAGTAACTGAGGCAAATGAGCTGAAGGAAGGCACAGACTTTCAGGTAGAAGAGCACGCTTTGGATCTGCTTGAGAAGGACTTCATAAGAATGACATGAAAACAAATTCAAATGCTCTGATAAGGGGTGAAGGAAAATAAGGAAGAAGTCAGGAAAGTGCTACAGGATCAATCAAACAAGATTGATACAGCATTGGAAACAATTCAAAACCTGCAAAAAGAGGTCCAGATGATTACAAATAAAATATCAGAAATGGACAATACACTGAAATGGCAAAGAAGTAGAATGGAAGAGATGGAAGCCAGAACCAGCAAGATGGAAGATGACAAATCTCTCAAAACTGCTAAGATAGAAGAGCAATCAGAAAAAAGGATTAAAACATCTGAAGAATTTCTGATTCATGCTGGATAACATGAAGAGGAATAACTTAAGAATTATTGGCATTCGAGAACAGGAAGAATCACAGAAGTCCACAGATGAGCTAGTTGAGGAACTACTGTAAGAAAATTCCCCTAGCATCTTGAAGGATAATAAGATTTATGTTCAAGAAGCTGAATGAACCCCAGGAAGGCTAGACCTCAAAAGAAACTTACCAAAAAATATCATAATCAAGCCCTCCAAAATCAAAGACAAGGAGAGAATCCTAAAAGCAGCGAGGGAAAAGAGAAGAGTTACCTACAAAGGCAAGCAAATCAGATTAAGCTCTGACTTCCCATCAGAAACCATGCAGGCAAGAAGGCAATGGGGATATATATATATAAAATCCTAAAAGAAAAAACAAAAACAAAAAAACTGCCAACCAAGAATCTTCTATCCAGCAAAACTGTCAATCAAATACAATGGTGTAATCAAAACATTCCAGGATAGTCTCCTGCCGCCGCCTCCCAGGCATGGCCCAGGGCCTCGCCGCACTATGCAGCAGCACAGCATAGCACCTTGGACTTCAGGCTCAGCACCAAAGCTGATGGCAAGACCATTCTGAAAGGCCTCCAGTCTATTTCCCAGGAGCAGGGAATGACGGAGTCGGTGCATACCTGGCAGGACCATGGCTACTTAGCAACCTACACCCACAAAAACGGCAGCTTTGCCAATTTGAGAATTTACCCCCATGTTGCTGGATCTTCAGAGTTACGACAATGATGTGCGAGGCAACAAAGAAATGGACAGTCTTTTGAACAAAGTGGAAGAAAGAATGAAAGAACTGAGTCAGGATAGTACAAGAGTGAAGCGCTTACCACCTATAGTTCGAGGAGGGACCATTGACAGATATTGGCCCACTGCTGATGGACACTTGGTGGAGTATGACATGAATGAAGTGGTATATGATGAAGATTCACCTTACCAGAACATTAAAATTCTACACTCGAAGCAATTTGGAAATATTCTCATCCTCAGTGGGGATGTCAATTTGTCAGAGAGTGATCTGGCATATACCCGGGCCATCATGGGTAGTGGAAAAGAAGATTACACTAGCAAAAACGTACTGATTGATTCTAGGAGGTGGAGATGGGGGCATATTATGTGAAATAGTCAAACTGAAACCAAAGATGGTCACTATGGTATAGATTGACCAAATGGTGATTGATGGATGTAAGAAATACATGTGAAAAACATGTGGCGAAGTCTTTAAAGGAGAATGCTATCAGGTTCTAATAGAAGACTGCATTCCAGTACTGAAGAGGTACACCAAAGAAGGGAGGAAATTTGATTATGTAATTAATGATTTGACAGCTGTCCCCATCTCTACGTCTCCAGAGGAAGATTCCACATGGGAGTTTCTCAGACTGATTCTTGACCTTTCAATGAAAGTATTGAAACAGGATGGGAAATATTTTACACAGGGGAACTGTGTCAATTTGACAGAAGCCTTGTCGCTCTACGAAGAACAGCTTGGGGGCCTGTATTGTCCTGTGGATTTCTCCAAGGAGATCATCTGTGTCCCTTCATACTTGGAATTGTGGGTATTTTACACTGTGTGGAAGACTAAGCCTTGAAGATGAATGTCACTCATCATAGATGACATCAGAATGAGGCAGGCAATTGACTGTGAATTCCTTAAGGGTTATTATTATTTTTTTAATTAAAAAAAAAAAAAAAAAGCAAATGGAAAA
>NW_006408519.1:56962806-56976048 GCF_000296735.1 Chrysochloris asiatica
AATTAGAAACAGACCAACAAAGGGAACCTACAGTCACCAAAAGAAAACAAATAATAAAGAGCAGAAATAAATGAGATAGAAAACAGAAAAACTATAGAAAGAATCAACAGGATTAGAAATTGGTCTTTGAAATGATTAATAAATTAACAATCCATTGGCAAACCTAACAAAAGAAAAGAGGGAGAAGACACAAATAACACACATTAGATGTTACAACGGAACCAAAGAAAATCAAAAGGATAATAACAGAATACTATGAAGAGGTGTACTCCAACAAATTTGAAAACCTAGATGAGATGGATACATTTTTAGAAAAGTACTACCTACTTAAACTCACACAGAATACAGTAGAAGACTTGAACAAAACAAAATATTGATCAGGTCATCAAAAAACTCCAAACCAAAAGAAGTCCAGGTTCAGGTGGCTTCACTGGTGAGTTCTACCAGACATTTAGGGAAGAGCTGTCACCAATTGTACTCAAATTATCCCAGAATATAGAGGAGGCTGGAAAACTACCTAATACACTTTATGAAGCAAGCATAAACCTCAAAACAAAACCAGGATAGGACATCACTAAGAAAGAAAATTATAGACCAATATACCCCCATGAACATAGATGCAAAAATTCTCAACAAAATCCTAGACAAGAGAATCCGCAGCACATCACAAAGATAATACATCATGACCAAGTGGGATTCATATCAGAGATGCAAGGATGGTTCAGCATTAGGAAAACAATCAATGTAATCCACCATATAAATAAGAAAAAAGAAAGAAAAAACAACATATGATCATATTGATAGATACAGAAAAGGCATTTGACAAAATTCAACATCCATTCCTGATAAAAACCCTTAACAAAGTAGGAATTGAAGGGAAATTCCTCTACATAATTAAGAGCATATATACAAAACTAACAGTCTACCTTACGCTCAAAAGAGAGAAACTGAAAGCTTTTCCTCTGCGAACAGAAACCAGACAAGGGTACCCTTCGTCACCACTCCTATTCAGCATTGTGCTGGAAGTCTTAGCAAGAACTATACGGCAAGACAGGGAAATTAAAGGCATCCAATTAAAAAAAAAGAGAATGGTGTACTGAAGGCTTCTATTTTATTAGTAATACATTCATTCCATTATTTCAAATGTAATCTATAAATGCCTGGAAGAATGTATGCATCCTTGAATCATAACATTTATTTGTGACAAGATAATCAAGGAATTAAACTACCAGCTGTTCCGCAGGAGAAAACAAAAATCCTCAACATAGGCCAGTTAATAACATCATGATAAAAAAAGAAAAAAGGTTGAAGTTGTCAAAGACTTCATTTAGCTTGGATCCACTGTCAACATTCATGAAGACAGCAGTCAAGAAATCAAGTGACATATTACAGTAGGCATGTCTGTCTGCTATATAAGATCTCTCCAAAGTGTTCAAGAGCAAAGATGATAGTTTGAGGACTAAAGTGTGCTTGACCCAAGCCATGGTGTTTTCCAGTAGCCTCATATGCATGTGAAAGTAGGACCATGACAAGGAAGACCTTAGAAGAATTGATGCATTTGAGTTATGGTGTTGGAGACGAATATGAAAATTGCCATGGACTGCCAGAACAAACAAATCTTTGCTGGAAGAAAGCACTGCCTGAATGCTCCTTAGAAGCCAGGATTTCAAGGCTTTGTCACCCATATTTCAGACATATTACCAGGAGGGAAATGGAGCTCTGATAACATCGTGGTTATGAGTTGGGCTGCTAACCTCAAGGGCAGCAGTTCCAAACTACCAGCCATTCCGAGAGAGAAAGATGAGGCTTTCTACTCCTGTAAAGATATACAGCCTCAGAAACCCTATACAGGGTCATTATTAGTCAGAACTGATTCCACGGCACATGACCAATCAACCAACCAACCAACCAACCAACCAACCAACCAACCAACCAACCAACCAACCAAATCATGCAGGAAGAGCCTATACATATTGATGGATATAACACCATGTTTAATAGTTCAAGCAGTCGTCTAAGAACTTGATTAATTTAAGAAATTTCCCATGACTCAACCAACGTATTCTCACGAAGAAGTTAAAATAATTCTTCGAATTGAGCACTTTTTAAAAGGTCTGGTTTAGTTTTTAATATGAACCACTGACAACAGCTAAGATCAACTTCGGAAACCAGTAAATCTAACATCATGTTCCTTATCTCTGAGGAATGGAGACAGAGCCCTCCATCCTTATCCTCTCTGCTGAACTGTCATCTCCCATGGAGGAATTTAAGTCTCTATGGAAACTGCTTCAATTTCAGTCAGTCAATTAAAGGTGAAATGTATTTCATTTGTAGTCACCTATTCATAGAGTCCACCTATTTTTCCCATCATTCTTTCAGCAAAATGATATCTTCTTATCTAGCAGGAGGGAAAAATCGGAATATTGTGGTCATTTAATTCGAGCTTGTTCTGTTCTAGTTACTCTCTTTCCTTTGTTTCAAATGGCAGCATTCTCTGCAAATCAGATAAAGAACTATATTATTATGCTATCATCTTTGAAAGCTCCATAATTGTAGCTTTTCTACCCAAAGTCACTGAAATAAAACATCCATTTCTATACTAAATACTAATTTATTTCCAGCAGTACTTATTATATTATTTATTTAGGTGATTGCACTTCCAACCTTTTTTCAGGGGTGACCCTATACTATAAAGAACTGTTTTTTAAAAAACACACTGTATCCGAAAATATAATAGAAACTATACAGATTACAAGTTCTCCTTTATCATCAGTATGTTCAAATTTCTTTTCTAATGACATAAAAGACTGCTTTGTGCTTTTATTTTAAATGTAGACACATTTGTTAAAAAATAAGTCTCACTGAATACAAGTGTTGTTGTTAAGTGACATCAAGTTGGTTCCAAGTCATAGCATCCCTGTATAGGGTTTCCAAGTAGTGGCTAGTGGGTTTGAACTACTGCTAGTGGGTTTGAATTACTGACCTTTTTTTTTTGGTTTGCAGTCCAGTGCTCATCTTATAGCACTACATATATGTAATTAATTTTATTTCATGCATAGAGTATGTAAGATTTGCAAAACATGGACACATGTAACTATTTACCAGGGATAGCTACTGAGTTTGTTTTATAGCATTTTTCTCTCTACCCTGTTATTCCAGAATTGTAAAACATGCTGGTAGTTAGGTACAATCAGAAACTTTATTCTTTGCTAATGACACAAAATTCTTGCAATGATTTCAACTGAAAAATAAATTAGAGTATAATTTATATTAAAAGTCCATGGTTTTCAGCTTCAGGCATGGCTACATCAAGGGGTTCTTATAAGATTAGGTCTTATTCTTATTTTCTGAGTCTTTTGTTTTGTTTTGTTTTTCCTCAGTCTGACTCCATTCTAAGGCAGGTGTACCCTTTACAGTTTATTATATATAAGAGCATTAATGCTTATATTTTAACGTTTCAGTGATGGTTTGTCAAAGAACCAGAAGTGAACTTGTTTCTATCTTGTATCCAACCAATCCTAAATTACCGTATCTGTGTTTATGTTGCTTTGATTGGAAATAAGTAGTTTCATAACCAACCCTATGTTACTGTAGCAGGGCTGGATTCAGGCATGAAAGGACACTGAACAGTAACAATTTGTAGTGTCCCTTCTCTGCTTATTCATGCTTTCCAATGTGATATGTGAGTTTTATGTCTGTGAAATATGTGCTGGATTAAGAGGGTTAATATGCTGGACTGCAAGATCGGTGGTGCAAGCTCACCAGTCACTCCTTAGAAACCCTATACTGGAGTTGACTCGATGACACTTAAAAACAACACACACACACACACACACACACACACACATCTGTATGTTTTTTTTATATGCTGTCGAGTCTATTCTCATAGTGATCCTGTATATGATTTCTGAGGCTGTACATTTTTGTAGGAATTTAAAGCCCAATCTTTCTTATTTTTTTAAGGTAGCTTCCGGGGAAGAAAGATGAGGCTTTTAGCTCCCGTAAAGATTTACAGCCTGTACAGGGTCGCTATGGGTCAAAATCGACTCGACAACACTTAACAAAATCAACAACAACCAAGACCTGGTGTTCTGGTGTGGCTGGGTTAATGCGGCAGACTGCAAAGCCGTTTGAACTGCAAGGTAGGGGACTCACGCTCACCAGCCGATCCTCGGAAACCCTATACAAGGTCGCCATGAGTCAGAACCGACTTGACGGCACTTAACAACAGCAACAACACCAAGACCTACCAAGTCAAGCTGCTAACCTAAAGGTCTGCAGTTCAAAACTACCCACCGTTCGGTGAGAGAAAGATGAGGCTTTCTGCTCTCGTAGTGATTTACAGCTTCAGGAACCCTATGCAAGGTCTCTGAATCGAACCAACTCCATGGTACATCACCACCACCATTATTATGGAGTCCTGATGTGGCACTGTGCGTTAGTTCACTGGACTGCAAAGTCAGTTTGAACCACAAGATCGGCTGCTCAAGCTCACAGGCATTCCTCGGAAACCCTTTACAGGGTCGCTGTGGATTGGAACCGATTTGACCGCACTTTACAACAACACCCAAGACTAAGACAAGGGTATTACTAGGAAAGAGAATTTGTCTATATTCATTCACCGATTTCCAGACTTGCTTAAGTACAATTTGTTTGGAATAAACCTATGAATGGATGTACTAAAACCCTAGAAACAATACTCTTTTTGTATTTTAAATTAGTTGAAGATTTGCAGCACAGATAATTAGTTTTACAATCAACAAATCACATATTTCCTTTCATTAAGATTGCAATCTCCTTAACGTAACATCACGTATCCCCTTTCCTCCCTGTATTTATTGTTTCCATTTCTCTTCCCCGCCCCCACCTTATGAATTTTAAATGTAAATGTTGCCCCTTTTGATCTCAAAAGGTGGATCATTCTATGATGCATGTACTCACTACTGTTATTTTCCCTTCTATATACCTATCTATTGCTTGACTGAAATTTAAGCCTTGAGGGTGAGTTCATTTCCAGACCTGAAGGGTGACCCAAGGCCATAGTCTTGAGTTTCCACCAATGTCTATTTGATCCGATTGTATATTTTTTAATGATTTTGAATTTTGTTCCACATTTTGTTCCACTCTAAACAGAAACATCCAATATGGCCCCTTTCACAGCAACTGACAGTAGTAACCAAGCACCATCTATTTCTTCTGGTCTCTGGGCCAGAGACTGGTATTCACATGGCCCATTAGTCCACTGGACTAATTGTTTCCAAGGGGCTTTGATTTTAATTTCTCTTCTTTCCCCCAGAAAGGAAGAGACCAACTGTTGCACATCAGATGGCTATTCAAGAGCTTTTAAGATCCTAGTAACTAATCACTAAAATAGGATGTAGAACATTATATTTCTTGACTACGTTAAAGTCATAATGCTTTTGACTTATTCTCATACATGTGTGTGCGTCCACCACTTGTCTGTCTGTTGGTCGTCCTGTGGTGGCTTGTGTGCTGCTGTGATGCTGAAAGCTATGCCAGCCATATTTTAATTATCAACAGTATCACCCCTGGTGAGCAAGTTTCAGCAGAACTTCAAGACTAAGACAGAATAGAAAGATGGAGAGGCTGAATGTTTAATTACTGAAAACTTTATGAATACCAGCAGATATGTTGTTTTGTTGTTAGGTGCCATCAAGTGGGTGCTGACTCATAGCAACCTTTTGCACAGCAGAACAAAACACTGCCGGATTCTGGCCAGACTCACTATTATTGCTATACTTGAGCCCATTGATGCTGCCACTTGGCCAATTCATCTCACTGGGGGTCTTCCTCTTTTTCTCTGACCCTCCACCTTACCAAACATGATAACATGATATCCTTCTCCAGTGATTGGTCCCTCCTGACAATATATCTGAAGTAAGAGAGGTGAAGTTTGGCCATCTTGGCCTCCAAGGAGCACTCTGGCTGCACTTATTTAAAAACAGATCTATTGGTTCTTTTGTCAGCCCATGGCACTTTCAATATTCTCCTCTAACACCATAACTCAAAATCATTAATTCTTCTACAGTCTTCCTTATTCACTGTCCAGCTTTCTCATGCATATGAGGTTATTGAAAATACCATGGCTTGAGTCTGACACACCTTAGTCCTCAAGCTGACGTCTTAATTTTCCAAAACTTTAAAAATGTCTCGTGCAGCAGATTTGCCTAATGCAATACGTTGTTTGATTTCTTGACTGCTGCTTCCGTGAGTGTTTATAATTGATTCAAGAAGAATGAAGCCCTTGACAACTTCAATCTTTTCTCCTGTTGATAAAGAATGTTGTTTATTGGTCACCAGCAGATATAGTGTTGAGAAATGTTTGACTGTGTGGATCATGACAAGCTATGGTTCCTCGTGAGCACAGTTAAGTGCCTCTCATGTGTCGACGTATTTTCAGAAGGTACCAGTTCCTGGATAAGACATCATGGTTGGTAAAGTAGAGGGTCAGTGAAAAAGGGGAAAACCACCAACAAGATGGATTAGCACAGTGGAGCAGTGGACTCAGAAATAACAGTTGTGTAGCTGGCACAGGACCCGACAGTGTTTCATTCTGTTCTGCAGAGGGTCACTGAGTCAAAACTGATCCAGCAGCACTTAACACCAGTAGCAACATATGTAGGCATTTTATTTATCCACGGTGTAACTTCTCTTCAAATGTGACTATAGTACATATATGGGAGTGTGTTGACTCACTAAGCTAAACATTGGAATGCTTCCACATTGTTGGACCTCCCAACTCATCAGTCACCTTGCTGGAGAAAGATTAGACTTCCTGTTGAAACAAAGATTTATAGCCTTAGAAATCCTACATAGGGTTGCTATGAATTGGAAACAACTTAATGGCACTTAACAACAATAATGAAAATACGCATATAAGTAATTAAGTATAAAAGTGGCATATGCCATTTTAAAGGTCTAAGATGATCTGGTAGAGTAGTGGTTACGAATCAGGCTGCGAACCGGAAAGTCAGCAGTTCAAAACTACCAGCTGTTCCGTGGTAGAAAGATGAGGTGTTCTGCTCCCGTAAAGATTTACAGCCTTGGAAACCCTGTACAGGGTCACTATTAGTCAGAACTGACTCCACAGCACACAGTCACCACCACCACCAAGATCTGGCTTATAAAATTTTTAGTTCATGTACTAGTGATGGGGGTCTATTATTAGGTCAGTTCCCACTTATAGTGACCCTACATAGTTTCCTAGACTGTAAATCTTTATGGAAACAGAATGTCTCATCTTTTTTCCCACAGACAGTCTGATAAATTCAAACTGTTGAAGTTTCGATTAGCATCCCAATGCACAGCCACTGTGCTACTAAGGCTTCCTTAGTGCATGTTTTGTTGTTTTTAAGTACCGTTGAGTTGTTGATGACCTATAGCGATCCTGTATAGGATTTCTGAGGAGCATCTCCTAAGCTTGAACTGCTGACCTTGCAGTTCAAGCCAGCTTTGCTGTCTAGCACATTAACAAACAATGCCACATCAAAACTCCTTAGTGCATGTAGGATATTAAATTTTTTGTTATTTACTGCATTTTACAATCTGTTTCTTTCCTCCACGACTCAACTATCAGTTTGCCATACTGTGGTGGCTTGTGTGTTGCTGTGATGCTAGCTCTGCCACTTTTATTTTAAATACCCATAGGGTCACTGATGGTGGACAAGTTTCAGCAGAGCATCCAGAGTAAGACAGACTAGGAAGAAGGAGAGGCAGATTACTTCTGATACGTTAGCCCCTGAAAAACTTATGAATAACAGTGAAACATTGTCAGATATAGAGTCAGAAGTTGAAAACATTATGAATAACAAAGGAACGCTTTCAGATATAGTACCAGAAGAGGAGCCTTTCAGATTGGAAGTCATTCAAAATATAGCTGGGGAAGAGCTGCCTCCTCAAAGTAGAGTTTACTGTAACATGTTAAAGATGAAAGATTTCTCTAAAATAAGATATACTAATTCATATTATTTGTTTTCTGGTCATTAAATTTTCTTTTGAGAAGTATTTTCATTTGTTCATTTAAAATTGTAGCATTCATTATGAAATCATCATCAAAATTGAACTATTATCCTTTAAAGTTAAACTGATGAAAGCCAACTTTTGCTGCAGGAAATCAAGAGAATTTTACTTTAATTATTGAAACACTAGGCTCACTGACTCTTATTCTTTATTGTAAAATATATGGGATATTCTTTTGGCAGAAAATGTGGTGGTTGTTACTGTTAAGTATTGCCCTGTTGGTGCTGACTCATAGCGACCTTCTGCACAACAATTTGCTGTTACACTTGAGCCCATTGTTTTTGCCCCTTTGTAAACCCATCTGATTTGGGGGTCTTCCTCTTTTTCACTAACCCTCCATTTTACCAAGCACCATCTTCTTCTCTGTACTGTTCCCTTCTGGTAATATGTCCAAAGTAACAGAGACAAAGTTTCTCCATCCTGGTTTCTATGAACATTCTGACTGAACTTCTTCCTAAATATATTTCTTTGCTCTTCTAGAAGTCCATGGTACTTTTAGTATTCTTCTCCAACACCAAAATTCAACTATGTTGATTCTTCTGTGCTCTTGCTTATTCATTGTCCAACTTTCACATGCACCATGCCCACAGATTAAAAATACTGTGGATATGACGCACCTTAGTACTCAAACTAATGTCTTTGCTTTTTAAATTTTTCAAGAGGTCTGTTTCAGTAGATTTGACCAATGAAATACATCTTATATTTCTCATCAGCTGCTTCCATGAGTAGATGGTTATCCAGAACAAAATGAAGTCTGAAAATGTCAGTGATTTCTTCATTTATTGTGATGTTATTTACTGGTCAAGTTGTGAGAATTTTTGCTTTCTTTACATTGAAGCACAATCCATAATGGAGGCTGTGTTCTTTGATCTTTGTTCTTTGAAAGTATTTTAAGTACTCTTCATTTCCAGTAAGCAAGGTGTATCCTTTGCATATTGCAGGTTGCTAATGAGTCTTCTTTCAATTTAGATGTCATTTCTTCTTCACATAATCCAACTTCTCAAATTATCTTGTTACCATACAAATATATTTGAATCCATGAAAATAAATAGAATTTATAAAACAAATAAAATTAACAAAATGAAATGTACATTTGTATTTGGTCATTAAAACAAAATTTGATATTTGGAAGTTAGTAAATTAAAAAAAAATCATTTGGAACTTGTGATTTGGATTTTAAGATCTGAATTAGTGAAAAAAAATGTAGTACTACAGGGCAGTTGGAAATAATTTTATTTGTTTATCAAATAATGTTTGTTTATGTGTCTTTTGCAGCTCTTCATGAGTATTTTCATCTTGAAATCATACTGAAAAGCTTATACTCTAATTCTATAAAATTTAATTCTGCATGTTCTTAGTTCATTGAACTACTGCTGATATGTGACAAGGCAAGACTAATTACAAAGTGCATTATATAAATGAAAGTGTATGTTCGGACTTCTGAGGCAAGATAGCAGAGTAGGCAGACATACAGCCTACCCTCTGCAACAAAGACATAAGAGATTAGCTGAAATGCATACAAATGGTGATATTAGAGCCTTGAACTTCAGAGGATAGAACAGAGACATGGAATGAGCGCCAACTGGAAAATGAAGCAGAATAAGAACAGTGAGAGATAAGAAAAACAGGTCAACTGTAGGCTAGCATGGAACGGTTCAGCAAGTTTGAGCTTGTGCGAGCCTCTATAGATACAGTGGGTTGCAGGCATAGGACACAACTAGAGGTTGATAGCAAAGGGATGCAGTTCTCCCTTGTTCCCACTTTCATCTGGTGACCAGGGATGTTGCCAATCTCAACCCCTTCCAACCAATAGTCAATGAGGCCCCCTAGTACACAGGTTTTGCTCTGCCTGGAATCGGGTGCCAGGCATAGCGACCCTACTTCTGTAGGTATGTGAACTCATCCTGAACTACACTATACAGTGAACAAAAATTGAGTTCACATTTCCACCACAAGACAGGTGGTGATTACCTGAGAACATACCAATATACAATCATCAAATAAATATAAATATGATACCACAATGTCTTGGAGAAAATAGGCAACTACAGCTTACACAAATAAACAAGATACAATGCATCAAACAAAAGATCAAAATACTGAGTCAGAACTACCTGATTAGAACTACCTGATTAGAAATTTAAAAGAATGCTATTTAGGCACCTTCAACATATTGAGAAAATAATGGTGAAAACTGCAGCAGAAGAAATCAAGGAAAATATAGGGGGGAAAAAAACTATTAAAAATTTCAGATGAATGACAAAATAAACTTTAAAAACAGGAACCATAAAAATCAAACAAAAAACATCAATTAGAAAGCTGAAAGATTAATACTAAGACTTCCAATATTATACACTGAAAGTGCAAAGAAGTCAAATTGAATCAATGGAAGACCAAATTACTGAATTAGAGGAACACTCAGGAAAAATAACAAAAAAATCTGAACACACAGGAGAGCTTGGGTGCTAGGGAGGGGGGGCAATATACAGGGAGGGAGAGGGAAGTGGAGAAACGGGGCAGATGGGAGAACAAATTGGGCATGTTCGAAAGGGCTGAAGAGATAAAGGACGATATATGCACAGCCTTGGAACGGGGATTGAGTCATGGTTGGAATGGGGGGAATCCTGTTAAGATGCTTGACTGTTTTGTTTGTTTGTTTGTTTTAATCTTGGTTTCCCTTGCATTATAATATAGAGTAGACACTGGAGAGAGAAAGAAATGAATAATCAGAAACACCACACTAGAAGGCTTGTAAGTCCGTCTTCTACCTATGACTGATTGGAATACCTAAAATGGGGCTACAGCGTACCCAGTGAACGAGGCTTCTTGCGGAGCCTTTGCAATACATAAAACTCTAGGTAGAAACCAGAACCACATCCAGATCTCCAGAGATGAGAAATCTCCACTTGAAAGGATGAGCAGACCAGCCTGGAGCGGCTAGAAGAATAAAGGATACCTCTTGAAAGAAAGACCTGCAGGAAAACTGGAGGCAGATGGGCTGTTACTACAAGAACAAACAAATCGCTTCCCTAGAAAACATCAAGGCAAGTGGTCAGGTCCTCTCAACGCAAACCCCTTTCCAAGACTAAGACTCAATGGAAATGCACGCTCTGATTGGTGACCAAACACATTACTGATGAGGGGAAGTGGGGTAAAAGCAGCATTGAAGCGGCAAGCTAAGCCCTACAATGCTCAGTGGACCCAGCTGGGGACCTGGTTGTCAAGCAGTGTGAAGAGACCTGGGGACTCTTGGGCCCAGAGTCAGTGGCGTGGCCACGGAGGACTCTAGAGGAGAGTGGACCTATCGGCTAATGGGAAGAGAGGACATATGCACAGGAGTGCCCACACTTGCAAATGATACCCACGTGACCTGGACCAGATGACTGGATGATCGAAGCTCAACCAGGAGAGGAAAGAAGAGGAAAGAAAAAAAAAAAGAGTGAGCTAATACAGTCTGATGAACTTGACTTATACCTGTGGAGTAGCGACTCAAAAGAGGGAACAAATCCTCACAGCAACAAACATTCACACCCACACACAGAGTAGACAGAGAAGGGCAGCTTGGACATTGGATACTCAAATTGGGGGGCGGGGGGCTACAAAGGCAAGAAGTGAATGGCTTACAAGCTTTCAAGAGGGAACCTAGTGCTAAGGAGCATGGCGGAAGGCAGAATCTCCAGTAGGTACTATTCAATCTGTCTGGGCAGAGCTGATGAAAAGAGATACAGATGGGTAACTCATGATACTGTAGTGAATAATGCTTATCAGGACGGATTATGAGGGTTGGAAATGCAAAGGTAGAAGTTTTGTAACAAGGAAGGGAGTGATTAAATCTCCAGGATAGGAGCAGAGACCTCTGGGACCATCAACGGAGAAGAGCTGAGAGTGGAACCCTACCCAGAGAAACAGAGATGCCTGAGATGGAGGCAGAGATGATGACACAGAGTGATGAAGCGACTGGGGACTTTGGAGCCAGAGAGGGAAAGGGACTGTGGGCCGAAAACTGGGGGGAGGGGGGGAAAGTGTAGGGGGCGGGTTTCTGGGATGTATACCCTTTGGGTGGTTGATGATGCATGGAGGGGATTGGAACCATGGCAATGAGATGATATACGATGGAATGAATGTAAAACTAAAGTTCCCCCATTGTAAACTATCATACATTTCACAATAAAACATTAAAAAAAAAAAAATCTGAACAAAGCCTAGGATTTATGTGGAACTTTATCAAGAGGAATATGATTGACTTTCCAGAACAGAAAGAGAGAAAACAAAACAACAATACTCACAAAAAAGAAAAAGCCAGAGAATGTTGTCTAAGAGTTGTTGGAATACAACTTCCCTAACATCATGAAAAAACTAGAAGGTAGCCATTGAAGAAGTTGAACAAATTCCATATAGGATTTGTGTTGTGAAGTGCCGTTGAGTCAATTCCAACCCATAGCTACCCTGTATAGGGTTTCCAAGGAGCAACTGGTGAGCTTGAACCACCAACCTTGCAGTTCAAACGGCTTTGCACTCTGGCGCATTAACCCACAGCACAACACCAGAACTTCTCCATATAGGATAGACACCACAACATTGTAAGTAGAGTTTCAAAACCAAAGACAAGGAAAAAAATCCTGAGAGTAGCTCAGGGAAAATGAAAAGGTACCTATAAAGGAGAAGTACTAAGATCAAATTCTGATTTTGTAACAGAAGCCATACAGTCAAGAAGACAATGTAACAACATAAATAAAACTCTGAAAGAAAAAAAAAAATGCCAATCAAGAATCATATACTCAGCAAAATTGTCCAACAGATATGAAAGCAAATAAGGTCATTTTCAGATAAATATAAAATTTTAAAAATGTGTAGAAACCAGACCACCTTACAAAAAATACAAAAGGGAATTCTTTGGATGGAGAACCAACAACAGCAGCCAATAACCAGAGACAAACATATGTGGCAACATCTCCAAGATTTAGTCCAGATATAGAAACATTCAATATAAAACAGACCTATAATACTGAAAATGGAGAATCTGAGATAAAATTGCAACAACAAATCTATAAAGTAAAAAGAGGGAATAATGTAGTTACAGAACTTCCAAATGAATAGGAATTCAAGTAAATTTCAAGGTAAAGAAAAAAGAAAGAGAGAGAGAGAGAAAGAAACATAAACTGTAAAAACTATAGAAAGTCTTATTCCTAGCCATTGTCCAAC
>NW_006408519.1:56977141-56979280 GCF_000296735.1 Chrysochloris asiatica
ATATTATTATATATATATATTTGGAAGATGTTATTTTTCTTGGAAGATGAATTTAGAAACACTCAGGTTGCAAATAGACATTAGAATGATATACAGATATTGAATATTGAATTTTGCCTCTTCTTAATGTGTGTAGTGCCTTGCTTATTAGCTTATTAGTAATACCAAGCACTGTGCCCCAAGCAACAAACTGTAAATAAGACAATTTAGGGCAAAACTCTGTACATAAATGTTAGTTATACAGCTAAAGAGTAACTTGATTGAATTCATGGCAGTGCTCGACTTATTTGCATCCGCTTACATTTGTGTGACTTCTGGGACTTCAATACCCATTTGTTGTTGTTGTTTGTTTTACAAGGATATCCACAAAAGTATATCCTTGTGTTTGTATCATGGCAAAGATCATTGCTGACCATCCTGGATAGAGTTCCTGGATCAGCAGACATGGGTATACAAGACAGTTATCTCAAAAATATCAGAGACCTGTTATCTATTAATCTAATCCATCCTTAACTAGTAATCACTCTTGTTGGATCCAGTTGAATACTGGATAAATGCAGCAAGAGTTAGACTTGACACTCCACACAACTTGTTTTCCAGAAAGAAATAGTGGCACTGTGGGATAAAACTCTGGATTGCAAGGTCAGTTTGAACCACAAGGTCTGCGGTTTAAATTCACTAGCCACTCCTTGGAAATCCTATATAGGGTACCTGTGAGTTGGAATAGACTCGATAGCACTTAACCACAACTAGACAGCAAGGGCTTTCAATTATACGGAAGGAGACCATAGAAGACAGACATCAACTGAGATATTGAAGTGATAGGGCCTCATTACTTTACTTTGAGTGCCCTGGTGACCTTGTGTGAACTTTATTTCTGCTCAGCATATTCTCAAGGGCTGGTGTTAGTATCAACTTTATTTAGTGTCCTGCCTGTTCACTTTCACCATGGTGCTTTTATTTAATTTTTTCCTGTCTGTCATCTATAGGCCTTTGATTTAGACAATTGGTGGCCCCGGTTTGTTGACACCCTAAGCAAGTGCTTACATTTCTTATTGGGTAATCAATCCATTCCTGGATATTGGTAACATTGGCAATTTAAATCTGAGCCATATGGACTTAGAATTTTTTTATGTTGTTATTAAATTCCATTGAGTCAGTTCCAACTGATAGTGACACTGTATATATATGGTTTTTCAAAGCTGTAAATATTTTCAGGAGCAGAAAGCCTCATCTTTCGCCTGCAGAGTGGTTGGTAGGCTCGAACCACTGACCTTGTGGTTTGTACTCCAATGTTTATCATACAAAACCAGAGTACAGAAGGGATATTTCCTTGTGGTAAGATAGGTTGTTTTTAATAAAAGAAGGAAAACTGAGTGATGTACATGCAAAAATTAGAGAGGTACACACTAGTCATATAATTCCTTGAAGGTCAAGTTTCATAATTCTCATCACCACTTGACTTCATCAACATTTAACATGTCAGCAGTTTTTATAAGGAAAACTAAAGAATTCAACATATTAAAAATGTTCACAAAAATATATTTTCTTCCAGGTTTCATAAGTTGATTTCTGAAAATATTTTTCTCATATTGTTTTCTTAACTGAATACCTTCCCATGCATTCTAAGATTAATTGTCTTTTTTTAGGTCTTCAAATCAACATTCTAATTATTATTCTCTTTATTATCAGACAATTCCATGATGCGTAGTCTGTTCCTATTGTTTAAATTTTACTCTACTACAACTGTTTCAGTGTCCACCAATACTGTTTATTGACATCACCATTTTCCAGTGAATAAAATTTGAACCACCACTCATCTGTCAGTTTGTTGTACTGTTGTGGCTTGTGATTCTGAAAGCTATGCTACAGGTATTTTAAATACCAGCAGGGTCACCCATGGAGGACAGGTTTCAGATGAGCTTCCAGACAAAGACAGAGTAGGAAGAAGGAGTGACGAACTACTTCCAAATATTTAGTCACTAAAAACCTTATGAATAGCAGAGAAACAATGGCAGATAGAGTTCTGGAAAATGAGATCCTCAGATGTGAAGGCACTCAAAATATGAATGGGGAAGAGCTGCCTCCTCAAAGTATGGTTGACTGTGATGATGCGAATGGAGTAAAACCTGTGGGAGA
>NW_006408519.1:56981895-56982968 GCF_000296735.1 Chrysochloris asiatica
TGTGGCAACTGTAGTGAGGTTGGCCCAGGATTGCACAGTATTTCGTTCTGCTGTGCATAAGGTCACTGTGAGTCGGTACCGACTCAATGGCACCTAACAACAACAAAATTTGAAACCCATGTTTTCCTGAATTCTCCATATCAATTTGAAGCCCCTGGGTGGCCCAAATTGTCATATAATCAACTATTGTGGTTGTTAAGTGCCATGAAGTAGGTTCCAACTAATAGGGACGATGCATAGGCTTTCTGGAGAGCAGCTGGTGGGTTTGAACCACTGACCTTGTAGTTAGCAATTCAATGCTTATCCTACAGCACAACATGAGGACTCTACTGTTGTTCTTGTTATGTGTCATCGAGTTGATTCTGACTCATAGTGACCAGGAATCCACTTTAATAGACTCATCAGAACCCTATTTACAATAGAATGAAAAAGTGCCTGGTCCTATGCTCACCTCACAATAATTTCTACATTTGTGTCCATCGTTCCTCCCATTGTGCAAATTCATCTCATTGGAGTTGTTCTCTTTTTCTTGATCCTCTGTGTTCCAAACATGATATCCTTCTCCAAGGACTGGTCCCTCCTAATAATATGTCAGAAGTATGAGAGATGAAGTCTGGCCAACCTGGCTTCCTGGGAACATTCTGGCTGTACTTCTTCCAATACAGAATGATTTGTTGTTTTGGAAGTCCATGATAATTTTAATATTCTCCTCCAAAACCATAGTTCAAATACATCAATTCTTCTTCAGTCTTCCTTTCTGTTGGCACCGTTGGTATTATCCAACTTTCACATGCATAAGAGGTTATTGAAAATACCACGACTTGGGTCAGACAAACCTTAGTTCTAAAACTGTCATCTTTGCTCTTCAATATTTTAAAGTAATCTTGTGCAATATTTTCAAGAAATTTACCCAATGCAATATGTTGTTTGATTCCTTGACTGCTGCTTTCATGAGTGTTGATGGCTGATCTGAGCAAAATGAAGTCTTTCACAATGTCAATCTTTTCTTCATTTTTATGGGTGTTATTTGTTGGTTCAGTGGTGAGGATTTTTGTTTTCTTCACACTGAGGTG
>NW_006408519.1:56984613-56986975 GCF_000296735.1 Chrysochloris asiatica
GTCATTTCTCTTTGTTTCCAACATTTGCATTTCAATCACCATTAATCAATCATCTTGATTGTATGTTTGTTCAATTGCAGACTGAGGAAGCTGGTAGAATTCTTCAATTTAATTACCACTGGATTTAGTGGTTAGTAAGGAGCTCTAGTAGTGTAGTGGTTACAAATTGGGCTGTGAACCTCAAGGTCAGCAATTCTAAACTACCAGCTGTTCTGCAGGAGAAAGGTGAGGCTTTCTGCTCCCATAAAGATTTATAACCTCAGAAACCTTGTATAGGGTGGCTATAACCATGGCACATAACCACCATCACCTTAGTGGTTGGTGTATAAATTTGCATAATAGAGGTATTAAATGGTCTTCTTTGTAAGCATATGGATATTATCCAATCACAGACAGTTGTACATCAAGACAGATCTTGATATGTTCTTTTTGATGATGAATGTGATACCATTCCACCCCAATCTGTCATTCCAGGCATAGTAAACCACGTGATTATCAGATTCAAAATGGCCAATGCCAGTCCATTTCACCTCAATAATGTCTAGGATATCAATGTTTAAGTGTTCCATTTCAGTTTTGATAACTTCCAATTTTCCTTAATTCTTCATACATTCCATATTTCAATTATTTACAGTTGTTTTCATTGTTTCTCTTCATTTTGAGTTGTGCCCTATTAGCAAATGAAGGTCTAGAATGCTTTACTCCTTTCATGTCATCTTGGTCAAGTCTACTTTGAAGAGACGGCTTTTCCCTAGTCATATTTTGAGTGCCTTCCAATCTGAGAGTCTCATCTTCTGGTACTATATTTGTCAATATTCTGGTGCACTTCATCATGTTTTAATATTCAATATTCTGGTGCTGATAGTGTTTCACTATTATTCATAAGGTTTTCAGTACTAAATTCTTATAAGTAGTTCCTCTCCTTCTTCCTAGTCTGTCTTTGTCTGAAAGCTCAGTTGAAACCTGCCCACCATGGGTGACCCTGTTGGTATTTAAAATACTTGTGGCATAGCTTCCAGCATCACAGCAACACACAAGCCATCATGTTATGACAAACTGACACATAAATGGTGGAGGTATCCACAAGTAGCCAAAATATAAGCTTTTCAAACCCCATCAGAGGTGCCTGAGAAGACAGTCCTAGAAACCAGTTTCCAAACGTCACAACCTTGAAAATCCTAATGAGCAGTTGTACTCTGTACACATGGGGACAACCTGACGTGGAATTCACTCAATGGTGACTAACAACAACCATATCAACTTTTCATACTGTTGTGCCATTATAGATAATTATTGTACTGTGAACCACAAGGTTGGTGTTTTCAAATCCACCAGTTACTCCTGGGAAACGCTATTTAGGATCCCTATGAGTTGGAACCCACTTGTTGGCACTTAACAGCACTAAGTATAAATGGAAAGAGCTCCTAGTGTGGTGCTGTAATATCAGCACTGAATGCAAATCATAAGGTTCATAGTTCAAATCAATCAGTTGTTCCTTGGAAACTATATTCAGGGTCACTATGAGTTGAAACCAATTCAACAGAACTTAACAACAGCAAAAAGTAACATGAAAACTCCTGTGGATTATATACATATTTAATACATTTTGCATTGGTCTTCTCAAAGAAGCAACACAATTTTGAATTTGATTTAGGTAGAATAGACTTAGGGAACATTGCTAGGAATATCAATCATAAGAAATCTAATAGTGCTAGCAAAATTTAATGAAGGCGTAGCACTGTAGGATAAGCACTAGACTGTTAACCATAAGATCAGCTGTTCAAACCCACCAGCTGCTCCTTGGAAACCCTATATACAGGATTGTTATGACTCTGAACTGATTCCAAGGCACTTAACAATAACAACAATAATGCAGACATAAATTGATACTATAATCTCTCATGTTCAGATTTTCTCACCTAGTTTTGCATTTTATGCTAAATCAATGACTTTAACTCCAAACAAAAGGTATTCCTTAGTCTGTTCTGTACCTATCACTTCTGTTTTATAATCCCGCAACTTTTTCGGAGTGTTTTATGTTTTTATACATCAAGGATAATGACAAACTTGTAAAGTACTCAGGCATTTTCTAATTCAACAAAAAGAATTGGATATATATTTGTGGAAAAACTCCCCTCTTTCTTTGTGGAAAAACTCCCCTCTTTCTTTGCATATTATTTCTTCTGACTAGAATGGTTGGAAGCCTCTGGTTTACTACTCACACATTCCTCATTTCCAAATTTTACCCTAAGTCCTGTTTTCTGTAAATGCAGCCAATACGTCTTTGATGTTCTTCCTGCATATTTCTCTTATACTTAGGATAGCTATCTTCTACAGGGCTTTCTTTTTTTTTTTTTTTTTT
>NW_006408519.1:56988358-56995178 GCF_000296735.1 Chrysochloris asiatica
GTGAATGCTGGCTACAGGGCTTTCTTTTAAGAAGCAAGGAAGTCAATCTTTCAGGAAATTGAAATAGCATGGACTTACAAACTAAGATATAGAGAGAGTTATCCACTCCTTCAGAAATCAAGACAATGCGATTATAAAAATAATTGGTTTAAGATTGTTGTTGTTGTTAAGTGCCATCGAGTCAGTTCTGACCCATAGCGACCCTGTACAGGGTTTCCGAGGGTGTAAATCTTTACGGGAGTAGAAAGCCTCATCTTTCTACCGCAGAGCGGCTGGTAGTTTCGAACCGCTGATCTTAAGGTTCGCAGCCTGATTCATAACCACTACGCTACCAGAGCTCCTTTAGATTCGTCTGTGTTTAAGAAGAAAATCACTTCTTGCTGTGTCATTGTAGCAGTAACTGTCTTTGGAAAAATGACTTATTCTGTATAACAAATAAAAGATTTTTGAAAGAATCACAGTTGTGTCTTCCTACTTAGGTATAGGACTTGTCTCCTCCCACTATGATGAGTAAAAACATCAGAAAATCATTTTCTCATAATCAACTGGAGTTAGGGCATGGGCCTATAATACAATTTTGTTCAATGTGATCTGAAAGATGCAAGAGGCTGAGCTATTCACGTTTAACTAGATGTGTTTTTGTTTATATTGAGATATTTTTTACTAGTACAACCATCTTCTAACTATGTATTTAGCACAAACCTAAAAATCAAGCACCCATTCTTAGAATAAAGAACAGGTAGATGGAAAAATCAAGCACCCATTCTTAGAATAAAGAACAGATAGATGGAAAAGAACCTTGGCTTCTTAAAGACAGAGGTGAGCAGCTGAACCTATGGTTTCCTTGTCAAGGGTAATGATAAATGTTTTTCATTTCTTAAGTTCCTTTTAGTTATGTAATTTTTCACCTTTAGACGGAAGTTTCTGAATTGATAAGAGTTCTCAGTCATCATATTGGGAACACAGGCTTCTGGGTTGAACAAAACTGACTTTTTCTGGTGAAAAGATTTACTTCCTCTCCTAAAACTCCCCATTCTGGGACCTGAGAAATTAGGACTGGACCAATTATGGCACAGTGCCTTGATCACTGAAGTGGTCTCAATGTCAGGCATGGCAAAAGGCTATCAAGCGTCTATATCTCAATCTCAGTGCATTCTTACATTGAAAAGTATTGGCCACTGAGAAACAAACTTTAACAGAGCTCCCAAAGTACTTAATCTCAGCAGTCAAACTGAGATACTGATATTGAATGGCAATATCAACAGCAGTCAGTGGAACTGGACTCCTTGTAGATCTAAAAGACTTTTTATTCTTCTTTCTTTAATGAGATCACAATAAGGTCTGAGTTTTAAATTAGATAAGTATTCAAAATGTGTGGTAGATTGACTTTCATGGAGAGCAGGAAGACTTTAGCTATACTGAATAAATTAAAACTCTTCTTTGGGCTTCTACTATGTGACAAGTCTTATTGTTGTTGTTGTGAAGTGCCGTTGAGTCAGTTCTAACCCATAGCAACCCTGTATAGGTTTTCCAAGGAGCCGCTGGTTAGCTTGAACCACCGACCTTGCAGTTCAAACATCTTTTGCAGTCTGGCATATTAACCCACAGTGCCACATACTAGGTACTATAAAAACAGATGTGGAAAAAAAAAAAAAGCAAATCACATTTCTTGCCCATTTCAAATTCATATTCTAGGGGAGTTGGTGTGATGGGAGTAGAAATAGGTTGTCTGTGGACTGTAAAAAATGGAAACAAATAACAGGGATAGAAAGAAGGGCTAGGTAGTTGGAAGGTAATGCAGTAAATAAATTGTGATATGAGGTCAGAAAGATAAGCAAGAGCTATCATGTGGATCTTATTAAAGCTAAATCAATTGATTTAATTGCATGAAAAATTATTGAAGGGCTTTAAGAAGAAGGAACACATATTCTGGTTTAGGTTTTAAGAAGATCCATCTTGCAGATCCATAGAACACGTACTTAGCAGGTACTCTTGGGAGTATCTCTTTTCCACAAAAGTGGAAATACTTGAAAACCATTGCAGCAGTCCAGTTGAGAAATTATACTATTTTGAACTAGGGCAGCTGCTAGTGGAGATATTGACAAGTTTCTGGGATTTTTTTAAATTAAGCTGAAAGAACTGATAAAAAAAAGAGAAATCCAAGTAGAGTCCTATATTTTTCAACAAGACAAAATGTGTCATTATTTGAGAAGAATGAAACAATTACATCAATAATGCTGTTTAGACACATTGAGTGTGCAATTCTATCAGATTCTTGGTTGGCACTGTATATAAGCAGTGAACTGCCAACTGAAAGGTTGGAGGTTCAAACCCACCAGCTAGTCCTTGGAAACCCTGTTTAGGGTCACTACAAGTTGAAAATAACAACCAGTCAGACTCATAGTCCCCTTGTGGCAGAGTAGATTATCAAATAGGCTGCTAATCACAACGTTGGGAGCTCCAACCCACTAGCTATTTCATGAGAGAAAGAAGAAGCTCTTTTACCCAATAAACATTTACAGTCTTGGAAACCCTGGGGAGCAGTTGGACTCATAGGGTTGCTATGGGTCAGAATTGACTTGATGGCTGATAATATTAGTGTGCCGCTGTGGGCTACAGCACTGGACCACAAGTTCAGTTTGAATACATGGTTTGTGGTTCAAACTCACCAGCTGCTCCTTAGAAACCCTATACAGGGTCACTATGAGTTGGAAATGAGTCTACAGTACTTAAAAACAAGAAGGATGGAAGATTCAAGATGCAAATTTGGAAGTTTCCATTAAAAAAGTCAATGTGCTTTCCTAAAATATGGCTTAAATAGAATTCTATTTTTTTTATGATTTTTGTTCTAAGTTTCTCCTCAGTATTGTTGTAGTTGTTAAGTGCCAGCAAGTTGGTTCCAACCCATTGGTTCAAACCAACTTTTCAGTCCAGTGCATTAACCTGCAGCACCACACAAGCACTCCCAATTTACTAATAGAATGTATTATTTGGTCTTAAAGACACCTGCAGAAATGTTTTTTTGAACCCAAAGTTAGTTGCTATTTTGAAATATTCTTTTTTTAATGTATTATAGTTTTATTCATTGTGCTTTTTTATTTCATGAGAAAGAGAAAGAGTTTAAAATTTTGATCAATGTAGAGAACCTGATGACAGAATCAAACAAAAATACTTTCCTAAACTGTATGCATTACAAAAAAAATTCAGACTCATAACTCAGTTCTTTTTACAATTTAGAAATAGAACTCCTACAATGAAATACATGTTGAAATAAATTTAAAATTTAGATAATAATATAATTATTCAGGAAAAGAGACTACTTGCAAAAGTTTTACTGGCTGGCTTGCTAAAAACATGGAAAAAATAAATCGTTTCATGCTACTGAGATTTCAACGTGAGCAGGAAGGATAAACACACAATCCGAATTCAAGATCTTCCTAAGAACAAACAAGTGGGTCATTCCCTTGGCATAAGTATCCAGAATTGCTGAAGCAACTGTGCAGAACATTCCAGGATTATTAGAAGGGTAGCAAAACACTTCCTCAACATTCCAAGACACAGTTTCTTTGCCTTTACTGAATATTTGAGGTTAAGGGAGAGAAAAGTAAATGGGCTTCAGCTCTTCCAAGTAAAATCACCATCTCTCTCAAACTTTCAACTTTTTCCTTCCTAAAACTTTAGTAAACTAAGTTCCCTATAGCTAACAGACAAAGAAAAGTCAAGTTATTTCTACTTAGATGTGTGCAACTTGCAAAGGATATTTGGGTGCTTCCATTTCACTTCAAATGATTATCTTCTGATAAGAAAGAAAATAGAAAATTAAGTTACAGTCTAATAGGCTTAACAGTGAGCTGATAATCCAAAGACCTAGATTTGACTTTTGGTTTCAAAGTAAGAAATCCAATCCCTGGCCTGGGTCTCAGCAGATAGCACCCTACCTGCTACAGAGATGGGAGGGTCTGAGCAACATTTACTGAAAAAGAGTTAGAGCCCCAAGGAAAAAACATGAAAGGGGAGTTCAGTGTTGTTGTTGTTATGTGCCGAATTCAGTGTAGGTTCTGGAAAATCATATAAAACATCTGGAGACCACAACAGTGTGCAACCCCAGCACGAGGCACTTTTTAGTCTATATTCTATCCCCTGATAGGAGGGGCCAGTCGAGCTGTGTACAAAGTTTCTAATTTAAAATCCAGTAAAGTGAGTCACTCTTAGAGACTACTTTTTAATTCGCTGAAGAACTCCACTTTGATTTAAAAAAAAATCATAAATTTATTTGTCAAATGCTTATTGACTGTCTTTTATGTGCCAGGCATTGAGGTGAGCAGCTAAGATAGAGTTTACAATCTAGAGCAGGAAGGCTGTATTCTTCCATCTTCTTCAGAGTTTGGTTCCCCCAGAAGTCCCACATGGTAGGCGCATAGTACACATCCTGGGAGGCCCAAGTCACTCACACTTCCCACTGCCCCCAGAGGTCAAGGATCAACTACATACTGAGAGCAGCCTCAGCCCTCACCCTCCCGTCTAGTAGGAAGCAGGCACAATCCAAGTGCCACCTTGTTCTCTGCCTAGCTGATTCAACATCATTATTTGACCTCAGGAAGGCTCCTCTATTAGCAAGAAAGCCAGCCTTCTAGAAGGCAGTGCTATGGTGTTTATAGTATTCCTTGGAAAATGTTTTGGGAAAGCTAGTGTGGTACACAGAAGTGTACCAAATGGATCAGGGGAGTTAAAACCTTTCTCTAAGACCCTAACCTACTACTCTGGAGTAACTTAGATGCCCCAGCAATGAGTCCTATCTCTATTATGTCAATATAGAGATTGTATTACCTATACATTGCCTGGGGAATCCCTCCAATTTACAAATTTTAAAAAATGGCACCTCCAAACCAACAGTGAAGGATCATCATTAAAGTGTTGTTAAGTGTTGTAGAGTCAGTTTCGACTCATAGCAACCCTGTGTAGGGTTTTGAGGAGTGGCTGGTGAGCTTGAACCGCCAACTCTGCTGTTAAAACTGACCTTACAATCCAGCGCATTAACCAGCATCGGCACACCAGGAATCCATTAAAGTGGTTGTTGTTGTTGTTGTTGTTGTTAAGTGCCATTGAGTCAGTACCGACTCATAGCGACCCTATGCACAGCAGAACGAAACACTGTCCGATCCTGGGCCAACCTCACTATTGTTGCCAGTGGTAGCACGCTATACTATAAAACTTCAAAACAAACAAGATACTGTTCAATAGACTCCAAATACAGTTTTTTTTTGGTAGCTGCACAGTTTGCAAAAAGCCTATCTATAATCAGCTATCAACTCCTCACAATGAAAAGATGAATTTGGAAATTTCTTAGGCCAAATCCTTATAGCACAAGCTTAGTAAACACTGTTTTTTAATAAAATCTTACCATAAATGAGAAATGCAAATATCAATTACAACATAGTACATAACTACAAATATTTCATTATTTACACCCAACTTGAGTTTCACACTGAAGGCCAGCAGGCTCAAGGAGTTTTCGGAAGCACCTGTAGTTTGGAGGCACGATTCATAAAGTAAACATATACATCAGACCTGCCATGCCACAGAGCACACACACACACACACACACACACTCATTCACTCATTCGTCTCACAATCTCTTTCATACCTTTTCCTCATAGCTTAAAGCACTATCAGAAACAAAAAACAAAAGAACTTCATTTTAAATTGAACACTTAAGTCTTTGTAAAGTATCTCTAAGTAGATATATGAGGGGGTTTCAAAAAGTTCTTGGACAATTGGAATTAAACTAGTTAATTAAACTAATTAAATTAATGGAATTAAAGTATGGCATTCTCCCACAAACTTTTTGCAAACAGTCTTAATATATTAAAATAGAATTATTGCTAAAATACTGAGATCACACATATGCGATTATCAGTTAAAATGTATTCCAAAGAGATCATTTCAGTGGGAGCATTTACTGTATTCTTGTTAAGTGCCATAGAGTTGGTTCTGACCAATAACGACCCTGTATAGGGTTTCCTGAAGTCCTGGTGTGGCACTGTGGGTTAATGCGCCAGACTGTAAAGCCGTTTGAACTGCAAGGTCGGCAGTTCAAGCTCACCAGCCGCTCCTCAGAAACCCTATACAGGGTCGCTATGGGTCGGAACTGACTCGACGGCACTTCACAATAACAACAACATAAGGTTTCCTAGAAGCAGCTGGTGAGCTTGAACCACCGACCTTGCAGTTCAAACAGCTTTGCAGTCTGGCGCATTAACCCACAGAGCCACACCAGGACTCCTACTTTATTCTTAGATCTCTCTATATAACAATGCAAAGATAAATTACATTAGATATGTAATCCTTATATCGCAAGAGCTGTACAGAATTACCGTTTACTTTATATTACTTGAAAGTCTATATTTTTTCAATTCCATAAATGTAAGCAATATCATATTTCCCATGTTGCTAATGGAGCTTGAAATTAGGGTAGCTGCTGGTGTATCAGCATCGTGATGATGTCAGCAATTCGCAAGAAAAATGAAATGCAACCTTATAACTTCTACAACTACAAAAAATAGTCAGCTCTCCATGTTTGTAACCAGCTGACCATATACAATAATAGATGGTACAAGAAAGGAAATAACTCGGTTTTCTAGGCTTTGCAAAACTAATTTCAGGTTTGCTGTTAAAGAACCCTGAAAAATTATACATTCATTAAAATATTTGCATTTAACTCCAAGATCCATATTGTGAAACAGTAATGATTCTATAAAATGCTAAAAGAAGTTGTTTTCAAGTTTGGTAATTATTTAATGAATGTGATCTATAAATCCAT
>NW_006408519.1:56995278-56995937 GCF_000296735.1 Chrysochloris asiatica
ATAGGTTTAAAATTATAACAAAATAGCAAAAACTTCTTTTATTAAAGTTTTAAGAATTCAGCTGACACTCAGAAGCCATGAAAATTAGTGTTCTTCATGGACTAAGAAAAAGCCTTGTATTAATATTTTCTTAATTTTTAAAGATAACTTCAGTGAAGTTTAAAAAATATTTGATATAACTATATAAATTTGTAAATGAAAAGAAGACAGTCTATTAAAAGCCTTATCAATAATGATTATTACTTGGAGGTGGGCTTCAAATGACAAGCTATTTGAAATATGACTGTGAAGTAATTTGATTGATAATTAAATGCCATCAGAGACAATGAAGCACCAGGTTACTTATGGAGAGCAACATATTTCTTTGCAGTAAATTCCCAAACCCAACTCCAGTGGAGCTTGAAAGACTACTAAACTCATATCATAGCAGATAGTTATCCTTCACTTAGTGATTTAAGTTTTATAAAATGTCTAAAGAGTTAGGACTCAAGACTATGCATAGGCTGATTAGCTATATTTATTATATGCATAATGCCTTAAAGCTATTCTTCATCCGATGTGAAGCATGGCTTTAAGGTATTAATATTGAGTAAGATAACTTCAGAAAGATTTCTAAACAATACCTTACAGACATATTCAGACTCCATTCTTTTTTTTTT
>NW_006408519.1:56996852-57007194 GCF_000296735.1 Chrysochloris asiatica
TCTTGTTAACAAAATAATTCTGTAGTTGTCTTGATAGTGTGGCATCCCACTATCATCTCATAGGTTTATGAGAACCCTTCATGTTTAATGATCTGCATTTCCTACTTGAAACCAATTCAATACTTAGTCATCCATGTTTTAGTTGTTCTTGCTCATAGCAACCCTGTATAGAGTTTCCAAGGAGTGAGTGGTGGATTTGAATTGCCAGCCTTGCAGTTCAAACTTACCTTGTGGTTCAGTGCTTTCCTTCAGTACCATACCAATCATACATACACAATATTAAAATACCACATTCCTTAATTTTTAAAAAACTGTGACAATATAATATGTAGAAATTTTGAAAGATGTGAAAATATACACATTGTTGCTCAAAGAAGTACTCAAGTCACCATATTTGCTATTTGCTATTTGCTAGATGAGAATCATTTTTCCTTGACCAACATTTTTGGGTCTTTCTCCCTATTTCTACTACTGCTTCTAACTCTTTAGAAATACTAGAGGCAAAATAATAGTTTTATGGAAGAGTTTAGCACTAACATTTCTGTAAAGAGTATGCTATTGAGGGGAACAGTGACTCTGGAGGATAAGCTCTGGACTGCCAAACAGAAGGTCGGGGGCTGAAGCCCATCAGCTGCTCCTCTGTGGGAAAAAGATGAAGCTTTCTGTCCTGCAAAGATTTATAGTCCCAGAAGTCCTATACCGGATCACAATGAATCAGAATCTACTTGATGGCACTCAACAACAAAAACAAGATATGGAGAGGTTGAACCCTTTCTATGAAAGGTAGCATTTCCTTGACAAAATATTTTATCACTCCTTTTATTTTTCATAGATCTTTCTTTACATGATACTTTTGTTGTTTCATGGGTTCTTTGTGTTTTCACACTGAAAAACTAATAGACTTTAGTAGAATCTAGTGCTTTCATTTTGTCCGATTCAATTGCTCACTAATAATGTTTAGTTGTTGTTGTTGTTGTTGTTAAGTGCTGTTGAGTCAGTTCAGACTCATAGAGACCCTGTATAGGGTTTCCAAGGAGTAGCTGGTAGGCTTGAACTGCCGACCTTGCAATTCACACTGACTTTGTGCTTATCCTACAGTGCTTATACTATAGTACCACACCAGGACTCCAATTATATTTAGTAATATTTGTTATTTGCTAGATGAGAATCATCATTTTTCCTTGACCAACATTTTTTTGGGTATTACTCCTTATGTCTTCTGCTGCTTCTAAATGCCTTATCAATAGACAATAAGTCTTTTTCTTTTCTGTCTTCTTTTCTTTCTATTTAGTGCTAGGTACTTAGCAGATGTTTGAGAAATTATTTTGACTTGATTTGAATTCGTTCAGTATGAGTGTATCAGAAATGAATGCATAGGTGACACAGCAGACCTAATGTGAGCAATTCTTAATGATCAATCCATCAAGTGCTTTCCAGATAAAGGTTGTCCAACTTTATTGTTCAGCAACTCAAGTCAGATAATATAATGGGCAACATTGTCTTCAAGTGATATGATTCAATCTAATTATTTTACTTTATGAATGCATGAATAAGGGCTTTATGAATCTTTTTCATTTTTCTCATTGACTTGCGGTGTACTGTGGAGTCAGTTCTGACTCATAGTGACCCTGCATAGGGTTTCTGAGGCTGTAAATCTTTATAGGAGCAGAAAGCTTCATCTTTCTTCCATGGAACTTCTGGTAGTTTTGAACTGCTGACTTTGTGGTTAGCAGCCTGACTCGTAATCACTATTCTACCAAAATTCCATGTATATATATTTTGTATTCACCTGTTCATATACATTATGATTTGTGATGTTGATTGCAATCCCCATATGATAATCCTCTTCCCACTTCCTCTTTTTGTGTTTACCATTACCACGTCTTATGAAATATTTAGAAACAAAATTTGTCCAGGAATGTGGAAATGTTTGACTTACTAAAGTATTGCTTAATTAATCTATATCTTCTCTATTCTGTAGTAACTTTGTAATGTTTTTCATTCATAACACTTAATTGTATATCTTTGTTTTAGTAGAGAAGAAAACTCAGATGAAGCTGTACCTTTTAGAATCAGGAAATTATAATAATTATTCCTCAATTTCTTATATTACCCTAAATCCTTAAATGTCAACCACGGAAGCCAAACCATAAAGTTTAAAACTATTATTTCTTTTCTTTCAACAGCAAAATAGCAACACAATCTAAGATCAAGAAAAATGAAATCAATAGAGTTGATTATACATGGTATCTTCTTATGTCTCTTAAAAACAAAATCATTTCTTTTTACTTGCTAATTTATATAATAGCAATAGACCTTGAATATCTTTTAATTTGTTGTTTTTTCATATTGATATTTGCAGCACTGTTAACTATTCAAATAAAATTTCATTATATATCATTTGAATTAAATGTGAGACTCTTTTTACATGTCACTAATTTTGCCATCTTCATTGACATTTAAGTTAAGTATTTTAATTGACCTTATCATTATTTATTTATGTAGTATATAATTTCCTCTACAGCTTTTTTCCAAAATTGTGGTATTTACTGGGTTTTCCTTTGCTATCTTCTTTTAGTCAGTTTATCCTAAAAGACCTTTTCTTCAAGGGTCACAAAAAAAATTCCTCCCCACATTTAAAATTATAATCTGGCAACTACTGCAATGATATTTGAATGTAGTTCTGTAAAAATACAATATGACATAGAGCCATGAATTTACTTTTAAAAGTTTGTATTACTGCAATGGTTTTGGACAGAATTCAATCCCGCACAATCACCGTACTCACCTTTTTTATAAAATGGAAGGTAGTTTGCCTCATCAGAGAGACTAATATCGTGACTACTGTGATAATGGAAACATAAAAGAGAGCATGCTATATAGGAAATGAGCATACTAAATTTAATTTGAATTATTCATTTACTTATGTTTTCATAAGTGTACTCTCAGCTAATAGCAGGCTTTGATATAGTGTGTATACGTGAGTCCCATCATTCACTTTAACAGCAATAGATCTATCACGCAACTTCATAGATTTAAGTTGTCTAAATCATAGGCAAACATTTGGTTATTCATCATTCTAGAGAGAGGACTTTACAAATATTTATCATATCCAAGGTCACTTATGATTAACAGTATAACAAGGAACAGAATTTGAATGTCTTTAAATATTCTGTAAACATCTTTTGGAGAATATATTGCAGAACATTTTCTTTCTTTAATTTTCTCCCTATGCCTGGTCTTTCTCCATTAAGGATATCTTGAAACACATTTATCTCACCTAGTTTTTTAGATCTATCTGAAAATGGGATGAATCTCCTTTATTCTAACTCATATTAAGGGTCAATACCAAAGAGTTCATATAGTGTTTTTCTCTACGTTGTAGGTATACATCTGTCAAACACACATCAGGGTGTTTGATTTCATTGGAAATACCAAGAATGGTAAGGTAAGAGTCAATAGGGCTGAGGAACACTGATTGTCATAATCAATGGATAACCAGACTCTGAGCATAACCTCTAAAATATGAAAGATAAAGATCACAAAAAGGACACCCAGGTTAGAGAAGGGGCACCCTTTTAATTGAAGCTAACAACTCATTACTGATATGATTAAGGTGGCTCCCAGAAGTCATTAATAAATGTAAATGAAGATGGAAAATTTTAAATTTTAATATGAAAAGGGAGTAGGTTAAAATGAAAAGGAATGATATAATAGAATGTACAAACTCAATGGTAATGATCATCAAATAGCCTAGGGAGAAACAAAAACAGAAATTGAGAAAGAAGGACATATTAGTATATTTCTATCCCAGTCTCTAGGGTGAGAGTGAAGTGGCTACATAAGAGAAGCACTGGACTGTGAACCACAAGGTTGACAGTTCTAGGCCACCTGCTGCTCTTCTGTTGGAGAAAGAGTCTTTCTGCTCTCGCAAAAGAGTTATAGCCTAGGAACCCATACAGCGTCACTGCTGGAACTGACTCCACCGCATTTAACAACAGCAACAACTCTTGTTGTTGTTATGTGCCGTGGAGTCGGTTCCAACTCATAGCAACCCTGTACAGGGTTTCCGAGGCTGCAAATCTTTACAGGAGCAGAAGGCCTCATCTTTCTCCAGCGGAACAGCTGGTAGTTTCGAACTGCTGACCTTGCGGTTCGCAGCCCAATTCGTAACCACTATGCTACCAGAGCTCCTAGCAACAACTCTAGGATGAGTATATTCTAATTTCAACTAAGTTTCACAATATTTATAATATATAATTCATTAGATTACCATGATTTATAGAATTAACTTTATGAATATTCTCAAGTCTATGAATTGATTGTATATGTATCAAGTGACTTTCTCTTTTTAGTAAAACAAACTATATTGAAATAGCCTATCTAAAAAGAAATTCATATGGCCAACTATGATGTTTCATTTAAATATGTTGTTATTGTTGCTGTAAAGTGCCATCGAGTCAGTTCTGACTCATAAAGACCCTGTATAGGGTTGCCAAAGAGAGGCTTTGGGGTTTGAAATGCCAACCAGTCCAGTGCTTATCCTACAATGCCACGTTTAAATTAGTGGCAAATTAATAATTTTTTTAAATCTGCCTTTTGAATGAAAGAATAATGTTTTTAGAGTATGCGTTTGTCTAGCCTTAATCAAAGAGGACACCTAAGCTAGGATATAGAGGGCTGAATATAGAAAAATCAAATTTTTTTCCCTTTTGTGTCAATGCTTCAATTATTTTGTAGTTTGTTATTAAGCATCTCTTTTGCTCAAAACTGTTATGAACAGCAATATGAAGGGTGCAAATACTGTGTGTATATGTGTGTACTTTTAATTGTGGGGTCCTGGTGTGGCACTATGGGTTAATGCGCCGGACTACAAAGTAGGTTTGAACTGCAAGGTTGGCAGTTCAAGCTTACCAGCTGCTCACAGGAAACCTTATACCGGGCCGCTATGGGTCAGAACCTATTTAATGGCACTTAACAACAACAACAACAACAATTTTTCATTATATTTCAAGTTCTTTCCAAAACAAAACTTTAGGAACCCTATGTCAAGCATGTCCCTGGACATAGTCTAACGTTTCAGTGGTATTAAATTCCAGGATGTGACAAAGCAGAATTCCTCCTCAATGGCAACTACAAATCTTTTGCTGATTTCAGAGGAGGCAGTGACCATCTGGAAAACACTGGAGTTTTTCTATGGTACCAGGCTGCAATATATTATACTGCTTTGTCCCCTTCAGTTTCTGAAGACACAATAGAAAATAATCTCTTTTAAGGTTAAAAATAAACAGAACAAAACAAAAATAAAACACAACTGTTGAATTGTGTTGACTCATCACAAATCTACAGGACAGAGTAAAACTACCCCACAGGATTTCCAAGGTTGTAAATCTTTATGTAAGCAGACTGTCACATCCGTCTCCCAATGAGCAGGTGGTGAGTTTCAATCTCAAAACTTTAGTTTAACAGCCAAGTGTTTTAACCACTGTACCACCGCAGCAATATGACAGCAGTAAATTAATTCATACTGATTTTGTCTGTTGATAAAGGTATATTCAATGATTGGTAGATAGCACATTGAACAGTCAATACATTTAATAATATGTAGGTGACTACAGGACAGCAGCATTGGAATGTGGGCAGAAAACCAACTGAACCAGTTAACAGGTAACTGTTTCAATATTGAAAATGCAGCTCTCATACAGACTATCCTTTGTTTTGATCACTTTCGTGAAGGGAAAAAAAAGTCTGCTGGTCACAGTGTTGCTGTGGCCATGACGCACCATGGAGTGTGATTCATAGCGTGTATGGTTTCTGAGGAGTGGCTGGTGAGTTTGAACAATGGAAATATATTAAAGCCAAATCTTCTGATAGCCACAGGATTATGCCTCCAACTCTAGGGCAATCCCAAATTTGTGGCATCCAGAATTAATGTCTTTCTGTCTACCAGAGAAGACAGTGCAAGCTTCACACCAAGCCTTATAGTCTGAGGTAGCCTACTCCAATTAAACTAGAGTTGTGGACTTTTGGAAGCAATGGGATCCAATTGATTACTTAGCAGCAGTGCCAAAATGACATTTTCAAGCAAGGCTCACTGGTATCAAGATCTTCACATAATTTCTGATAAATTGATTCTTCAAATTCTGTCCTGTCATTGACATTAGTGTGTGACTGGAAGTTCCCATTCCTGAATTGTTATTGTTGTTGTTAGGTGCCATCAAGTCGGTACTGACTCATAGTGACCTTATGCACAGCAGAACGAAACATGCCCGATCCTGGGCCAACCTCACTACTATTGCTACCAATGCTGCCACTTGGCCAATCCATCTCGTTGGGGGTCTTCCTCTTTTTCTCTGACCCTCCACCTTACCAAGCATGATATCCTTCTCCAACTACTGGTCACTACTTACAATATGTCCAAAGTATGAGAGACGACATTTGGCTATCTTGTCCTCCAAGGCGCACTCTGGCTGCCCTTCTTCCAAAATGGATCTATTGGTTCTTTTGGCAGCCCATGGCACTTTCAATACTCTCCTCCAACACCATAACTCAAAAGCACCAATTCTTCTACAGTCTTCCTTATTCACCGTCAAGCTTCCACATGCATATGAGGTTATTGAAAATACCATGGCTTGGGTCAGGTGCACCTTAGTCCTCAAGCTGACATCTTTGCTCTTTAACACTTTCAAAAGGTCTTGTGCAGCAGATTTGCCTAAGGCAATGCATCCTTTGATCTCTTGACTGCTGTTTTTATGAGTGTTGATAGTTGATCCAAGAAAAATGAAATCCTTGACAGCTTCAATCTTTTCTCCATTGGTAAGAATGTTGTTTATTGGTACAGTGCTGAGGATTTTTGTTTTCTTTACATTGAGATGTACCAAAGGCTCTACTCTTTGATCTTCTTCATAAACGTTTTAAGTCCTCTTCACTTTCAGCAAGCAAGGTTGTATCATCTGCATATTGCATGTTGTTATTGAATCTTCCTCCAATCCTGATGCCACGTTTTTCTTCATAGAACCCAGCTTCTCGGATTATTTGCTCAGCATACAGGTTGAATAAGTATGGTGAAAGAATATAACCCTGTCACAGATCTTACTTAATTTTAAAACATTCAGTGTTCTGATGTTGTGTTTGAACAACTGCCTCTTGGTCCAGGTACAGAGCACAAATAAATGTTCGGAATACTCATACTTAGCAATGTTGTCCACAGCTTGTCATGATCCACACAATCAAAAGCCTTTGTGTAGTCAATAAAGCACAAGTAAACATCTTTCTGATATTCTCTGCTTTCAGCCAAGATCCATTGGTCATCAGCAGTGATAGCCCTCATTCCATGGCCTCTTCTGAATCCGGCTTGAGCCTCTGAAATTTCTCTGTCAATATATGCTTGCAGCCATTTCTGTATTACCATCGGATATCAGAGAGATTGTCTGATGATATCTGCATTCCATAGGGTCACCTCTCTTTGGAATGGGCACAAATATGGATCTCTTCCAGTCAGCCAGATAGTTGTCTTATAAATTTCTTGGCAGAGATGAGCAAGTGCCTCCTGTGCTGCCAGACTTTCTCGAAAGATTTCAATTTGTATTCCATCAATTCCTGGTGCCTTGTTCTTTGCCAATTCCTTCAATGCACCTTGGAATTCCTCCTTCTGTATCATTGGCTCTTGATGGTATGCTACCTCTTGAAATGGTTGAACATGAACCATTTCCTTTTGGTACAGTGACTCTGTGTATTCCTTCCATCTTCTCTTCATGCTTTCTGCATCATTCAATAATTTGCCCAAAGAATCTTTCAATAACGAGAGTCTAGCTTGAATTTTTTCTTCAGTTCCCCCAGCTTAAGAAATGCTGAGCGTGTTCTTTCTTTTTGGTTTTCTGATTGGAGATCTTTGCACATTTTAGCAATATTTGTCTTTATCTTCTCTAGCTGATCTTTGAAATTATCTGTTCAACTCTTGTACCTCCTCATTTCTTCCATTTGCTTTAGCAACTCTATGCTGGAGAGCAAGTTTCAGGGTCTCTTCTGACATCCATTGTGACCTTTTCCTTATTTCTTGTCATCTTAATGACTGTTTGCTTTCTTAGTGTATGATGTTCTTGATGTCATCCTACAACTCTTCTGGTCTTCAGTCTTTAGTGTTTAATGTATCAAATCTGTCCTTCAGATGATCTCTAAATTCAGGAGGGATATATTCAAGGTCATATTTTGGCTCTTGTGAACTTGTTTTCATTTTCTTAAGCTTCAGTTTGAATTTGCATATGAGTAATTGATGGTCATATTTTGCAATTTTGTCCATAGCTTCTCATGATATACAATCAAAAGCCTTTGTATAGTCAATAAAGCACAGGTAAACATCTTTCTGATATTCTCTGCTTTCAGCTAAGATCCATCAGATTTCAGCAATGATATCCCTTGTTCTTCGGTCTCTTCTGAATGCAGCTTGAACCTCTGGAAGTTCTATGTCAATATATAATTGTAGCCATTTCTGTATTACCTTTAGCAAAACGTTACTCACATGAGATATCGTAGAGATTGTCCGATGATTTCGCATTCCGTTGGGTCACCTCTCTTTGGAATGGGCACAAATAAAGATATCTTCCAATCAGTCATCCAGATCGCTATCTTCCAAATACCATGGCAGATATGAGTGATTGTCTCTTGTGCCGCCTCACTTTCTTAAAAGATTTCAATTTTGATTCCATCAATTCCTGGTGCCTTGTACTCTGCCGATTCCTTCAATGCACCTTGGACTTCCAATGTTGTCCATACAGAAATCTGTACCTGGACCAAGAAGCAGTTGTTCAAACTGAACATGGGAACACTGAATTGTTTAAAATTCAAAAAGGTATGCGACAAGGTTGTATTCTTTCACTATACTTATTCAACTTGTATGCTGAGCAAGTAATCTGAGAAGCTGGCTTATTTGAAGAAAAATATGGCATCAAGATTGCAGGAAAACTCATTAACAACCTGTGATATACAGATGATACAACCTTGCTTGCTGAAAGTGAAGAGGACTTAAGACATTTACTGATGAAGATCAAAGAGCACAGCCTTCAGTATGGATTACATCTTAATGTAAAAAAAACAAAAATCCTTAACACTGGCCTAATAAACAACATTCTTATCAATGGAGAAAAAGATTGACGTTGTCCAGGATTTCATTCTTCTTGGATCAACTATCAACACTCATGGAAGCAACAGTCAAGAAATCAAGGGACATATTGCCTTAGGCAAATCTGCTGCACAAGATCATTTTAAAGAGTTGAAAAGCAAAGATGTCAGCTTGAGGACTAAGGTGCACCTAACCCAAGCCTTGGTAATTTCAATAACCTCATATGCATGTGAAAGCTTAACAGTGAATAAGGAAGACCATAGAAGAATTTATGCTTTTGAGTTATGGTGTTGGAGGAGAATATTGAAAGTGCCATGGGCTTCCAAAAGAATCAATAGATCCATTTTGGAAGAAGCGCAGCCATAGTGCTTCTTGGAGGCCAAGATGGCCAAACTTCATCTCTCATACTTCGGACATATTGTCAGGAGGGAGCAGTCACTGGAAAGGGATAATAATGTTTGGTAAGGTGGAGGGTCAGATAAAAAGAGGAAAACTCCCAACGAGATGGATCGGCCAAGTTGCAGCATCGATGGACTCAAGCGTGGCAACAGTAGTGAGGTTGGCCCAGGATCGACCAGTGTTTCATTCTACTGTGCATAAGGTCACTATGTGTTGGTACTGACTCTATGGCACCTAAGAACAACAGTTGATGGTCTGTTTCACAGTCTGCCCCTGTCTTTATTTTGACTGATGATTTGGAGCTTTCCCATGGTCTCTTTCTGCAGATGTAGTCAATTTGATTTCTATGCATTCCATCTGGTGAGATTCATGTGTATAGTAATTTTTATGCTTTATAAAGAAGGTATTTGAAACGAACACATCATTGATTCTTCAGAATTCTATCATGCGTTCTCCAGCATCTTTTCTATCACCAAGGCCATATTTTCCAACTACTGATCCTTCCTCTTTGCTCTCCCAACCTTTGCATTCTAATCACCAGTAATGGTCAATACATCTTGATTGCATGTTTGATGAATTTCAGATTGAAGAAGTTGGTAGAATTCTTCTGTTTCATCCTCACTGGCTCTAGTGGTTGGTGCATAAATTTGGATAATAATGGTATTAACTGGGCTTCCCTGTAGGCGCATGGCTATTATCCTATCACAGACATTGTTGTACCTCATGACTGATTGCAACACTATTCCTCTTCAATTTGTCATTTCTGGCATAGTATACCATATGGTCATCAGATTCAAAATGGCCAATATCCATCTATTTCAGCTC
>NW_006408519.1:57007749-57012158 GCF_000296735.1 Chrysochloris asiatica
AAGTATTAAGGCCACAGCTAACTCCTGAACATGCCCAAGAAACAGAAACAGATAGCCATATTAGCACATGTCAAGAAACGAGATAAAGTGACTGAGACAAATGAACTGGAGTTAGACCTACACTCCATACTGGAAGGAGAGCAGGGGTTGGCAATGCCTCAGAAAGAATTCAGAAAAAAATGATTATAAAATATATCAAAACACTTAACAATGGAGTTGAGAAAAATAAGAAAGAAGTCAGAAAAGTGCTACAGGAACAATCAAATAACATAGATTCAGCATTGAAAACAATTAAAAACCCACAGAACAAGTCCAAATGATCAATAACAGAATATCAGAAATGGACAATACACTGAAAGGGCAAAGAAGTAGAATTGATGAGATGGAAGCCAGAACTAGTGAGTTGGAAGACAATTCTCTCAATACTACTAAGATAAAACAGCAAGCAGAAAAAAAGGTTAAAAAAATGTGAAGACAGTCTAAGATTCATGTCAGACAAAATGAAGAGCTATAACTTAAAAATTATCTACATTCCAGAACAGGAAGAATCACACAAGTCCACAGAGGAGATAGTTGAAGGGCTAATGGAAGAAAATTTCCCTAGCAACCTTAAAAGCAAAGTAAAATAAGTATTCAAGAAACTCAACAAGCCCCAGGAAGGATAGACCCCAAAAGAAAATCACCAAGACATATCGTAATCATTCTCGCCAAAATCATAGATAAGGAGATAATCCTGAAAGCAGCTAGGGAAAAAAGAAGTGTTACATACAAAGGGAAGCAAGTCAGATTAATTAAGGATCTCTCAGCAGAAACCATGCAGGTAAGAAGGCAATGGAGAGATACATATAAAGTCCAGAAAGAAAAAGGAAAAAAAAAAAAAACAAGAATCCTCTACCCAGCAAAGCTGTCAATCAAATACTATGATGCAATCAGAACATTTCAGGATAAACAAAAGCTAAGGGATTCTACAAAAACCAACCCTGTGCTGCAAAACATCCTAAAGGGAATTCTGTGGACTGAGAACCAACAAGAACAGACAACAATCAGAGATTGACATACATGGCAGCACCACCCAGAACTCAATTGACAGATGGAAGAGTCGAGAACAGAACAAAACTATAGGAACAAAAACAGAGGATCTGGGAGGTCAGTCTATGATCAAAACAATTACAATGTGAAAGAAGGTAAACATGTCGGAACAGAGGTCCAGGTGGTGAGAAGGTCAGGTAGATTACAGGATAAAATAGACTGTATTAAATGGAGGGGAAACTTAATGGGATATAAGATAACCTCAAAGAAAATTAACATTTCACAACATACCAAAAAAATGAAAATCCAAGAACATGGAAACATTAAAACCAGTAGGAAACTCACAAGAAAGAATACAAAAAGCATGAACCCAGCAAAGGAAGACACACAGAACAAAGACAGCAGCACCACAAAAAAATAACAGTAATGACAGCAATAAATCCATTCTGATCAATAATTACACTGAATGTAAATGAATTAAATGCACCAGTTAATTGATGAAGAGTGGCAGAATATGCTGTCTACAAGAGACACACCTTACACATAAAGACAAAAACAGACAAAAAGTCAAAGGATGGAAAAAAATATACTAATTTAATTGCAATGAAAAAAACAAGCAGGAGTGGCAATACTAATCTCTGATAAAATAAACTTTCAGGCAACAGCACAATAGATAAAGATGGACATTATCTCATGATTAAGGGGACAATTGAACAAGATGACATAACCATAATAAATACCTATGCTTCCAGTGAAAGAGCTCCATAATATATAAAGCAAAGTGTAATAGATTTGAAGAAAGAAATAGATGAATGTATAATAACAGTGGGCAATTTTAATATACCACTTTTGAAAATGGATAGAACAACCAGAAAGAAATTCAGCAAAGACAGAGAGGCACTAAACAACACACTCATCTAACTGGACCTCATAGATGTGTAGAGAGCATTCAACCAACAACAGTACAATACACGTTCTTTTCTAGTGGGCATGGAACATTCTCCAGAATAGACTGTGTGTTAGGCCACAAAACAACCCTCCACAAATTACAGACATCAAAATACTACAAAGCACCTCTCAGACCACAATGCTATCAAATTAGAAATCAACAATAGGAAGAACAAGGAAATAAAGTCAAATATATGGAAACTGAATAACACCCTGATTAAAAGTGACTGGGTAATAGAAGAAATAAAAGATGAATTCACAAATTTCCTAGAAACAAATGAGAATGAAAACACAACATACATAAACTTTGGGACATGGCAAAAGCAGTGCTGAGAGGACAGTTTATTGCAATAAATGCACACATCCAAAAAAGAAGAAAGAACCAAAATCAACATATTAACACAACATCTCCACCAACTAGAAACAGAACAGCAAATTAAACCTACAGTCAACAGTAGAAAGGAAATAATAAAGATTAGAGCAGAAATAAAAGACATAGAAAACAGAAAAACTATAGAAAGGATCAACAGGATAAGAAGTTTGTTCTTTGAAAAAATTAATAAAATTAACAAACATTTGGCAAGCTCACAAAAGAAGAGAGAGAGAAGACACAAATAACACGCTTAACAAATCACCTGGGTGATGTCACTACAGAACAAATAAAAATACAAAGGATAATAGCAGAAAATTATAAAGAGTTGTACTCCAATACATTTGAAAACCTAGAGGAGATGGATACCTTTTTATAAAAGCATAACCTACCTAAACTTTCACAGAGTGAAATAGAAAACTTGAACAGACTTATAACAAATGAAGAAATTGACCAGGTCATTAAAAAATTCCCAACCAAAGAAAGTTCAGGTCCAGATGGCTTCACTGGTGAGTTTTATCAAACATTCAGGGAAGAGCTGCCACGAATTCTACTCAAATTATGCCAGAATATAGAAGAGGATGGAAAACTCCCTAATGCAGTCTATGAAGTAGGCATAACCCTCATACCAAAACCAGAGAAGGAGAACACTAAGAAGGAAAATTACAGACCACATAACATGGATGAACCTTGAGGACATTATGCTGAGTGAAATTGTTGTTGTTGTTAAGTACTTTCGAGTGTGTTCTGACTCATAGCGACCCTACACAGGGTTTGTGAGGAGCGACTGGTGAGCTTGAACCACCGACCTTGCAGTCCAATGGCTTTGGAGTCTGGTGCATTAATCCACAGCGCCACATCTAGTCAGTCACAAAAGGACAAATATTGCATAAGACCATTATTGTAAAAGCTTAAGAAATGATACCCATACTAAAAGGGATAAAAAGAAAACTTCTTTGTTGGTTACTGGTGGGGTTGGAGTCAGGGGCTTGGAGAAAGTAGAGGGAGGTGACAGTAGAGCACAGTGTAGGGGCATACACATATTAGTTTAGGTGTTGGGAGTGCAGTACACAAGAAGGGGGAGGGGGTAGAAAAACAAGATAGATAGGGGAACACTGAGCCAGCTTTGAATGGACTAGATGGTACAGACGTTAAATAGTGATGCATGCTCAACCTTGGAATTCAGGGATCTGTGATACAGGGATCAAGGTATAGTTTGAAGAGGGAAATAATACTAAGATGCTTGACTGTCTTATGTATATTGGTTTCCCTTACTGACTACTGTAAAATGGACATTGAGTTAGATAGAAAGGAATGTTGAGAAACATGATTACAGAAAGCTTATAAGCCAGTCTTCAGCCTATAACTGATTGGAATACCTAAAAGAGGTTCTAGAACTTACCCAGTGAAACAGGCCTCCTGCGGAGCCTTTGAGGTATATATAGGACCTTAGGTGGAATCCTGAGCCCCATCTTCTGAGGTGGGAAATTCCCACTAGAAAGGACAAGCAGACCATACTGGAACAGCTAGGGTGACAGAAGATACATTTTCAAAGAAAGATTATCAGGAAAAAAAAAAAAAAAAAAGGCAGTATAACCGGCTACTACAAGAATAAACAAGTTGTTTGCCAGGAAGCCATCAAGACAAGCAATCAAATCCCTTCAGGACAAACCCCCTCTAAGACTGAAACTCAAAGGGAACACATGAGCAGGCATGTAAGCTTGCTGACAACCACATTGGTCTACTGGTGAGTGGAAGAGGGGGGAAGGCATCAGTGAAGAAATGAGCTGATTTCAACCACATTCTACAGACTCCCGTTGACCTGGAGATGAGAAAGAAAAGAGGAAGGGCTGGTTGGTCCAAAGTGTGGTGAGACGTGGGGACACCTGAGCCTATGGACAAGGACTCAGACACAGAGGGCTATAGCTGAGAGTGAAGAATCCAGCTGATGTGAAGTGAGAGGAGGTGCACAAGAACACACCAAGTTGTAGATAGTACCCATTTGACCTAGCCTCAATGGCTTGATAATCAGAACTCTACTAGAGGAAGATTAAAAAAAAAA
>NW_006408519.1:57013142-57022304 GCF_000296735.1 Chrysochloris asiatica
TTATAACGAAATGTGCCAAAATCTGAAGTTAGAAAACCAAAAGAATAGAACATGCTCAGAAATTATCAAGCTGAAAGAACTGAAAAAAACATTCAATCTTCCAGTAGCAATATGAAAGGAGTTTATAGACCAAATCCCAAATCTACTACTAATCTGTCCATTTGTCATACTCTTTTGATTTACATGTTGCTGTGATGCTCGAAGCTATGACACTGGTATTGTAAATCCAAGGAGGGTCACCTGTGTTGGACAGTTTCAGTGGACTAAGATAGATTAGGAAGAAGGGTAGATGGAATACTTTTGAATATTTAGATTCTGAAAACCATATAAATAGAAGCAGAACATTATCAGATATAGTCAGATGATAACATTACGAGTATTGCCAGAATATTGTCAGATATAAAGCTAGAAGATAAGCCCCTCAGGTTGAAAGGCATTCAAAATGCAACTGGGGAGAGCTGCTTCCTCAAAGTAGAGTTCATCACAATGATGTAAATGCAGTGAAGTTTTTGGAACCTTCATTGCTGAAGTGGCAAACCTCAAAATGAGTAGAAATGAGCTGTAAAGATCTGCTAATCTATCAATATGAGCACATGGATTATATGAAGCATGAATCTAGGAAAATTGGAAGTTGTCAAAAATAAAATGGAAAACATTAAAATGATGTTTTATACATTTGTGAGCTGAAATGGACTAGTTTTGGCATTTTGAATCTGATGATCATATAGTTACTATGCTAGGAACTACAAATTTAAAAGGAATGGCACAGCATTCCTAATGAAAAGAACATTTCAAGATATAGCTTGAAATACAGTGCTGCCTCTGATAGGATAATATCCACACCCCTACAAGGATGACCAGGGTCCTGGTGTGGCACTATGGGATAAAACACTAGACAGCCAAGTTCATTTGAACTGCAAGGTTGGTGGTTTAAACTCACCAGACACTCCTTGGAAACCCTATGAAGGGTTGCTGTAAGTTTAAACTGACTCGACTACAACAAGTAAGACCAATTAATACAACTATTATACAAATTTACACACCAACCACTAAAGCCAGTAATGATGAAATTAAAGGATTCTACAATTGAAGACTTCTTCAATCTAAAAGTGACCAAACATGCAATCAAGATGTATTTATAATTACTTGTAATTAGAATGCAAAGGTTGGAAACAAAGAGGAAGTATCAGTAGTTGGAAAATATGGCATTGGTAGTAGAAATGATGCTGGATATCCGATGATAGAAAACTTCAAGACATATGACTTATTTATTGCAAATACCTTTTTAAAACAACATAAAAGGTGATTATAAAATTGAAATATAAATGTATTCCATTCTCATCAGATGGAATACACAGGAATCAAATTGACTACTTCTGAAATGAAAGAGAAGCTAAATATCATTTGCCAAAATAAGGTCAGGGGCCAACTGTGGAACAGATCATCAATTGCTCATATACAAATTCAGGTTGATTAATAAAATTTAAAGAAGTCTACAAGAGCTTGAACATATCTCACCTGACTTCAGAGACCATCTTACAAAAAGATTTGATGCTTTAATACACAATGTTTGAAGACCAGATGTGCTGTAGAATGATACCAACAACTCAGACAGGGAGAAAGCAAAAGGTCATTGAAAAGACAGGAAAGAAAGAAAAAACTAAAATGGATGTCAGAAGATGATCTGAAACTTGCTCTTCAGGGTAGAGATACTAAAGTTACTGAAGGAATGTGGAAGCCAAACAGCTGAACAGAACATTTCAAAGGAGAACGTGAAAAGACAAGGTCAAGTGTTATAATGAAATGTTCAATGAACTGGAGTTAGAAAACTAAAAGGGAAAAATATGCTCAGCATTTCTCAAAATGAAAGAATTGAAGAAAAAATTCAAGCCTCAACTTGAAATATTGAAGGATTCCATGGGCAAAATATTGAATAATGAAGAAATCATCAAAAGAAGGTGGGAGGTATACACATAGCCACTGTATTATAAAAAAATGATCGATGCTCAACCATTTCAAGAAATAGCATATAAACAAGCACTGTTGGTACTGAAGGAAGAAGACCAAGCTGCACTGAAGATATTGGTGAAAACAAGGCTCCAGGAATTGAAGAAAAACAAATAGACATCTCTCAACAAACTGTTGTAGTTCTGCAGGTGCTCATGCTTCCCTGCCAAGAAACTTGTAAGACCGACCAGTTGATTGGAAGACAACCACATTTCTGCCCATTCCAAAGAAAGACAAGCCAACAGAATGTGAAAATCATCAAAAAATATCATTAATATTATATGCAAGTAAATTATTGCTAACGATAATTCAAAAATGACGAACAATACATCCACAGGAAACTTTCAGAAACTCAACTTGGATTCAGAAAAGGATGTACAATAGGGACATTGCTGACATCAGATGGATCTTGATTGAAAACAGAGAATATCAGAAAGATTTTTGCTTGTGCTTTATTGACTATTCAAATGCTTCAGCTGTGTGACTCATGACAAACTATGGACAACAATGTGAAGAATGAGTATTCCAGAATACTTGATTGTGCTCATGAGGATCTTGTACACAGTCCAAGAGGCAGTTGTTTGAATAGAACAAGGGGATATTGAATGATTTAAAATCAGGAAAGGTGTTTGCCAGGGCTATAGTCTTTCACCATACTTAATCAATCTGTATGTTGAACAAATAATTTGATAAGTTGATTTATATGAAGAAGAACACAGCATCAGGATTAGAGGGAAACTTATTAACCACATGTGATATGCAGATGATACAACCTTGCTTGCTGAAAGTGAAGAGGACTTAAATTACTGATGAAGATCAAAGACCACAGCTTTCAATATGGATTGCACCTTAATGTAAAGAAAAACAAAATCTTCTTGAGTGAACCAATAAATGACATCATGATAAATAGGAAAAAGGTTGAAATTTCAAAGACTTCATCTTGCCTGAATCCAAATCAACACTTAAAGAAGCAGCAGTCAAGAAATCAAGCAATGAATTTCACTATGCAAATCTGCTGCACATGACATCTTTAAAGTGTTTAGAAACAAAGATGTCAGTTTGAGAACTATGGTGTGCCTGACCCAATCCATAGTGGTTTCAACTGAGCCATATGCATGTGAATGTTGGACAATGAATAAGGAAAAACATAGACTAATTGATGCATTTGAGTTATGGTGTTGGAGAAGAATATTGAAAGTGTCATGGACTGCCATAAGAACATACAAATCTGTGCTGGAATTATAGCCAGAATGCTCTTTAGAAACAAGGATGAGGAGACTTTGTCTCTCATATTTCAGACATATTATCATGAAGGACAAGTTCCAGAAGAAAGGTATCATGCTTGGTAAAACAGAAGGTCAGAGAAAAAGTGAAACACCCCAATGAGATAGATGGACCCCTTGGCAATAGCGATGCTCTCAAGCATAACAACAATTGTGAGGACAGCACAGGATCTGGCAGTGCTTAATTTTGGAGGAAAGAAAGTTGCTGTGATTTGGAACCAACTTGAGGGCACCCAAAAACAACAACAAATGGGCAAAATATTTGAATACTCAGAAAGCATCAAAAGAAGATGGAATACCTTTACATAGTTGCTGTACCCAAAAGAATTGGTCAACATTCAACCATTTCAGAAGGTAACATATGATCAAGGACCTATGGTATTGAAGTAAGATATACCTGCAGTATTGTTGTTGTTGTTAAGTGCCGTCGAGTCAGTTCCAACCCATAGCGACCCTGTACAGGGTTTCCGAGGGTGTAAATCTTTACGAGAGTAGAAATAGGCATTACCAAAAATAAACCCTTAAGATTTGATGGAAGAGTAATTGAGTTGTGGTACTGTAGGTTAATGCACTGGTCTGCAAAGTCGGTTTGAAACAGAGGGTTGGTGGTTCAAGCTCACTATCCATTCCTGGAAAACCCTATACAGGGTTGCTGTGGGTCAGACCCAACCTGACAGCACTTAACAAGAACAACAATAAACTTATGCAGTGCTGAAGGCACTCATTTGTCTACGCCCCAAATTTTGAAGGCAGCTACCTAGCCAACTGACTGACAGATACCCATATTTGTGCCTATTCCAAAGAAAGCTGATCGAATAGAATACAGAAATTATAAAAAAAAATATCATTATTATCACACACAAGTAAAAATTTGCTTAAGATAAGTAAAAAACAGTTGAAGCAGCATATGGGCAGGAAGATGCCCAAAGTTCAAACAGGCTTTAGAAGAGGATATGGAACAATGGATATCATTGCTGATGCCACATAGATCTCGGCTGAAGCAGAGAATACCAGAAAGATGTTTACATGTGCTTTATTAACTATGCAAAGACATTCAACTTTGGATCATAACAAACTATGATTAACACTGCAAAGAATAGGAACGCTGGAACACTTAATTGTGCTCATACAGAACCTATACATAGACCAGGAAGCGGTTGTTCAAACAGGAAAAAGGGCTAATGCCTTGTTTAAAATCAAGAAAGGTGTACACCAGGGCTCTATCTTTTCACCATACTTACTCAATTTGTATGCTGAGCAGATAATTGAGAAACTGGATTATATGAAAAAGAATGCAGCATTAACAACCTGTGATATGCAGATGACATAATCTTGAGAGCTGAAAGCAAAGAGGCCTTGTTAATGAGGATTATAGCCTTACAAAGAATACAGCCTTCAGTATGGTTTACAACTTTACAACTCAATGTATAAAAAAAACAAAAATCTTCACAACTGGACCAATAAAAAATGTCATGATTAAGAGAGAAAAGATTGAAGTTGTCAAGGACTTCATTTTACTTGGATCCACATTCAATGCTCATGGAAGTATCAGTCAAGAAATTCAATGAAATTGACTTTCTGAAAGCAGAAAGTCAATCTGCTACACAAGATCTATTAAAAGTGTGGAAGAGAAGAGATGTGTTGCTTTGTTAAGATGTGTTTGACTTTGGCCATGGCATTTTCTATCACCTCATATGCCAGTGAAAGCTAGACAATGTGCAACACCTGAGAAGAACTGATGCACTTGAATTGTGGTGTTGGTAAAGAATATTTTAAGTAACATAGACTGCCAGAACAACAAACACAATTTTGTTCTTTTGGCAGTCCATGAAGTATAGTAAGAATGCTCCTTAGATGTGAGGATGTTGTTGTTGTTAAGTGCCGTCGAGTCGGTTCCGACCCATAGCGACCCTGTACAGGGTTTCCGAGGGTGTACATCTTTACGGGAGTAGAAAGCCTCATCTTTCTCCCGCGGAGCTGCTGGTAGTTTCGAACCGCTGACCTTAAGGTTCGCAGCCCGATTCACACTGGACAAGTTATTAAGAGGGACAAGTCCATAGAAAAGGACATCCTACTTGGTAAATTATGGTGATAGTGGTGTGCCGTGGAGTTGGTTCTGACTCATAGCAACCCTGTATAGGGTTTCTGAAGCTGGAAATCTTTACGGGAGCAGAAAGCCTCATCTTTCTCCTGCAGAATGGCTGGTAGTTTCAAACAGCGGGGCTTGATTGAGGTTAGCAGCCCGACTCGTAACCAAGAGGAAGAGTGGAAAAAATGGATTAAAAGATGAATTAGCAGTGATTGAACAGAAGGTTGAGTTGTGAGGATGGTGCCAGAGCAGGCCGTGTCATGTTTGCTCTCAGTCACAGTTGACTCATGACGCCCAACAACAACAATAGAGAAGGAATAGCCCACATGCCTTAGTTCTTTCAAATTTTTGAAGTTCATAGTAAAAATGATTGCAGGCGTTTTGGAAGCCAAGACTGCTCATTATTCATCTTTATATTTCCAGCTCTAGCAAATTGCATGGTATACTAAATATTTAAATAGACTTAGCCAAGAAGAATCTCATTTCTGTTTCCTTACAGCAAAATAGTATTTGATGACTCAGACAAAAAAAAAAAAATATGTCAACTGTGAAGCAATTCACTCATTGTAGAAGATAGTTGGAACATTTCTATTTTACCAGAGATCAAGAGAGATGTGAGGAATATAAGTGAACAAAAAACAAACAAACAAAAAAATCAAAGCAAAACCCAAACAAAAAATCTCTATATGCCTCACATTTATCTTTACTAGTGAATACTCTACAACATTAACTAATTCATAGAACACTTTCTGTAAGTAGTTACACATATCTCCTTTATAAACGATGTTGCTACTTATGTATAAAAAAGATGCAAAAGAGCACAAGTGTAGGAGAATTCAGAAATGAGTGGAATGACTATAGATGGTTTTCATAAATGCCTATGTTTGATTTCCTTATGTTTCTGTTTTATCAGAAAGGGACATTATAAGACATTAAGAAATCCCAGCATAGGGTTTATAGATGAAGGGAATATACAGAAGGGGGACTGGGGTGAGAAAGAAAGGAAGAAAGCCTAGCCTCTGGAATGACTACTACTAACATGTCAACAACAGATAACACACAGGCATTTGCCAACTCACAAATTCTGCCAATGTTCTCTAACTAGCAGTATTGTTTCCACTTGATAAATTCACTCTATCATTCCTACATGAGCTTGGAAACATTACCAAACTCAAAAGGTTCATGGGTGGAAGGATCACTCCTGAGAGCTTTCACCTATTTCCTGTTGCTAAGGAAACCATTTCTTTTGTACGTGTTCAGAATAGCAGGTTCCTTTGAATTCTGCCTTTCAAGCACTATTTTTTAAAGCAAACATATAGATATATAATCTGTATCTTGAAGCATACACTACTTTGTAATTTCTTTCTTGTGTCTGGAAAAGTTGCATCAAATTAAAGGTAATATATACCTGGAGATAAAAATATTGAGGTTAGATAGTTCTATTTTGTTGTTTTATATTTTATAAAATCTACAGCGCTTCCCAAGCTACAAAACCATTGTTAAGATATAGTTATGATCTGTGAATATGTATCTATGAACCCTGACTGAAGTCATTTACAATTTCTGGTATTTGATAGAATTGAGAACAACCACATTTAATCAACCTATAGTGACACTTATTATACATTAACACAATTATTTATAGACCCTTTACTGAAACGATAATATGTTTTAAAAAACATATTACAGAAATGCCCAAAGTTTATATCTTTACATATTTAGTGGAAAGCTTATGTATGAAATGCGAACGAGCGTCTTTCAAAGATGAAAGATGAGTATTGGAGCTCTATTATATCCCATGATTGTCCTGTATATTTGCCAGTCATTAACAACAGCATGTGTAGACATTGGCCATAAATACTAGCTGATTTCATAACTTGGATTGTAAATGCTATAATTATATGTTGTAATTCACATTATACATCTGAGAATTGTTGCCCAGTCCACAGCTTTATTACAACATTCTCATTAATGTCCTGTTTATTCAAGATCTTTCAAAGAATTCCTTTGAGCACCCATTATGATATTTTTAATTATACTCTTACATCTCTTCGAAATGCGTTGGACCTGTCTTACATGCTTTGATGTGCATGGTGTCCTAAAAACCACAGATTACAAACCCAAATTACATCACCACAAAGTTAAAATGGTTTTGATTATTGTATCTAAAATGCAATTTCCTTCCTATGCTTGTCTATTCAGTGATTATAGTTTCTCCTATAAAAAAAAAATTGTTTCCAATTTCACTTCTAGAGAAAAGTATACTCCTATGCTTTAAATTGACTTATTTAATTGACTTCTACAATTGTGTACTATTATGCTTACTTATTGGAGTTGCCTATTGCTTTCAGTCTAATAGTCATTGATATAATGCCACATTTCCTACAGAGACAATGTTGTTTTATGCACAAGGAAAAATATTAAATCATAAATGTGTTTTAATTTCAAGGAGAGTACTTTACTGTTATGAGTGAGAATGCACAATAATTTTGTTAACTTACTGCTTGTCTCACATTAGATGCTCAGTGAAGGTATTTGCTCAGTAATGTTCACATTTGAGGGTGCACACTTCTTACCATTTGGTTAAATAATGGATTTATAATTTCAATATTTGATATAATTTCTTTCCATAGATAGCATAGTCACTCTTATTTCACTAGTTAGTAGTATATTGGCACTTTGATTTTAAAAACAAAGCAATTGCTTTGGCTCATCAGCTTTCTATTTTGCCTCTGGTAGTATACAAGTTTAGTTCGATGGCTTTTGTTGGCTTATTGCACTTTAATTAGCATGATGCCGGATGCCTTTAGCAGCTTGCTGCTATGCTATCCTTAATTGAAATCTTTCTCTTGTGTCTGTGATGATTATGCCACCTTGATTCCTGGACTGGCTGCTCTTCTGGAGGTATGTGGCAATGTTGCATTAACCTTATGAAGCTGGTGAGTTTGATTAGCAGAATCAGATGAGTGGCTATGAGAAAGCAGGCACTTAACTCTAGTTAGGGTTTCAAAACAGTTAATTCGGGTTTGCCACCCCACACTGAAAATTTTCATTTCTTCTGATATACATAACCAGAATCTACATTTTAACAAGATTCCCAGGTGTATATTACACTAATAACCATGGGAGTAATAAGAATCACCAGGAGATCGGGTTATCACATGGGTGATAGATTCTGATTCAGTATATCTGAAGTGGAAATGCAAATTCTCAGCAAAGGACCGAAAGTGGAATGAAATGGTTCTAAGTCCTGATACTAGTATCTTTAAATGCATTTTACAACTTGCCAGTTTATCTTAATACTGTCAGTATGGATGTACTCACATACTATTTACTGTATAAAATGAAATTTATAGAGTGAAATTGTATGCATACACTTTGATTTAAAAGTTATAGCTTTAGAATGCTTACTCAAGATATTACCTCTCATTTTAAACCCATTAGTAAACAGTTTAAGGAGCTCTGGTAGCATAGACACTATGAATAGGGCTGCGAACCGCAAGGTCAGCAGTTCAACACTACCAGCTGTTCCATGGGAAAAAGATGAGGCTTTCTGCTCCCGTAAAGATTTACAGCCTCGGAAACCCTGTACAGGGTCACTATGACATAACAACGACAACAAGTGAACAGTTTAAAAAGCAAATGAAGGTATACCAAATAATCTTTTTCCTGTCCCCCTTTCCTTTGATTTGAAAATATTTTTACAACACATTTTAAGGGGTAGTTTCTTCTTTTATGGTTATCCTACACTTTTTGTTTTAACACACTAGTTCACTTTTTACA
>NW_006408519.1:57022894-57025167 GCF_000296735.1 Chrysochloris asiatica
TTCTGTAGGGTGATTGGATTAAACATGACGTGATTAGATTAAAAAGAGGAGTCCTTCTATTATACATATGTATATACATACATAGGAGTCCTGATGTGGCACTGTAGGATAAGTACTGGACTACTAACCTAATTATCTACAGTTCAATACTACCAACAACTCCTCATCACAATATACAGCATCACAAGGCATAGGAGTTGACTTGATGTCATGTAGCAACAGTAATTCCTTTATAAATGTTTGATAAAATTCTCAAGTGAAATCACCAGATTTTCTCAGCTAATTGCTGGCCAAACTAGACCCTTCAAAATCTAATGATATACAAATATATGTTGACCACTACCAGCCATTCTGTGGAAGCAAGACGAGGCTTTCTGCTCCCATAAAGATTTATAGCTTCAAAAATCCTATACAGGGTCACTATGAGTCCAAACCGACTCCATGGCACACAGGCACCATCACCATATCCGTTAGGAATGTATATGCAAAAATCCTCAACAGAATACTAGTATAGCAGAATCCAATGGCATATTAAGCGTCATACACCATGATTTGTTGTTAAGTGTCACCAAGTTGATTCCAACCCATAGCGACCCTGTATAGGGTTTACAAGGAGCAGCTGGTGAGCTTGAACCACCAACCTTGCAGTTCAAACGACTTTGCAGTCTGACACATTAGCCCAGAGCGCCACACCAGGACTAAGTGAAATTTATTCCATGAATGTAGGAATAGCTCAAACTTTGAAAATCAATCAACATAATACTTTACATCGAAAACAAAAAGGAAAAGAACTACATAATCATCTCTAGGGAGGCAGAACAAGAATTTCATAAAATCCAATGCCTATTCTTGATGGGATACCTAAAGTAAATTGGAATTGAAGGGCATTCTTCATTATGATTCAGGGCATATATGAAAAGCCAACAGCCAACATTACACTTAATGGAGAAAGATTGAGAGTTTTCCTCTGAAAACCAGGAGCAGAGCAAAGTGCTGATTCTTACCACTTCCATTCTGTGTTTTATTGGAAGACCTAGTCAGAGCAATTAGAAAGAAACTAATGGTATCAAGATTGAAAATACATAAATCAAGTTATCTCTATTTGTGGATAACATAATCCTACATTTAAAAAAAAAAAAAAAAATCCCACAGAGTCTGCAAGAAAATTCCTAGAGCTAATAGAAAAAAATAGCAAAAAAGTTGGGTACAAGGTCAACAAGCAAAAGCCAGTTGGGTTTCTATAAATTAGCAATGGGAAATATGAAAGAAATTTGTAAAACCAATTCCATTTATAATAGCATCTAAGAAAATAAAATACCTATAAGTAAATTTCACCAGGGATGTGAAACACTTATACAATGAAATTTATGAAACACTGCTGAAAGAGATTTAAAATAAAATAAATAGAAATATGTTCTGTGTTCATCAATTAGAAGACTTAATCTTGTAATAAACCAGTGCTATCCAAATAATTCTGCAGATTGAATGCATCCTGATCAAAATTCTAGCAATCTTCTTTACAGAAATAGAGAAACAAATCTTCAACTTTACATAGAAAGACAAAAGGCCAGAAATAACTAACACAATGTTAAAAAAGAAGAATGAAGTAGGAAGACTCACACTTTCTGATTTTAAAACATATTAGACAGCTATAATATTAAAAAAACACACACACACACACACAAAAAAAACTGCCTAGTTCTGGTATAAAAACAGACATAAGAGAGAGCTCCAGTTTTGACAGGCAGCAGATAGCCAGGTAGGAAAGGCTCCATGGGGGAGGGATTGAAAACTCCAAGAAACTGTGCTCACGGACCACCATCAGAGCTTTGGATCTAGCATAATATACAGGGTGTTAGTTTCTCGCACACACAAGTGAAATAAATCACGATATAAAGGAAAATACAGTCAGTTAGGAAAGGCTTGAGACGGGACTCCCTCTGGAGTCACCCCTCCCAGGCATAGTTCAGAGGTTGGGGCTACAGCCAGACTGGTACAAGGAACGGTGCTAAAAGTGAGGCAGTGAATTTTGTAAAAGGAGGTGCAGGTGGATTCTACACATTTTTCCTCCTCTTTTCTGTTGAGCCTTCTTTGCCAAGCCCAGACACCTTCAGGCTAGGGGCTGCGCACCCCACCCACCCACCCCAAAAAATAGTAAATAGTACAATGCTGAGCCTATAACTTTCCCATGGCACAGAAAGAAAGAGCTTGGAAGCTGTTTATGAAGTCAACCTGTGGGTCCCAGCCCTAAAGTTAACTTGTGAGGGACCCTT
>NW_006408519.1:57030777-57032738 GCF_000296735.1 Chrysochloris asiatica
ACCCTACCAAGAGGCAGTGATGCCAGGGATTGAGACAGAGACGATGACGGGGACAGATGGAGTGGCTGGGGACACTGGACTCAGGGAGGGAGAACAGCTGTGTGCTGGTGGCCGGGGGGCGGGCCTGTGTATTGTACCCTTTGGTTATTTGATGATGCATGGAGGGTATTATAATCATTGCAATGAAACAAAATACAATAGGATGAGTGTAATGTTTATGTTCTCCCATGTAAACCTCACAATAAAAACTTAAAAAAAACAAAAACATAAGGCCATTGAAATAAAATTAAATATCCAGAAACGAACTCACACATGAGTTGTCAACAGATTTATAATATTCGAAGATAAAATATATGCTTTTCAATGAACATTTTTGAAAATAATGGATTTCTACTTGTGAAAAAATGAAATAGCATTCATGCCTAATATCATACACAAAATCAAATCCAAAATACATTAAATACCTAAATGTTAAAACTAAGACCAAAATTCTTAAAGACAGTTTCAGTGGACAATGGTTTCAGGCCTAGCTTTAATTGGTAGATTATCCCATATGATAACAAAAGCACAAATAACAAAAGAAAAACTAAATAAATGATACTTCATAACAAAATATTAAACATTTGCTCAATGGAAAGACAAGCTACAAACTGAGATTATCTTCAGAAAACATACAAGTGTTAAGAATTTAATAACTAATGTTGTTGTTGTTAAGTGCCATTCTTACCCATTGCAGCCCTATATGGGGTTTCCAAGGAGCGGCTGGTGAGTTTGAACCATCAACTTGTGGTTCGAACCAACTTTACAGTCCAGTGCATTAACCAAGAGTACCATGCCAGGGCTTCTCAATAACCAGTATATGTATAAAGTTTTGGCAACTTAACAACAAAAAGACAAGTAACCCAGTCATAAAATGAGCAAAGGATGTGAATAAATATTTCACCTAAGAGAATATTTAATTGACCACCAAACCTATGAAAAAAATTTTCACCATCATTAGCCACCAGAAAGTTACAAATAAAAATCACAGTGAGATACCATTTCAGCTCTGGTAGTGTAGTAGGTTATGATTTGGGTTGCTTACTGCAAGGTCAGCAGTTCAAACCTACCAAGTGCTTCACAGCAGAAAAATGAGACTTTCTGCTCTCATAAAAATTTACTGCCTCACAAGCCTTACACAGGGTCACTATGAGTTAAATGTACTCCATTAAACTTGACCACTACCACCAAGATATCTAATAGTCCTGTTGTGGCTCCGGAACAGTAGCAGCCAAGGTCAAAACCATCAACCACTCTCAAAAATTCTTTGCAAGGTCACTATGAGTCAGAACTGACTTAACAGCATAATAATAACAACAACAAAGACACCTAAAACAAACCAGTTTCAGTAAAATCCAGTGTAACTCATAAAGACCCTATAGAACCCAGTAGAACTGTCCCACAGAGTTTTTAAGGCTATAATTTTTTTTTTTAAGTTTTTATTGTGAATTGAGGGATAGTTTATATGGGAGAACATCTATTTTACAATCATCGTTTCATTGCAATGATTACAATCTCCTCTGTACATCATCATTCAACAGTATTTGCTTCTAATGCCTCTGTGGTTTTTTTTGGTGGGGAGAGGGGGTGTACACAAAAACACCCAGGAATATATAACAATTTAAACACCCAAAGGGTACACTCTGTAAGCCTGCCTCCTGGCTGCCAGCACTCAGTCTTTCTCTTTCCAGGAGTCTAGGAGTCCTCAGCTGTTCTCTTTCTCCATGTCCTCATCTCTACCTCCATCTCTGGTGTTACTGCTACTCTGGAAAGGGTCCCACATTCTGCTTGGGCTCTTCTCTCTTAATAACCCTAGGGTACTCTGTTCCTGGAATGTAAGATTAACTACTCTCCCAATTTTGTTACAAAACTCTACCTTTACAGTTGTGACAGTCACAATTAGCCATGGTAACAATTACTCA
>NW_006408519.1:57034393-57041127 GCF_000296735.1 Chrysochloris asiatica
AATTTTCATTATTATTATATAGACTATATATATGTTATGATGAGGATATGGAGAAACTTAAATCCATGTCTCCTGCTAGTGGGAATGCAAAATTGTGCAGCCATAATGGAAAGCAGTGTGGCAGTTACTCAAAAAAAACTAAAAAGAGAATTACCGCTTAATCCAACAATTTCACTCTAGGTAATATACTCAGAAGGCTTGAAAGCAGATACTTAAACAGATGTATATATATATACACTAAAGTTCACTGTATTATTATTCACAATAGCCAAAATATGAAAACAACCTAAATACCAAAAAATGGATGAATGAATAAATAAAATGATAAATACAAACAATGAAATACTATTCTGTCAGTGATAAAAATGAAATCTTGATATTGTTATAATATAGATAAAACTTGAATACATTATTCTGAATAAAATAAGTTAATCACACAAGCATAAATTTTGTATGATCTCACTTACAACAAGGATAATCAAATATTTGGTGACTAAAATTTATTAGTGGTTACCAGGCATAGAAGTTTGGTGTGATGCTGTAAGATAAGGCACTGGACTGCAAATTTGGTCTGAACCACAAGGTTGGCAGTTCAAACCCACCAGCTGCTCTTAGGAAACCCTATACTGTGTCACTATTAATTGGAATCAACTCCAAAGCACTAGATAATAACAACATCAACCAGGAGCATGGGGGATAATGAGGAATGGCACTTAATTACAACAATAATAAACCCAAACTCAGTATTCTGCAAACAATAAGTGTGCTGCTCCCCATTATCCCCCATACCCCTGGTTATTGTTATTATCAAGTGCTTTGGAGTTGGTTTCAATTCATAGTGACACAGTATAGGGCTTCTGAGGAGCGCCTACTGAGCGTGAACTGCCAAACTTGTGGTTCAAACCAACTTTGCAGCCCAGCACATTGACGCACAATGCCACACTAGTACTCTGAGTATGGGTTTATAGTGATGGAGAAATTAAATTGATTAAGGGTAAGGTTACAGCCTACTAATGTTCCCTTTGTTGTTAATTGCTAGCCTAATTGATTCCAACTCATAGTGACCCTGTGCACAACAGAATGAAACACTGCCCTGTCCTCAAAACTGTCGCTATATTTGAGCCCCCTGTTGTGTCAATTCACCTCATTAGCGTCTTCCTATTTGCTTTGCTGACCCTACACTTTTACAGACATGACATCTTCCTTGAGGGTCAGGTTCCTCCTAACAACATGTCCAAAGTAGGAGAGATGAACATCTCACCTTACTCATTTCTAAGGAACATTCTGGCTGTACTTCTTCTGGGATAGACTTGCTTGTTCTTCTTGCAACCAACGGTACTGTCAATATTCTTCACCAGCACTGTGATTTAAATGCACTGATGTTTCTATGATCTTCTATTTTTATTGTCTAACTTTCACATGAATGTGAGGGTATTGAAACTATCATAGCTTGAGTGAGGCACACCTTACTCTGTGAAGTGATATCTTCATAATTGAACACTTTAAAGAGCTGTTTTGCAGAAGATTTATATTCTTTGGCTTTTTTTTCTTAGATTTTTTGCTTCCATGAATGTTGTTAGTGGATTCAAGCACAATGAAGTCTTTAACAACTTCAACATTTTTTCCCTTTATCATGATATTTGTTGGTCCACTTGTGAGGATTTTTATTTTCTGTACATTGAAGTGCAATCCATACTGAAAGTTGTAGTCTTTGATCTTCATCAGTATTTTAAGGCCTCTTAACTTCTAGAAAGCAAGATTGTGTCATTTGCATATTACACATTACTAAAGAGGTGTCCTCCAATTCTGAGGTCATGTTCTTCTTCATATGTTCCAACTTCTCAGATTATTTGCTCAGCACAGTTTAAATAAGTATTGTGAAAGGATTTTAAACCATTCAGTGTCCTTTTGGTTTGCTTGAAAAACTACCTCTTGGTCTGTGTACAGGTTGCTCATAAGCACAATTAAGCGTTCTGGAATAACCATTCTTTGCAATGTTATTAATAGTTTGTCATGATCCACACAATTGAATATTTTGTATAGTCAATAAAGCACAAGTAAATATATTTCTGGTATTCTGTGCTTTCAGACAAGATCCATCAGACATCAGCAATAATAGTCCTCATTCCATGTCATCTTCTTAATCTACCTTGAATATCTGGCAGTTCCATCTCAATGTGTTGATATTAAATTAACTTCAGCAAAATTTTGCATGCATGTTGTATTAATGACGTTTTCCAGTGATTTCTGCATTCCAGTGATTCATCTTTATTGGGAATAGACACAAATATGAATTTTTTTACAATTGACTAGCAAGGCTGCTTTCCTCCAAATTTCTTGGCATAATTCAGTAAGTGCCTCCAGTGCTGCATTACTTTGTTGAAACTTTTCAATTTGTATTTCATCAATTTTTGAAGTCTTGTTTTTTGCCAATTTATTCAATGCAGTTTGGAGTTGTTTCTTCAGCGTCATCTGTTCCTCAGCATATGCTTCCTCTTGAAATGGTTGACTTTCAACTAATGCTTTTTGGTACAGTGAATCTATGCATTCCTTCCATTTTCTTTTCATACTTCTGGCATCATTCAATATTTTACCCATAGAATCCTTCAGTATTGAAATTCAAGGCTTGAAATTCAGTTCTTCAGCTTAAAAAATGCTAAGTGTGTTTTTCCCTTTTGGTTTTCTAACTTCAAGTCTTTATAAAATTTCATTATAATACCTGACTTTGTCTTCTTGAAGTGCCCTTTGAAACTTTTGGTTAAGCTTTTATACTTCTTCATTTCTTACAGTTGCTTTAGCTTCTCTAAGCTCAAGAATAAGTTTCAGAGTCTCTTTTGACATCCCATTTTGGTCTTTTCTTTCTTTCCTGTCCTTTCAATGACCTTTTATTTTATTCCTGTATAATGTTCTTGATGTCATCCCACAACTTTTCTGGTCTTCAGTAATTAGTGTTTAATGTATCAAATTTTTTCTTGAGGTGGTCTCTAAATTCAGATAAGATATAGTCAAGGTTGAATTTTGGCCCTTGAGGACTTGTTTTAATTTCCTTCAGCCTCAGCCTGAACTTGAATAATTTCTATCACCAAGGCCATATTTTCCAATTACTAATCCTTCCTCTGTTTCCAACGTTTTTATTCCAATCACCAGTAATTACTGATTACATGATTGATCAATTTAAGACTCAAGAAGTTCGTAGAATTCTTCAGTATCACTATCACTGCTTTTAGTGCACAGATTTGAATAGTGGTATTGCTTTGTCTTCATGTAGGTCTTTTGATATTATCCTATCACTTATCTATAGCTTGAAATGCTCTTTTTGACAATGAACATGATGTCATTCCTCTTCACTTTGTCATGACTGGCATAGTAAAACATATGGTTGTCTGATTCAAAATGGCCAGTACCCATGCATTACAACTCAATAATGTCTAGGATATTGATCTTATGTGCTCCTTTTCATTTTTTTATTACTTCTAATTTTCCTAGATTCATAATTTGTACACTCCATGTTCCAATCATTAATGGATGCTAGCTGTTTCTTCTCATTCTGAGTTGTCCCCCAACAGCAAATTTAAGTCCGGAATTATTTGCTCCATTCACACTATTAAGGTTTGCTCTACTTTCCCAGCCATATTTTTGAATGCCTTCCAACCTGATGGCTACATCTTTCAACAATGTTCTACTACTATTCATAAGGCTTTCAGTGGCTAACCATTCAGAAGTGGTTTATTTCTCCTTTCTAGTTTGTCTTAGTCTGGAACCTGTCCAAAATGGATGAGCCTGCTGATAATTAAAATACCAGTGGCATATCTTCCAGCATCACAGCAACACACAAGCCATCACAGTATGGCAAATTGACACATGAGTGTTTTATAGTGATGGAGGTATTACATTGATTAAGTATAAGTTTGCACAGTCGATTAACACAATTATTGACAATAAGTTCTAGACCTGTAAAACATTGATTTGGCAAAAGTTGTGTGATATATAGACTTAACACATTGACAAATAAGAGTATTTACTGAGACTTCTTCAGTACTACCAAATAATCCATTGGATTTGGTTCTTTGGTTTGGAGGTATAGGGTCATGAATTCGCATACCAGCTCAACTAACTGACCTAGTAAAGTGTTTAGTGCTTCTTTTCTACATCCTAGATTATTTTTTAAAAGAAAACTGCTAAAGGATATTTATCTGTTATGTTTAATCCATCACAGATATTTCTATATATTTTATATAAACATAATCTGTATATTATATTTAATTTTGTTTGCAATTTTTCTATGTGTCTGTCAATTCATTCCTCATGAATAGCACATTGTAAGTCTTTGTTTCAATATGTGTTCCCTTACTTTTTTCTTTTTATATGCTTTCAGATTTTACCTTTTTTTCTTCTCCTTCCTGTATTTTCTCCCTTTACTCAAACTTTTACTCTCACTTTCAGTTTCATAAGTAATTCCTCACATGCCTTTTGGTTTCTCACCCTTTCACCTCATAGTGCAAAATTACTCTTACTCCCCTCCCAGAAAATTACTTTCCCTTTCATCTTGTACCTTTGGCATTCATTTCCTGTGGGGTTTCATCACAAACAGCAGCAGGTGATATTAACTGTTGAAAAGCCATGTAAAAGAAAAAAAATTATAGGCAGCAGTTATTATAGCTAAAACATACACACTTATTTGTGGTTCTACGTACTGTTATTATTATGTTTTTCTTAGTGCTTTACCTTAATAATTTACATAATTTAGTAACAATGAATTAAAGAGAGAAGGTACGCTAAAGTACACATAATAATTTTGCTTTTATAGGATTCTCAGATATAGTGGACAAAATCAGAATAGCCAGCTTGGAACTTTAAAATGGATAATGTTGTATCAAAACAACAAACGTTCTAAGTACAATTCAAAATTTCCAAATTTGACAGGAAGTCCCTTTCTAACATACCAGTCTCTAGATCGTCTTAATTGTTATAACAATGGCCTACCACTGCTGTTTTGAGTTTTTTATGGACCATTAAGTTTAGTGCAAAAGTCATAAATAATCTGTAAAAGCTACCCAAATTATAACTATCTGTGGTTTTCTTTAGGCCAAGAATATGTTTTTAAAAACACACCCCATTGAATGGAAAACTATTAACCATGAAAGCATGCCAAGCATTCTATTAGTTTAAAGTTTTCCTAGCTATTTAAGTGTTTTCACCAAACTCTTCTTCAACTAGAAAGTTATGCAAATTAACAACAAATATCCTCCAAATTCTTATTAGCAGCATTCAAATGAGCTTGCCATCTGAAATTGGAAAACCTCCACTTTCAAGTATTTTATTTGAGGATGATCCACAAAAGTAATTTACAACAAAAGCACAATTGTTCTTTCAACTTCACAAGATCATAAAACTCCAATCTACCTGAGTTAAACTAATGCAGCTGAGTGCCATTAATATGTTTACCCAGAACACTGAAACATCAAAGACAGAAACATCTGTATTATAAATCAGACTTTATTTTATTTAAAAAATAAAAATTATGCAGTTCTTTTCATTTTCGATGTCTAACAAATTTCCTGGATCCCCAGGCTTTCTGAGTTAAGGCCGCAGCACTGTCAAGCCTGCAGACAAAAGATAAAGCTGATAGCAGCCCTTCTTTTCTAATTAGAATGAGAGATACTAAGATTATTTGTGGTTTATGCCACATCTCATTTAAAACTGATTTCCAATATGCACCTTTCCTTACAAATGTACTAAAAGGTCACAAGAGCAATCTAATATTTAGCATATGGCATAAGCAAACGTAAGTCAGATCAATTATATGTACCTTTTTATTAAAATGTAAATTGATATTATTTATAGTCTTTTATCTGAATGAAACAGTGCCCAGATAAACAAATTCTAGTTTTTAAAAAATTAATCATTATAGAAAATTAGGATTGCTATGAACTAGATATGTATAATAGCTGTTTTCAAATTTTGATTCTTCAGCCAAAAATTTTTTGTTTTTCACAAATGGAATATTGCACAGAGTTTTAATCTGTACATTGCTTGTTGAATACACCTACACTCATTTGTCTGTAAATGTATGAAGTAACTCTATAACTTTTATTACACATCCATCAACAATAAGAACAATGAGAAGTATTTATAAATACTAAATGGAAATCATGAGTATAGATGCTGATGGTTTTATTCAGGCTCAACATAACATTAATTTTCTGAGTTTTATGTGGTTTGCTCATAGCCAAAATCAACGTGATTCACCCAAATAAATAACTGTAATTATTATTATTATTATTTTAACTGCTAATCTCATTCCTTCTACTCAGTTTTCATTTAAACTGATCTTAGAACTAAAAAGAAGCGTGAGATATGATTTTATCTAATTTAAACACAAGTATCTGCAGGGTCCTCATATTTTCCTAAGCAGTTAACATGGAGATAGGTGATCCTTTTCTCAGCAAACTTCAATCTTATCTTCATTTTAAAGAAAATTCCTTAAAAATGTATACCGCAACATTATGAGCTAATCAATTATGCTGTGTAATTTCTTCAAATAGCCCAAAGGTTATTACCATGAATATCAGCTCCTTATTTACAAATAGTTAAATGTATTTTGTTTTAATAATTGAATTAAAATTGTGATTTCATTGCTAGTACATAAACATGCTTATTTACCAAGTTAATAGCACAGTTGTACTTGTTAAAAAGTCCATAAATTATTTCAGCTGATAGTTTCAAACTGCTGA
>NW_006408519.1:57041531-57047556 GCF_000296735.1 Chrysochloris asiatica
TTAACATCAACGACAATATAGACTCCTGGTGTGGTGCTATAGGATCAGCACTGAACGTTGGACCACAAAGTCGGCAGGTCAAACCCACAAGCTTCTCCTGGAAACCCTTTTGAGGGTCCCTATGAGTCAAAAGGAGTCCAGGTATGGCGCTGTGGGTTAATGTGCCAGACTGCAAAACCCTTTGAACTGCAAGGTTGGCTGTTCCTGCTCACCAGTCGCTCTTCGGAAACCCTGTATAAGGTCGCTATGGGTCGGCTCCGACTCGACGGCACTTAACAACAACAACAGTAATGAGTCAAAAACTACTGAACAGCACTTAACAAAAATGATGTAACATATAAAAACAGCAACTTGCAGAAACAGAAAAACTTAAATGTTAAACCTAACCTAAAATCTTCAAATTATATATCAAATTGGACATTTATTTTTTTAAAGTACAAATATTTTAAAATTATAATGTATATGAAAGGCAAGTAAATTTATCAAATAAACAGCGCTATTGCCAATAGTATTGGGTTTAATATATGCTTTTCCAATAACTGTATACCATTCTGCCCTCAAACATAAATTAATTTACTCTGAAAACTGAATTTATTTTCATTTTCTGATTCCAATTTTGTTTGTTAGTTATAATGAATAAGACTAACCCCTTCATTTTTAAATAAAAATGCTAAGGGATATATTTTCACTTAGATTTTTAGATTTCTTCAATGTAACATTAGAATTTGGCCTGTGCTATAAAACTACTTAGGAAACATTTACTGCATGAAATCCATGCCATACGTAACTTATAAAATATGAATCCCAAAAGTTAATGATTAGCATCACCCTTTTGTTTTATTTTATATCACTGTCTGCCTTTCAATGAATATGGGCATTTGGGGAATATCACCTTCCTTTTATGTCTCTTCACCAGGAAGGTCAACGTCCAAACAACTAATGGCCTACAAATTTTAATAGAAAGCTGATTTTAAAATGTTTCCACCTAGTTGCAGAATGTTACATAAGCTAAAATAACTATTAAGGAAAATCTAGCATTCCCTAAAACAAGGTGGATCATGAGCTTTATAGTCAAGACTGTGAAAGTTCTTGTAAATTTTCTAACTTTTCAGTTATTTGAAATAATATGGAACACAATTGCCAGAATGCAATTTTTTTATACATAAAATTTCTTCATACCTCAAGACAAGGAAGTATATTAAATATTTCAAATACGTTTCTCTCTCTGTGTTTATCTGTCTATGTATATTTGTATCTGCTATTGTTAAGTGCTGTCTTTCCAATTCATAGCAACCCTGTGTAGGGATTTCGACCCTGTGTAGGGTTTCTTGTCAATGTACTAAAATTTTTTTGGGGGGGAAGCTTTTTATTTATGTTGCAGCTGTTAAGTGCTGTCGGGATGCTTCCAACTCAGAGTGACCCTGTATAAGATTTCCAAGGAGCGGGTAGTGGGTTTGAACTGCTGGACCTTTTGGCTAGCACTCCAGTGCTTATCCTACAGCACCACACCAGGATTCTTTTTTATTTATAATCACTACTATCTCTTAAGAAGTCCTGGTGTGGCACTGTGGGTTAATGTACTGCATTGCACAGTTGGCTTTAACTGTAAGGTTGGGAGTTCAAGCTCACCAGCTGCTCCTTGGAAACCCTATACAAGGCCGCTATAGGTTGGAACCAGCTCAGTGGTACTTAAAAAGAACAACAACTATTTCTTACAGGTAATTATTTCATCCTAATGAAAGAAAGTACCATTTATTAAGCATACACCTCAAACAAAAACAATAAGTTGCATTAAGTAGAACCATAATGCAATACATTACCTCTCAGCATTAGTCTATTATTGAACACCATTCAGGGGTGTCACTAGGCATGTTGTCATCTAGTGTGGTAACTCAGAGTGTCACCAATCCCTATGGACCTCCTACCAAACCAGAATACATAGCATCTCTTCTACTGCTGGGCTACTACTCTGTACCACCCAGTCCAATAGATTTTAACTCACTGTGACCCTGTATAGGGTTTCTTTGACTGTAAATCTTTACAGGAGTAGAAAGTCTCATCTTTCTTCCAAGGAGCAGTTGGTGGATTTGTACTGATAACTTTCTATTAACAGTCCAACACATAAGTGACTATGCTACCAGAGTTCCTGTGAAAATCCTTAGTAATATTTGTTATAAATTTTAACCATAAATAATATTGTGATCATAAATAAAAACAGTGCCTGGTTATAGCATGTATAATCAAAACCATGTGATTCAAAATGTCGCTGCTGTTGGGAAATAATGACAACTCTGATCAGAGCTCATTAGAATGTTCAAAAAGTAAATTAGTGTATACGAGGGTGGGTTTAAATTATTAGAACTCTGGCTGTAGGATTTATTTTAATCAACTTTTAGAAAAGACAAATACATCATTTTGCTACATAACCTCCTTTTGTCAATATGCTCTGTTCATCTGTCAACAAACTTCCATATTCCATTATTTTAAACTGTTCTAGGCTGAGCTTCAAACCATGAATGCACTACTATCTTTACTTCTTCATCAGAGGTGAATCTTCATCCTCAAAGGGCTGCTATCAGGGGACCAGACAGGTGAAAGTCTGATGGATCAAGATCAGGACTACAGGAAGGATGTTTTAACAGATCAGAATGAAGTTTTTGCAAAATGTCAACAGTGTTGGCAGAGGTTTGTGGATGTGTATTGTTATGTAAGATCACAAGACCATCAGATAGCAGTCCTCTGTATTTAATCTGAAGTTTAGGTTTCAGCTCTTTAGTGAGCATCTCACTGCAATGAGCATGGTTGGTTGTTGAATCTTTTTCCTGATAGTATTCCAATACTGCCCCTTGAGAATCCAAGAAAACTGTAAGCATCAATTTTCCAGCTGATGATTGACTTTTGAACTTTTTTTTGTTCAGCGATTGAGGATGTTTCCATGCCATACTTTGCTGTTTACTTTCAGGCTCACAGTGATGAGCCCATGTCTCATCACCATTAATGATGCTTTTAAAAAAACTTACCTTCCTTAGAGTATTGGTCCAAATTTTGTTTACAAATTTCCAAATGCTTCTGTTTATGCTCTTCTGTAAGTAGTTTTGGTCCCCATCTCTCACAAACTTTTGGAAACTCAAGTCTGACATGGATTATTTCATAGGCAGAGCCATGACCAATTTACAAATGGTTTTCCACATAATCCACAGCCACACATCGACAGAATCATTTCACATGCATTCTCAATATTGCCATCAGTCATGGATGTGGACAAGTTTTTTAATTTAACTGAAGTGTGGATAATTTTTGACTCACCCTTGTATTTTTAGCATAGTGGTTATGAATCGGGCTGCGAACTGCAAGGTCAGCAGTTTGAAACTAACAGCTGTTCCATGGGAGAAAGATGAGGCTTTCTACTCCTGTAAAGATTTACAGCCTCAGAAACCCTGTACAGGGTCGCTATGAGTCGGAACCGACTCCATGGCACATAACAACAACAACAGGTCTACACCTCCTGGTGTAGTGCAGTAGAATAAGCAAAAAAATACTAACCATGGGGTTGGCTGTTCAAACCCACCAGTTGCTCCTTGGAAATCTTATACAGGGTCACTATGTGGTAGAACTGAATCAATGGCACATAACAACAAGAACAGCAGGTCTATTTATAATAGTTTACAAGAATAGCAGATCTGTTCATAGGCTAAGCTTACAAAAATGTTTTTATTATTATAACTAAAGGAATATTTTTATTTAAAATGATAATTTTTGTTAAAACATGCACAAAGTTTTTATAGACAATTTTGTGTCACCCACTCTGAGAGTGTTACCCAGTGTTATTTGTAACCCACTTTGTGATGTCGCTAATACTATCCAACATGTGACTGAAGACAACATGCATTGAGCAGGTGCCCCTGAGCATTGCTTTCATTTAATTGAAGCAAAAGCATTGTGCTATAGCTAAAACTAAAACTAAAACTTTCACTCAATATTTTTACTGAAATTTGATTCTGATTTTTGGGGAATGGTTACAGCACCCCTGTAGACCGGAATTTCATACCAATTCTTCCCCAAACAGGCATGGCTTGTAAAGCAAACAAGAATGGACCTCGAATTTTAAAATGTAAATGAACCAGCACAGTAACCAAAACAGAAAAAAAAATAAAATAAAATGTTCTGCTAGAAACTTAGCCTATCTCTTAGAAAACAAGGACATCATAAACATTATAAAGAAATAGATTAATAATTCTATTCTTGTTAATTCAGTTGTTGTTGTTGTTGTTAAGTGCTATTGAGTAGCCTTCGATAAATTACTTAATCTCTCTAATTTTCAGGGTTATCAGCTGCAAAAAAAGCACCTAATTATAATTCTGTTTCACAGAATTTCATAAGACTGAAATAAGATGATGTATATACAACTTGTAGTTTTCATTAAATTGGAATTATTAAAAACACTTAGTATGCAATTTCATTAATCTCCAAATAAATTTGGCATAAAATAGATTTATACAATTAAATGATTTCAGGGAATGGTCCAGACAAGCAATATTCAAGTAAATCAAAAAGTATTTATTTTAGCCCTAAGAAAGCTTAATATAATAAATTCCATCTACATTTTATATAATTTCAGGAAAAGTATGTTGGAAAACTGCAGCATAGAATTGCAAGAAACATGAAATTAAGGTCTGCTTAAAAATATTTGTGTGCATCTTGCTTGTTCAGCATAATTGCTAAGCTTACATTCAGCCACAAAACATTTTTTAGAAGGATACTATAAATAGAAGAATTAAGAAGATTAAAAAAAATCTCTAGGCCACTGCTATAAAACATTAGAGATTATACTAGCACTTTTTCTCGTATCAACTACTTCTTAATAGTTGAATCCATGCAATTAAGCCAATTTTTTTGCAATCTATTTGATACACATTGCATAAGGTGGATCAGGTTCAATAAAGTCAGAGTTCCAGCACATTTAATTGTGCTCCTGGGGAACCTGTACATAAAACAAGAGGCAGTTGTTTGAAATGAACAAGAATATGCATGTTTTTAAATCAGGAACGCTGTTCTTCAGTGCTGTATATTTTTAATATATTTATTCAATCTGTATGCTGAATAAATATTTTGAGAGCGATGGACTTTATGATGAAGAATGCAGCACCAGGATTGTTGGAAGATTCATTCACAGCTGGAGCTTCATATATGACACAACTTTGCGTGCTAAAAGTGAAAAGGACACAAAGCACTTACTGATGAAGATAGAAGAGTGTGGTTTTTGCCAAGTTACAGATTTGTAAGAGAATTGTGGAGAATGTGGATTCTGGCACTCTTAATTATGCCCATGAGGAACCTACACATAGACCAAGATGCAGTTGTTCAAACAGAACAAGGAAACACTGAATGGTTTAAAATGAGGAAAGTTTGGGCCTGGGTTGTATTCCTTTACCACACGTATTCAATCTGTATGCTAATCACATAATCCGAGACACTGGATTATGTGAAAAAAAATTTGGTATCAGGATTGGATGCCTTTATGTAGTCAATAAAGCACAGATGAACAATTTTCTACTATCCTCTGCTTTCTGCCAAGATCCATTTGATGTCAGCAATGATATCCATCATTCCAAGTCCTCTTTTGAATCTAGCTTGAGCCTCTAGAAGTTCTTTATCAATGTATGGTTGTAGTCATTTTTGTATTATCTTTAGCAAAATTTTGCTTGCATGTGCCATTAATGATATCGTTTGATGATCTGCTCATTCCATTGGAACACCTCTCTTTGGAGTAAGCACAAATATGGATCTCTTACAGTCAGTTGGCCAGGTAGTCATCTTCCAAATTTCTTGGCATAAATGACTGAATGACTCCAGTGTTGCATCAATTTGTTGAAAGGTTTAATTTGTATTCCATCAATTCCTGGTGACGTGTTCTTTGCCAATGCCTTCATTGAAGCGTCCTTCAATATAACTGAATCTTGATCATATGCTACCTCTTCAAATGTTTGAACATCAACCATTTCTTTTTGATACAGTGATTCTGTGT
>NW_006408519.1:57048536-57055186 GCF_000296735.1 Chrysochloris asiatica
ACCTTTAGCAAAATTTTACTTGCATGGGATATCAAAGAGATTGTCCAATGATTTCCACATTCCGTTGGGTCACCTCTCTTTGGAATGGGCACAAATAAGGATCTCTTCCAATCAGTCGGCCAGATAGTTGTCTTCCAAATTTCTTGGCTTAGATGAGTGAATGCCTCCTGTGCTGCCTCACTTTCTTGAAAGATTTAAATTTTTATTCCACCAATTCCTGGTGCCCTGCTCTTTGCCAATTCCTTCAGTGCACCTTGGATTTCCTTTTGCAAAATTCTATCATGTGATCTACATCATTGTTTCTGTCACCAAGGCTATATTTTCCAACTAATGATCCATTCTCTTTGTTTCCAGTCTTTGTATTCGAATTAGTAGTAATTATTAATATATGTTGATTGCATGTTTATCAACTTCAGACTGAAATAGTTGGTGGAATTCTTCAATTTCTTCACCACTAATTTCAATGGTTGGCACATAAATTTGAATAATAGTTATATTAATTGGTCTTACTTATAGGCATATGAATATTATTCTAAATTAAACAGCATTGTACTTCAAGATATATCTTGGTGCGTTCTTTTTGATGATGAATATAATTCTATTCCTTTTCAATTTGTCATTCCCAGCATAGTAAATCATGTGATTGTCTGATTCAAAATGGCCAATACCAGGTGATTTCAGCTCACTAAGGCCTAAGATATCGATATTTATATATTCCATTCCACTTTTGACAATTTCCAATTTCCCAAGATTCATATTTCATAATTCCATATTCTGACTTTTACTGGATGTTTACAATTGTTTATCTTCATAATGAGTTGTGCCCCATCAGCAAATTAAGGTACCATTCATGTCATCTCAGTAACTGTACTTTGAGGAGACAGCTCTTCCCAGTCATAGTTTGAAGTCCTTTCAATCTGAGGGGCTCATGTTCTGACACTATATTTGACACTATTCTGGTACTCTTCATCATGTTTACTATTCTATATTCTGGTGCTGACAGTGTTCCACTGTTATTCATAAAGTTCATGGTGACTAAATATTCAGAAGTAGGCCATCTCTTCTTAGTCTGTGTTCTTCTGTAAACTCAGTTGACACCTATCCATTGTGGTGATCCTATTGGTATTCAGGTCTTATCCTACAGTGTCACACCAGATCATTGGAATCAACTCAGAGGCAGTAGATGATGTTGGTTGCGGTATCCTCCTGAAAGGTGAGAACCCATCAGCAGCTCCTTGGAAACCCTGTACAGGTTGCTATGACTTGGAATCTCCTTGATGACACTTAACAATAACAACAACACAGGACAGAGTAGAACTGCTACCTAGAGTTTTCAAGGTCATAAATCTTTTTTTTTTTTTTTAAACCCTTTTCATTGTGAACTAGGTGAAGGTTTACAGAGCAGATCATCAGTTTTACATTCATCACATGACAACACTTGATTTTTTTCTCATTAATTGTATTCCTCTTAATGTAACATCACTTACACATGTGTTTCCTGTTTCTATTCCTATTTCTTTCCTAACCTTTCTGAACTTTGTCCTTGATCTCAAATGATTGACCTTACTACTGGATGCATAATTCACTAGTGTTGCTATTCCCTTATATACTAATCTGTTGTTTGGCTGAAAATTGGGCAATAAGGGTGAGTTAAATTCCAGAACTGAAGGGTGTCTAAGGTTTGTGGTTTTATAGTTTTATGTGGTTAACTGACCTTGGTCACTTTAATGATTTTGAGTTTCATTCCACATTTTTCTCCCATTCTATCCAGTATCTTCTGAAGTGATCCTTTTCAGAGCAGTTGGTAGTTGTACGCAAGCACCATCTAGTTCTTTTAGTCTCAGGGTCATGGTGGTGGTGGTGGTGGTGGTGGTGGTAGTGTACTGCAGAGTCAGTTCCAACTCATAGCGACCCTGTATAAAGTTTCCGAGGCTGTAATCTTTACAGGAGTAGATAGTCGCTTCTTTCTTCTGTGGAGTGGCTGGTGTGACCTTGAGGTTAGCAGCCAGTCTCATAACCACTATGCTACCAGAGCTCCTTAGTCTCAGGGTCATGGAGACTTGTATTTCCATGATCCATTAGTCCATTGGGCTAATTATTCCATGCATCTTCAATTTCCTCTGCACAGGGAGAGACCAATGGTTGCACTTAGATGGCCACTCATAAGCTTTCAAGACTGTAGTCATACACACCAAATTAGGACACAGAACGTGATCTTTGAGGACTATGTTGTATCAACTGATTATAGTATCACCCAAGACTCAGTGACTTTGTCCCTAAAGGTATTTGGTTATGTCTAAAATGTTTTCATTACTTTGACCCCTGTATGCTCCACCATATTCATAGATATTTTTGCAACAGAGATAAACACGCATGTACAAATATCTTTTGTTTAACCAATGTATATGTGTGGGTATACTCCTATACCTCTTCAGTTTGTGTGTCTGTTCATGTATCTACCCATAGGTCACAAAAACTGTGGGATTGTGTATGTAACAGAATTTACCTCTGTTATATTTATCTCTTGCACTCATCCCTGTGTTTTCTCCTACCTTCAACATTTTTTGAACAACTTCTCTTTATTTGTATATTGTCTTCCTCTTCACACAAGTTAATATATGTCTACAATCTAGCCAGTGGATTAACTGAGACTGTAAATCTTTATAAGAGCTGACTGCCTCATTTGCCCCCATGGAGTAGCTGTTGTGTTTGAACAGTTGACCTTGCAGTTAGTAGCACAACACATAACCCACTATGCCACCATGACGACAAGTGTTAAACCCGCTGTCATTGAGCTGATTCTGACTCAAAGCATCCTTATATACGGTTTTCAAGACCGTACAATTTACAGGAGCTGACAGTCTCATCTTTCTCCCCTGGAGTGGCTGATGGGTTTAAACTACTGTCCTTGTGGTGAGTAGACCAGTTTTTATCTGACAGTGTCACTAGGGCCCTGGGAGCCCTAGAAAATGGAATTTAAAGAACGATTAAAAAAAAATTTTTTTTGCACGCTTCTGTTTCTAAATACCTTGGGGAAATTCATGTGGTGAGGCACCTTTTCTGCCATCTGTGTTTGCTTGCATCTCCACCTAACTTGCTCTTTTTTGTTTCAAAAGTCATTGGTTTAAGATACACCCTACACTGATATGGCTTCATTAATGTGCATTGCAAAAACCCTGTCCCAAATTGGATTACATCCACAGGTATATTGTCACTGTGTGCAATCCAGTACATACCAACTCATAGAAACCCAATGAGACAGAGTAGATCCATAGGCTTATGTAGCCTGCATCTGTAGGATAAGCATTGAACTGTAAACCACAAGGTTGTCAGTTCAAGTCCCCCAGTTGCTCCACAAGAAAAAGATGAAATTTCCTGCTCTCACAATGATTAGAACTGACCTGACAGAACTTAACACCAACGACAACTTTTACAGAGACAGATTGTCAGTTCTTTTCTACAATGAAACAACTGATGTGTTCAAACCACCGACCTTTCTGTCACCAGTCAAACAATTAACCACTGAATCACCAGAGATCCTATGGTGGTGGTGGTTATGTGCTGTGGACTCGGTTCCAACTCACAGTGACCCTGTATAGGGTTTCCGAGGCTGTAAATCTTTATGGTAGCAGAAAGCCTCATTATTCTCCCATGTAAAAGCTGGTAGTTTTGAACTGCTGACCTGGAGGCTAGTAGCCATATTCATAACCACTATTCTACCAGAGCTCCTAGATATCCTAAACACAGACACAAACTCAGTTGCCATTAACTCAGTTCTGATGCATAGAGATTCTAAAGGGATTTTCATGATTGCCACATCTTTTATCCACACAGAAACTGGTGAATTTGAACTGCTGAAATTTTTGTTGGTCAGGTGACTGTCTTCCAAATTTCTTGGCTAACAGTTGACCTCTTAAACACTGTATCACATATTTTTGAGAGACACAATTTAATCTATAACCATTTATAGGAATAGATTTGTCATAATGATAGACTTGAAGGGCTTGAAGAGATGACTTCCATCTTCTAAAACGTTGATTTTTTATTTCCTGATATATTGGAACATATGTTACCTTCAGTGGGTGCTAGAAGTGAATCAACTTCCCTCTTTGTTATAGTCAAGGGTTTGTGTCATTTTACCCACCAGGGTTCTCAGGACTTGCCACTTGAGATGTAGCTATCTCCGTAATGGGATTTGTTGCCATAAACCAAGAAGAGGATTAAGGGTAGGATGTTGTTGTTGAAGACTGATGTCAAGATGTATGGTGATGTCCAAGGAATAATGGATATACAGAGGCTGAAAACAGACAAGGACCTTTCCCTAGAGCTGACAAAGAGAAAGACTTTTCTGAGAGCTGACATTTTGAGTTTGGATTTCTAGCCTCCTCTGGTAGCGTAGTGGCTACAAATCGGGCTGCAAGCCTCAGGGTCAGCAGTTCGAAACTACCAGCTGTTTCGCAGGACAAAGATGAGGCTTTCTGCTCCTGTAAAGATTTACAGCCTCAGAAATCCTGAACAGGGTCGCTATGAGTCAGAACCGATTCCACAGCACATAACAACAACAACAAACTGTGAGAGAATACATTTTTGATTGTCAAAACCATTCACTTGTGGTATTTTGTTATAGCAACATTAGAGAACAAAAACACTCTCCGAACAAGGAATCTAAAAATTTGGAGTGATGAGAGTCTATAGAGAAAGCATGCTATCTGTTCCTTTAAAAGGCTACTTTTAAAAAGTGTATTGCTAATCAAAACCCAAACTAAACATTTACAAGAAGGCATGATACGTTTGCAACATCACATATGGAAATCTATGTCCCTATTTCAAACATTTAAGAGTCAAGTATTTACTTAAGTGTTTAGGACATGTATTTAACTGTGTGATGATTTAAATATGCTCATGTGGTGAAATGGTTCATTTTAAAAACACTAGTTTAATTGGATCTGACATTTCACATCCTTATGTATATAATGCATTGACATGGATTGTGTGATTAAGAAAATATATTGAGTATTTTCTTTATTTATCATTAATTCTTTTTAAGTTAGAAAAGGAAATTAAAGACCTGGGAACTCTCATTTTTGTGATGTTGTAATTGTACTTTAAAAGAAAGTAAATCTATTTTGCTCATTTATTTTTATCAGCTTCAATTTGCATATCTGTTAAGGAATAGAGTGGTGGTGGTTGCTGGTTGTGTGCTGTGGAGTGGGTTCTGACTTGCAGTGACCCTGTATAGTTTCTGATGCTGTAAATCTTTATGGGAGCAGAAGGCCTCATGGTTGGTACTTTCAAACTGCTGACCTTAAGGTTAACAAGCAGCCTTACTTGTAACCGCTATGCTACCAGAGCTCCTTAAGGAATAGAGTAATGTGCTCTAAATTAATCAAATGACTATGGAATGTGCCCATCCTGATAATTATAAGTCATTGTTGACTTGAATTTCTAAGATTTCCGGGTACAACTGTACCCTAATTGCTGGATTGTGTTGTTCTTTTATTTAATGCTTCAAGACTAATGAGAGATAATGGTACCATTTATTTTTAAAGGAGATATTCTCTGTTAAATATAATACCTAATTTTAAACATTCAATACATGCTTATTATCCAGATCCATACTCTCAAACCCTAATACATAGACTGATTGAATCTTAAACAGTTATTTAGACTTCTCATGTATTTTGATTTATATAAGGGCTGCTCTGAAAGAGTAATTTCCAGCATCAAATCTAAGATTAAAGGAAGCTCAGTTAATAGAATTCAGAGTTGATGACGTTCAACTGATTAAGAAACAAGGAAAGAAAGCAAACAGCAACAACATAAGCAATAAAATATAATCAATCATATTTAAGACATGGAAGCAAAATAAAGCACCACAACTCTGGTCGGATATTTTGGATATAGCTGGAACAACAGAAAGTACACTCTCTATCCTTTCTGTGCCATATGAACATCAGGAGATGTTCTGAATTTATGAGAAAACAATCCCTTCTGAGAATTATTGTTGTAGTTAAGTGCCTTAGAATTTATTCCAACTCGTATCCACGCTATGCACAATACAAAAAAGCACTGATCACTTCTATAAAAGCCTCGAAATCAGTGTTATGTTTGAGCTCATTGTTGTAGCCACTGTGTCAGTCCATCTTATTGGGGGCGTGGGGAGTCTTCCTATGTTTCTATGACCTTCTACTTTACCAAGCATGATGTCCTTCTCCAGAAACTAGTCCCTCCTGATAACATGTCCAAAGTATGTGAGGCAAAGTCTTATCATCCTCACTTCTAGCGAGCATTCTGGTAGTACTTCTTCCAAGACATATTTGTTTGTTCTTTTGGCAGTCCATGTTACTTTCAATATTCTTCACCAACACCTCAATTCAAATGCATCAATTCTTCTCCATTATTCCTTACTCATTGTCAAGCTTTCACCTGCATATTAGATGAATGAAAACAACATAGCTTGTTGCAGGCCCACCTTAGTCCTCATAGTGACATCTTTGCTCTTTAACACATTCAAGAGATCTTGTGTAGAAAATTTGCCAGTTGAAATAATTGTTTGGTTTCTTGTCTTCTGCTTCCATGATTGTGGATCCAAGTACAATGAAATCTTTGACCACCTCAGACTTTTCTCCATTTATCATGATGCTATTTTT
>NW_006408519.1:57056376-57059382 GCF_000296735.1 Chrysochloris asiatica
TTTTAATGACCTTTGGTCTATTCTTGTATGATGTTTTTTGTATATCATCCAAAACTCTTCTGGTCTTCAGTCATTAGTATCTACTGAATTAAATCTGTTCTAGAGACAATCACTAAACTCAGGTGGGATATACTCAAGGGCATATTTTGATTTTTGGGGACTTGTTTTAATTTTCTTCAACTTCAACCTGAACTATGATATAAGCAATTGATTATTTGTTCCACTTCTTTCCTGGCATTGTTCTGCCTGATATTATTGTTGTTGTTAGGTACAGTCCAGTTTGTACCGATTCATAGCTTCCTTATGCACAAAAGAACGAAACACTGCCTGGTTCTGTGCCAATCTCACAATCATTTCTCTGCTTGAAACTATTGCTGCTGCTACTATGCCAATACATCTCGTGGAGATCTTCTTTTTCTCTGATCCTCAATTTTACCAAGCATGATGTTCTTCTCCAGGTACTGATCCCTCCTGATAATATGTCTAAGAATAAAAGATGAAATCTGGTCATCCTGACTTCTAAGGAGCATTGTGGCTGTACTTCTTCCAACACAGATATGCTTATTCTTATGGCAGTCAATGGTATTTTTCATATTATCCTCCAACTGCATAACTCAAATGCATCAATTCTTGTATGATCTTCCTTATTTATTGTCCAACTTTCACATGCATAAGAAACTAGTGAAAATACCATGGATTTGGTCAAGCACAACTTAGTCCTTAAACTGTCATCCTTGCTTTTTTCCCCAACCTTTGCATTCCACTGCCAGAAATTACCAATACATTGATTGCATGTTTGATCAATTTCAGACTGAAAAAGGAGGTAGAATTCTTTAATTTCCTTGCCACTGGCTTTAGTGGTTGGTGCATAAATTTGAGTAATTGTTATATTAATTCATCCTTGTAGGCGTATGGATATTATCCTATCAAAGACAGCATTTTCTTCAAGAAAGATCCTGAAATGTTCTTTTTGATGATGAATACAATGTTGCTCTTCTTCAATTTGTCATTCCTGGCATAGTAAACTGTGTGATTGTCAGGTTAAAAACAGGCCAATACCAGTTCAAATCAGCTCACTAATGCCTAAGATATTGATGCTTATTCGTTCCATTTTATTTTTGACAACTTCCAATTTTCCTAAAGCTATACTTCATACATTCCATGTTTTTATTATTAATGGATGTTTACAGCTGTTTCTCCTCATGTTGAGTTGTGCCCCATCATCAAATGAAGGTTCAGAAAACTTTACTCCATTTGTGTTATCATGATCAACTCTTCTTTGAAGTGGCAGCTATTCCCCAGTCATATTTTGAGTGTCTTCCAACCTGAGGGGCTCATTTTGGGGTACTATATCTGACAACATTCTGGCACTCTTCATCATGTTTCAATATTCTAGTGCTGACAGTGTTCCACATGTATGTATATGGTCTTCAGTGACTAAATATTTGGAAGTAATCCATCTCTCCCTCTTTCTAATCTGTCTTAGTCTGTAAGCTTAGCTGAAACCTGTCCACCATGGGTGACTCAGTGGCACAGCTTCCAGAATCACGGAAACATGCAAGCTACCACAGTATTACAAACTGACAGGCGAGTAGTGGGATATTATTGAACTTCTTCATTATCTCTGCCCACAGATATAGTCTATTTGATTCCCTTACAGTATATCTGGTGAGCTCCACATGTGTAATCACTGTTTTTTGATGTTGTTGAAAAAAAGGCCCTTGCAATGAATACATATAGGTCTTGCAAAATTCTACCATGCAATCTCTAGCTTCATTTCTACTACCAATGTCATAGTTCCCAACTACCAATCCCTTCTCTTTGTTTCCAACTTTCGCATTCCATTCAACAATAATTATCAGTGCATCCTAATTGCATGTTTGATCAAATGCAGACTGAAGAAGTTGGTAGAATTCTTCAATTTCTTCATCCCTAGCTTTGGTACTTAGTGTATGCTTTGAATAAATATAAAATTATTTGTATAATTTGAATAATAGTTATATTAACTAGTCTTCCTTGCAAGCACATAGACATTATCCTATCTCAGAGAGCATTGTGTTTCAAGATACATCTTAAAATGTTCTTTTTTATGATGAATGTGATGACTCTTCTATTTTTTTTCCTCTCCAATTTATCATTCCTGGCATAGTAAACCGTGTAACTGTTCAATTCAAAATGCCAATACCTGTTCATTTCAGCTCACTAATGCCTGGGATTTCCAACTTCATGAATTGCATTTCACTTTTTATGATTTCCAATTTTCCTAGATTGATACTTCATACATTCCCTGTTTTTATTAACAATGGATATTTGCAGCTCTTTCTTATCATTCTGAGTCATTCTCCATTAGTAAATGAAGTTCCCAAAAGACTTGCTGCACTTGTATTTTGAGTGATTTCCTACTTGGGTTGCTCATCTTCCCCCACTATATAAGACAAAATTTTGCAGCTATTCACAAAATTATCAAAGACTAATCCCTCAGAAGTGGACTTCCTATTCCTTCTCCCAATCAGTTCTTAAGCTAGAAATTCTGCTGAAACCTGTATACCATGGGTGACCACGTTGATATTTTAAACAACATAACACCCAACATCACAACAACAGGTAATTTACTACAGTACAAAAAACAAGCAGGTGTGTGGATCTTCTGAGAATGTTGTACTAAATGTGGTTTGTAGTATGCTATTGTTGTTGCTGTGGGTAGATGCCATAAGGATGGTCCTTAATTACACTGACTGTATGCACAACAGAGCAAAGCACTGCCCAATCCTGTGCCATCCTCACAATTGTTGGTTTCTCCTGTTAACATGTTTGAAGAATGAGAGAAAAAGTCCCACCATCTTAACTTCTAAGGGACACTCTGGATATATGTCTAAAATAGAATTGTTTGTTCTGTGACAGTCCATTGTACTTTCAAAATTCTTCGTGAACACCTTAATTCTAAAACATTGATTCTTCTCCAGTCTTCCTTATTCATTGTCCAAATTTCACATGCATATGAGGCTA
>NW_006408519.1:57059627-57061408 GCF_000296735.1 Chrysochloris asiatica
CATTGAGATGTAATCCATACTTTGATATTCATCATTAAGAAGACTCGTAGTCTGAGTGGTGAAAAAAATTATTTTCCATGTATCATTGTTGTTGCTGTAAGGTTCCATTGAATTGATTCTGACTCATAGTGATGCTATGCACAAGAGAATGAAAGCTTGACTGGACATGTGCCATCCTCATAATTGGTAATGCACTTGATCCCACATCTGTGCCAGTTCCTCTCCTTGGGGGCTTCCTCTTTTTCACTGACCCTCCACTTTACCAAGCGTAATGTCTTTTTCCAGGCACAGGTTCCTCCTGAAAATATGTCTGCAGTTTGAGAAACAAAGTCTCGTCATCCTGATTTCTAAGGAGCTTTCTGGCTGCACTTATTCCAATACAGATTTGTTTTTACTACTGGCAGTCGATGGTACTTTCAATTTGTCCTCCAAGGCCATAACTTGAATACATCAATTATCCTATGGCCTTCCTTATTCATTGTCCAGCTTTCACATGCATATGAGGCTATTGAAAATACCATGGCTGGGGTCAGGTGCAACTTAGTCCTCAAAATGATAGCTTTGCTCTTGAATATTTAAGGATATATTGTGCAGAAGATTTGCCTAATGCATTAAATCTTTTGATATTTTACCTGCTGTTTCCATGAGTGTTGATAGAGGGTACAAGCAGAATGAAGTCTTCAATAACTTCAATGTTTTCTCCTTTTACTATTATGTTATTTATTGGTATAGTTGTGAGGATTTTTGTCTTCTTTACATTGAGATCCAATCCATACTGAAGGCTGTGGTTTTCAATATTCATCAGTAAGGATATTAATTCCTCTTTACGTTCAGCAAGCAAGGTTGTATCGTCAGCACATTGAAGGTTGTTAATGCTTCTTCCTCCAATCCTGATGCCATGCTCTTATTCATATAATCTTAGATTTGCTCAGAATGCAGATTAAAAATGTGACGAAAGAATGCAGCCCTCGTTCACATCATTCCTGATTTTAACCCATTCACTATCCCTTTATTCTATTCTAATGACTGCCTCTTGGTCTTTGTACAGGTAACTCATGGAAACAATTAAATGTTCTAGAATACCCATTCTTCACAATGCTATCCATAGCTTGACATGATCCACACATTCAAAACCCTTTACATAGTCAATAAAGCACAGGTAAACATATTTCTGTTATTTTCTATTTCCAGCCAAGACACATCTAACATCAACAATGACATTCCTAATTCCATATCCACTTCTGACTCTGGCTTGAGTTTCTGGCAGTTCCCCGTGTATGTACAGTTGCAGCCATTTTTTAATTATCTTTAGCAAAATTTTACTTGCATGTGATATCCATATTGTCCTGTGGTTTCCACATCTATCATGTCATTTCTCTTTGGAATTGCTCCAAATATGAATGTCTTACAATTGACTGGCCAGGTAGCTATCTTCCAAATGTCTTGGTAAGGATGAGTGAGTGCTTCCAATACTATATTGGTTTACTGAGTGATTTCAGTTTGCACTCTGTCAATTCCTGTAGCCTTAGTTTATGCCATTACCTTCAGTGCCGCTTGGACTTATTTTTTTTTCGTACTATCAATTCTTGATTATATGATGCTCTTGAAATGGTTGAAAATTCACCATTTCATTTTGGTACAATGACTCTGTGTATACCTTCCATTTTCTTTTGATGTTTCCTGTATCATTCAATATTTTGCCCATGGAGTCATCCAAAGTTGAGGCTTATATTTTTTCTTCAGTTCTTTCCATTTTAGAAACCCTGAGAGTGCTTTCCCTT
>NW_006408519.1:57063418-57067607 GCF_000296735.1 Chrysochloris asiatica
GCTTGAAAGCAAGTTTCAGAGTCTTCTCTGACATCTAATTTTGTCTTTTCTTTCTTTCTTGTCTTTTAAATGACCTTTTGCTTTCTTCCTGAATGATGTTCACAATATCGTCCCACAGCATTTCTGGTCTTTGGTAATTAGTGTCTAATGCATCAAATCTGTTCCAGAGATGGTCTCTAAATTCAGGTGGGATATGTTCAAGGTCATTGTGGCTCTAGTTGGCTTTTTTTTTCCATTTTCTTCATAATACTTCAGAAGGGATCAGACAAACTGAACCAACTTTCCAAGTTGAGTAGTTGTATCCTTCTACTTTTCTTAAATAATGACTTATCAAAAGAAGATGGAAGGAATACACAGAGATGCTATACCGAAAGGAATTAATTGATGTGCAACCTTTTCATGAGGAAGAATATGATCAAGAATCAATGGTACTGAAGAAAGAAATCTAAACTGCACTAAAGGCATGAGCCCCGCGCCCCCTCCCAAAAATGTAGCATACTAGTTGAAATGTTTCCATAAACTGACACTGCATGACTGCACTGGAAACACTCACTTGTATGCCAAGAAATCTGAAAGACATCTAGTTACCAGGCCAACTGAATGGTAGAGATCTATATTTGTGCCCATTCCAAAGAAAGTTGACCCAACAGGATGCTGAAATTATCAAACAATATCATTAATTTCCTATGCAAGTAAAATTTTGTCGAAGATAATTCAAAAATGGTTGTAGCAGCACATCAATAGGAAGCTGTCAGAAATTTAAGCTGGATTAAGAGGAAGATGTGAAAAATCCATTCATTATCCTATTTTCCACTCTTCTTCAATTCCTTGTCTTGTTAAAGTCCTACTGATGCAATGGTCTTTCCTCAATCATACTAACCTGTTCTTGACCATTCCTTCAAGAATGTATATAATTTATTATATAAAAGTTTCCTGCATTGTTGAGTATCTATAGCCATCTATTTTACTAAATAAAAATAAATGACAATCCTTTTCAGTTGAAGTAACACAAGTCATGTTTTGCTTAAAAGTTGCTTTTTGTGATCTCAATAAATATTAATAACTATCCTGTGCCTTTTATAAGATGCTCTGAAAAGTACAGGATAATGCTTTTGCAGTTTTTTTTTATATATATATACAAAAGCATCATCTGATTTGAACAATGAGGAAACACTAGAATCAAATTCTCAAAAATAAATGGCCTGCACTGTTCAAAAGTATGTCATAAAAGATAAATTAATAGAAAAATCTGAGAAACTGTTCCAGATTAAAATGATATTCAAACTAAGTGCATTAGTAATTATAGTGAGCTCGACAGAAAAACAAAAAACAACAACAAAAAAAAAACCTCTCTTGAGAAACGGTGCCATTTAAACAATTGTGTTATATCACAGTAGCTTCATATTAATAACTATACTATAGCTCTATAGAGAATGTAATAATTCTTTTTGAAAACAAATTAAAATATTTAGAAGTAAATAGTTATTGTATCTAGAATTTCTCAAATGGTTCAGGAAAATAAGTCTGTGTGGGAACAGAGAAGAGAGAGAATGATAAAACAAATATGATAAAATGTTAACATTTTGGAATCTTAATAAAGAGCTTATGGGACTTTTTTTTACAGTATGTAGTTTTTTTCAATTTTCATTAATATGGAAGAGTGTTTTTCTTCTCTAATAAAACCAAGAAGTAAATTGCTCTTCTTAAGTGACCCTGACCACTTTAACACACCAGAGTCCACTACAAACACTCACTGTCAGTTCACAAATATAAGAAAAGATGGAGATGAGTTAATGTTATAGAAGTAAACATTTAAATAGGTTACAGACGTTTCCAGGATTTTCAAAGTGAAATAATTAATAGACTGTATTTAGGATTCACCTAGGAGTTGATATTGAATTTGTGGGAACATTCATTTTTTTTTTTTTTTCATTCACTAAATGATATTTGACATTCTGGCGTGGTGCTGTAGGATATGCACTGGACTGCTAACCACAGGTTGGTGGTTCAAATCTTCCAGCTGCTCCTTGTAATTCAATACAGGTTTGCTGTAGATCAGAACCGACCCAATGGGACTTAACAATAAAAGCAAAAGTCACACTTAGGGACACTGGTGGTGTTATAAGACTGGACTACTAACTATTTGGTGGATGGTTTGAGCCCACCAGCCACTCTTGGTGATTTGCTAATTATCTAAATAAATAGCTAAATTGTATTTATTTTTGGCTATTAATCACATGGTGGTAGTTATGTGCCGTGGAGTTTGTTCCAACTCATAGTGACCCTTTATAGGGTTTCTGAGGCTGTAAATATTTAGGGGAGCCAAAAGCCTCATCTTTCTCCTGTGGAGTGGCTGGTAGATTAGATTTGCTAATCTTTCAGCTCATAATTCATTACACTACCAGAGCTCCTTTTTATTCACACTAAGCCCTTGAAAAGGAACACAGATTACTGTAGAATAAGCACTGGACTGTGAGCCATATGGTCTGAGGCTCTAGTCCACCAGCCACTGAGGATTTCTGTTCCTGCAAAGATTTACAGCCTCAGAAACACTATACAGGGTTGCTGTGAGTCAAAACTGACCTAACGGCAATTAACAACACCAACAAGTCCTTGAAAACCTGAATTTACAACAACAGTTTACTTTTACTTAATTAATTGTACATTTGTGAGTTGAAAAAGTAAAATATCTTTGGAGAACAAGCATACATTTTTTTTCTGAAAAATTGAATATTTTAAGAATTCAAAACAATAAACACATCATCAATTAAAAGACAATCACCTAATGCAGGATCTCATTCTGCCCCTGTTCCTCCACATGAACCAGCTCCCATACCAGAGCATCTTGTAACTAACTATTGTACTTAAATGCTGTCAAGTGGGTTCTGACTCAAAGCTACTCTAGGTAAGGTTTCCATGGAGTGGCTACTGAATTTGAACCACCAACAATGTGTTTAGCAGCCTGATGCTTACCCTACAGCATCGTATATCAGACCAAACAAAATCTATAATACTTCTTACCAATTTTAGTCATAGAATAATTCATGATATAGTTATAAATTGAATATTGTAATATTCCTTAGATTATATGAACTCTAACAACAAAATTATTTTATAAGATCTTGCTACATTGAATTATGTTATTAGTTATACCACTATTAGTAACTGAACGAAAGCCTTGAAAATTTTTTTCTGGTTCTTTTCATTTAGTTACTAATTCATTCTCAAAAGAGTTATTGATCTATATTTACAAATACTATTATCATAGAATTATAGCTAAAACACCAGAAATTTTTATAAAATCAGTGACTAAAAAACACTGGCAGAAACAAAAATAACAGCTCACATTTGTAGCACATGCAGATGAAACCATGTGATTGAAAGAGCCATTCTAATTGGATAATAATGACAGTCATGTCCAGACACATTCAAAGTTTGTTGGATTTATGAAAAATGTATTTCATGTTATAACTAAAATAATATTTTTATAAAATATAATATTTTTTTGCTGAAACACCACCCAAAATTTTATAGACAGTCATGTTTTTGTCTCCACCATTGACAGTGTCAACAGGTACAGATCATAACTCCTGAACCTATCTGTGATGTCGCTGTCTTTCCATTTTCTAAGCAGATGACTAGGTATTTCTCTGTATATTTTCAAAGTCTGCTCTATTTTAAATATTAGAGAAACTGAGAGAATTGGAACCTAACAGCAATGCAGAAATTATAAAACAGCAGTAAAAACTTCATATAGATACATGTTTTTACTAATGCATATTTTACTTTGGTTTGGTTCAGTAGATTTAATTTAATACCAACTACTCTTTTATTAATAGTTCCTACAAAATTAGTAAATGCTATAATTTTTCATATTTACTTATTATCCTAATAGTAACTAATTTGGGGGTAATGTAGAAACTTATTATTTTTCATATTTACTTATAAAAAATAGTAAATTTCTACATTACCCCAAACCTGAACACATTATTAATCACAGATTATTTTCAGATGTTAAGGGCTAATAGAGCACAGCAATGTTGTTTAAAAAGAAAAAAACTTGTTTATGCTGTTTGAGGTTCAGTTTTTTTAAATCCTAGATTTGAATTGCTGCCTTTACTCAGAAATATATTTTATGGTGTTCATTCCTTTGGTCTACATGCCTTCTTGTGCTGAGTTCGTGTTTTTT
>NW_006408519.1:57068724-57070084 GCF_000296735.1 Chrysochloris asiatica
CTATGGCGACCTTTGTACTGTTTCCAAGGAGCAGCTGTTGGGTTTGAACTGCTGACCTTGTGGTTTGCATTCCAGAGATCCTTTAGTGCCACACCAGAAGTCTGATACACACACACACACACATATATATATTGTTGTTTCTCCCCAATAATTTGGAAGGCTTTTAGTCCTTTACTTAGTTTATGAAACAGTTTTATATCACAATCTCAGTTTACATATATGTATGTAACCCTGGTTTTTCTTTCCTTCCCATGCGATCTCATAAGTGAAATACTCCTGCTATTGTTTGTCCTTTGCCCTGCTGAAAGAATAGTCATGCCAACTTCTGTCATTCTACATTTCTTCCTTGATTATTTATGTTCAACATAATTGTATAATGGCTAAATAGTTTGTATTTGCATTCTACAAATATAGATGTCATAATTTTGCTTGAGTCAATAAAGTTTCTATTAAATTAGTACAGATGTGTTCAGGGATTCTGAATCTTCATAGACACATTGATCATTTACATCACATTTTTTATATAGTCTATTCTTATATTTCTTACTGGATCTTTAGAAAAAATACATTAAAAAAGAAATTTATGAGACTACACTTTGCCACTAGCTATTATAGGATCAACAACACACATCACCTTTTCAGAGTTTTCCTTTGTCAAATGATCAATCATAAGGTGATAATTCAGTCTATTGTACTCTGATGGCAACTGGCATATTGCCATCATCTTTCTGCTGTTGTTGGGTACTGCTGAGTTGATCTCAACTTATAGAAACCTTATGTGATAGAGTTAACCTGTCCCATAGCATTTGCTAAACTATAATCTTTTGAGCAACAAATGAATAGATCTTTTTCCCAGGGAATGGCTGCTGCTGGTGGTGGTGGCAGTTGTGTGTCCTTGAGTCAGTTACAATTCATAGCAATGCTATGTAGGGTTTCTGAGGCTGTGAATCTTTATAGGAATAGAAAGCCCCATCATTCTCCCATGGAACGACCCATATATTTGAACCACTGATCTTTCCATTATGCTACCAGATCTCCTCAGCGTGATTCAAATCTTGTTAATGTGACAGACTAGAAAGGTAAGAACATGCCTTTGATTTTTCATTCACAATTTGAATGAGTTTTCTCTACAGTATTTAAAATTTGTTTTCAAATTAGAAATATTTTCTAGTTTTCATTAATAACTCTTATCTTTTCCTTTAATTTTTATAGCTTTAAGGACTCAGTAACTTTATGATTAATGGTTCACATAATTAGAAAAACACTTGTTTTTTCCACTGGAATTTTTTTTTTTTTTACATATAACAAAGACCTTTAGACTTCTATGGACAACATTGTGAAATATGAGTATTCCAGAACA
>NW_006408519.1:57070184-57078115 GCF_000296735.1 Chrysochloris asiatica
ATTTTATTCTGTTCTGGACTCTGCTATTTGTCGTCTGAGTTTCAGGTGGTGTTGCCATGTCTGTCAATCTCTGGTTATCATCTGTTCTTGTTGATTTTCAGTCCAAAGAACTCCCTTTAAGATGTTTTGAAGTGCTGGATTGGCTTTGACAAAATCTCTTAGATTCTGTTTATCCTGGAATATTTTGATTGCACCATCATATTTGATTGATGGTTTTTCTGGATACACGATTCTTAGTTGGCAATTTTTTTTCTTTTAGGGTTTTATATATGTCTCCCCATTGCCTTCTTGCATGCATGGTTTCTGCTGAGAAGTCAGAGTTTAATCTGATTTGCTTGTCTTTGTAAGTAACACTTCTCTTTTCCCTGGCTGCTTTTAGGAGTCTCTCCTTTTTCTTTGATTTTAGAGAGCTTGCTTATTATGTCTTGGTAACTTTCTTTTGTGGTCTATCCTTCCTGGGGTATGTTCAGCTTCTTGAATTTTTATCTTCTCATCTTTCAAGAAGTTAGGTAAATTTTCTTCCAGCAGCACTTCAACTACCTCCTCTGTGGACTTCTCTGACTCTTCCTGTTCCAGAATGCCAGTAATTCCTAAATTATTCTTCTTCATGTTATACAACATAAATCTTAGATTCTCTTCAGATTTTTGTATCCTTTTTTCTTCTTGCTCTTCTATCTTAGCAGTATTGAGAGATTTATCTTCCAGCTCGCTGGCTCTGGCTTCTATCTCTTCTTCTACTCCTTTGCCCTTTCAGTGTATTGTCCATTTCTGATATTTTATTATTAAGCATCTGGACCTCTTTTATCAGGTTTTGAATTGTTTCCAGTGCTGTATTGATCTTGTTTGATTGCTCCTGTAGCTCTTTCCTGACTTCTTCCTTATTTTCCTCCATTCCTTTCAGAGCATTTGAATTTGTTTCCATATCATTCTTCTGAATTCCTTCTCAGCCAGATCTAAAGCCTGCTCTTCTTCTACTGGAAAGTCTGTGTCTTCCTCCAGTTCATTTGTCTCAGTTACTCTTTTCTGATTTTGGACATGTTTTGAGATCTTTTGTGTGTTTTCTTGGACATTTTCAGTAGTTAGGTGGGTTTTTAATGATTAAATGGATGCATGTTGCTGTATTGTTCAGTTTACTGAGTGTCTCCTGGTGGTTATGATTTGGAGATAGGTTTCCCTTTTCATGTGTAATGTCTAGTAGCTGGTATTGGCTCCTGTCCTGATGGTCGGATATTATGGAGTATGCTTGTAGCTTGGCTATATGGGCAAGATTGTTGTCTCTTCTTGGGTAGGGTAGGGTGAGAAAGCTCCCACCACCAGGAAAAAAGTGTGATCAAAGGGACCAAAAATAGAAACAACATTAAAATAGAGACAAAAACCACCACTCAAAAGCAAAAATTAAACTGTGGTAGACTGACCAGAAGCCTTTGCTGCATACATCAGTGTGTGTACATAGTAGAAATCTCCAGCAGTGGGTGTGGGTGTCCACTCATTCAGGCCCCTCCTCTAGTAACCACCATGAAGGTGATCATATAGATATTGAGAAGTTAATGGGAGGAAGGTTGTCCACTATTTTTATCTCTGAAGGTCAATTAGGTATCTGCATGTGCAGAGTGTAATTCTTGAAATACCTGCATAGTAATTGATGTTGGCTCTTTCCTTTTATGTTGGGGTTTTACAAAGTGTTCTTATGGTTTGTTTGTGTGGCCAGACCTGTTTATTTTCTTGCTGGGTAGGCAGGAATAAAGGGCCCCACCCAGGCCAACTTTAGGGGTGGGTCCCAGGGTCAGATGTCATAAGCAGCCACCAAAGGATCAACCCATGGGACCAACAGGTCTCTTCCTCTCTGTACCATGGGAAAACTGTGGACTCAAGGCTGGACTCTTGGGGGTATACATCCACCTGCCTGAAGGTGGCCATGCTGGGCAGAGAGGGTGCAACAAGGAAGAGGAGGGAAAACTGTGTAGAATCCCCCACACCTCTTTTTTCCAATGTTACAACGTGGGTTTTAGTACCATGTCACTGTGTCAGTCTGGTTGTGGCCCTGCCCTCTGAACTCTGCCCAGGTGGGAGTGGTCACAGGGAGAGAGTCCTGAGACCTAATCGATCTTCTGAAATAGCAATATTTTCCTTTATAAAGTGATTTTTTCACCAGTGAGTATGGGAAACTGACACCTTGCATCTTATACTAGATTCAGAGTTCTGGAGCTGCTCCATGAAAGCATGCTCTCTGGGCTTTCTACACCTCCCCCATGGAGCCTGTCCTACCTAACTCTGCTTCTCCCACCTCTAAAACCAGAAGTCCAGAAATATATTTTAAATAACATGTTACATAGAATAGTTATTACTATCAAAAATAATTTACCAATTTCATTTCAGGTATCTATTTTAAAGGCATTTTAAATGATTAAACATTCAGTTACTAATCAAAAAGTTGGTAATTCAGACCCACTAGCCACTCTGCAAGGGGAAGTTTGCCTAGTCCGTTTCCATAACAATTATAACCTTGCAATCCCAATGGGGGCAGTTCTACTTTGTCCTATAGGGTCTCTATGAGTTGGAATTGAGCCTACAGCAATAGGTATATTATTTTAATTTTACCTTAGGTTTTTATTTTCTCATGTCCCCAGTTTATCTAAATGCAATGTATGACTCATAACAAAATGTAAATATAAACCACTTCCCACTCTGTTCTAATTTAAGAAAGAACAATTTTTGAAAAGTTCTTTTTAGATGTTTGAAAAGCACAGTTGTTGTTAAGTGCCATCAAATTGGTTCCAACCCATAGCAACCCTGTATAGGGTTTCCGAGGAGTGGCTGGTTAGCTTGAACCGCAGTCCAGTGCATTAACCCACAGTGCCACACTGGAACTCCTTGAAAGGCAGCTTTATACTAGAAAAGATTCAGAAGTGCAAGATCTTCAAAGAGTTTTATAAAAAGTCTTATTTTTAATCTCCTATACTACTGAATAGGAGTCTTGCTGTAGCACTGTGGGTTAATGTGCTGGACTGTAAAGTTATAAAAATTATCACTGATTTTCATTTGAAAAGTGCATATCATTTGATTTATTGAAACCTCTGTCTTTATAGTCTTTTAAAAAAAATAGACATATATATGTTTGCTACCTATGTACTAAATTAATAATTTTGTTTTTCAAAATAAGAACACTGGAGAATATTCAAATAATTTATCCAGCAAATATTTGTAGTAAGCACTCATGTAGCACAAAGTATAAGGCTGTGAATAAAATAGTCAAACATCTCTGCTATCATGGAACTTACATCACCATTGAGGACACACAGACACTAAGGATAATAATGCTGAATAAACATGTCTTAAGATATTATAGCACCAAAAAAAAAAAAATAATAATAATAATAATGCAGGATAAGAGGATACAGAATTCAGGGGTAAGAGGTATTGCAATTTTCAATTAGATTGTTAGTTTAGGGATCATTGGAAAGCTCGGTTTAGCAAAGACCAGATGAGTATCTCAGGAAAGAGCACTACAGGCAGAGAAAGCTAGAAATTTAAATACATCTCTGGAGAGTTCCATGAACAGTAAGTTAGCCAACAAAGTGAAACAAAGTAATCAGTGGGAAGTACAGCAGTAAATAAGAAACCAGATCAAATTAAGCAATGCATAGAATTGGAAATCTATAGGCTTTTACCCTCATTAAGATAGTAAGACTTTTAAGGGTTTTCTACTCAGGAGTAACATGATCTGCTATAACTGGCCTCACAATAAACTGCAGTAATTCAGTGGTAGAAACAGAACTAAGTTAAGCAGTACTTTAGTAGTATTGTTGTTGTTGTTGTTGTTAAGTGCCCTCCAGTCAGTTCTGACCCACAGCAACCCCTGTATAGGGTTTCCAAGGAGCAGCTGGTAAACTTGAACTGCCGACCTTGTGGTTCAAAGTGACTTTCCAGTCCAGCACATTAACCCACAGTGCCACAGCAAGACTCCTGTTCAGTAGTATAGGAGATTAAAAATAAATGTACAAATGATTTGGTGTAGTAATACTGATAGCAGAAGTAAAGGTGGTAGTAAGACTTAATAATGTATTTTTATTTTAAATGTTGAATATAAAAGATTAGATGAACACTGTTCACAGTATTCTGTGAGTAGATATATGATTTATGTGTTTGATTGCCTTATAGATATTGGGTTCCCCTGCCTACTATTATAAAATTGATAGACATGTGTGACAGAAATGAATGTTGGGAATTATGATTACAGAAATCTTGTAAGCCTGCCTTCAGTCTATAATTGATTGGTTTTGCTAATAGAGGAGTTAGAATTTGCCCAGAGAGAAAGGTTTCTTCTTAAGCCTTTTGTAGAGTATAGGGCGTTAGGTGGAATCCTAATCCCACTCAGAATCTTCTGAGTTGGTATATTTGCATTTGAAAAGACATGCAGATCAACCCAGAACTGCTTCTTATTGAAAGAAAGATTCATATTGAAAGAAAGACCTGTAGAAACGTGTTGCTGGGGGAAGGATTTTTATATTGGGTGAAGAGGAGGGAGGTGTTGAGATTAGTGGAGGTAGGGGATAGGTTGACTAGGGATGCAGTGCCAGTAGGTAGAGAGAAAGTGTGACAAGCAGCCATTTGATTATGCATGTGGATGAGGGATTCTATCAATCATGATGTTGTGCATTGGTTCAGTTGTAAGGATTTTTGTTTTCTTTATGTAGAGCTGTGATCCATTTGAAGACTATAATCTTTGATCTTCATCTGTAAATCCTCTTCAAGTGTTTCAAGTCCTCTTCACACAAGCAAGCTTGTGTCATCTGCATAGCTCAGGTTGTTAATAAGTCTTCTGCTAGTCCTGATGCCATGTTCTTCTTCATGTAGCATAACTTTTTAGATTGTTTGTTTAGCATACAAACTGAATAAGGATGGTGAAAGGCTACAACTTAGACACACACCTTTCCTGATCTAATACATTTAATTTTTCCCTTGTTCAGTTAGAATGACTTCCTCTTTTTCTATGTACAAATTCCACATGTCAGTATCTATAGTGCATTCAAATAAACAGATAAACCTTGTCTTAGCATTCCAGTTTCATTTTCTTTACATCTTGACTCTCCCCATTCATATGCATATGGCCTTAGGCATTTGACTTGGTGGAACCAGAAACCCCTTGTCCCTTGTCAATCATCTTAACTAGGCTGCATTTTGCCCCAAGTCACCCCAAGTGCCATTTTTTTCTCCCCAATGGCAGCATAACATCTCTTACTTTCCTTTCAGTCATTGCAAATAAGAACAACCAAAGTAACCATTTAACAAACAAAAGTTTTAAGTTCTACAGTCCTTAGTTGTTTCTCTTAGCAAGTCCTATGTTTCCATTAGTTAGGAATGATTGCAACAAATCCCACTCCTGAAATCAACTGCACAAACATCCTGAGAAAGATGGCTGGCTTCAAAATTGATAAAAAGTTGGAGGGTAGGTGTATATTTGACTTCCAATTCATAGGAATTAGCCTTGGACTATTGATGTTGATACTGATAGTGAGGCCCCTACACCCTCCTAAAGCTAGATTAAGGTTGATGACATGCCACTATTCTTACATGTGTTAATTTACTTGCACCTTTGCATAGTGAGTACTTAGCCTCCAGAGTATCTTATGGTATCTCAAGATTCACTGACACAAGGGAATACCTGAGGCAAGACGGAAGCAGTGCAGGTTGCATTGAAGGAAATGAAGATAATTGGAATCCATATAGCAAGTGAATCCAATGGAAGCTGAGTTTAGAACAAGTAGCCAGCATCTCTAGAGACTGTTGTGGCCAAGAATATCTGAAGTAGAACATAAAATAAGCTAATAATGTTTAATTAGTATTTGATAGCAATAGATCAGTAAACCTTTTTTTGAACTATTAGAGGATACAGGAGAAAGGGAATTTGCTAAAGAAATGTAGGTGAAGAAGTGAAGCGTTTAATTAAAGAAATGATGAGCTAAAATGGACTTAGGTGGAAATTTAGATTACTTATCTAGTGTGCATAGGTCTAGATGTAGCTCAGATAATAATTATGGAAGTCTGTTAATTTCCTGATCTGCTCCATTTTTGTTTCTTTGAAATAGAAAGCAAAGTGATGTTGTTAGTGCTAGGACAGGGAAGGAGGCACGGGAAGCTTGAGGATAGAAAAGAAGGTGTAAAGAAAAAGAGTAAGGTTAAACATTGAACTGCAAACCACAAGGTAAGCAGTTCAAGCCCACCAGTCACTTCATGGGGGACAGATGAGACTTTCTGCTCCCTGAAAGACTTACCGTCTTGGAAACCTTATGAATTGCTGCGTTGGAACTGGCTTAGTGGCACTTAGGAACAACAACATAGCCATAAGCTAGAAGCAAGAACATAAATTTAAATGAAGATCCGTATTATGTTTGTGCATGTGTGTGTGCAGCATTCAGATGGACAAATGTAGACATGAAGTAAATTTTTTAACTGAGCTTTACTTTGTACTTTGAAATGCAATAATTTCTTCAAAGCTTTTTTTTTTCATTGTATGACTTTCAAGATTTTTAACCCCAAAATTCTAGTCTAAGTTATTGATAATACCTTATTTATTCACTAACACTCCATAATATTCCATGTATATGTTACATTTAATTCATTTATTTTTCTTCTTATTTCTATATTTTATTATCATCATTTTTCCATCTCCCATGTTGTGTTAGGGTTTGACATAACTTTCTAACTCCATTGAATATAATCTCTATCACTTAAGGTTCATCTTATATTATATACATATCTGAGGGTGGTTTGAATAATTCACGGGAAATTTCATTATCTTTAAATTTCACTTTTCTATGAACTTTTTGTTCCCACTTGTATAGTTCCCATTATAGGGTAATTAAACATGCCTTTGGTAGCACAGTGGTTACAAGTTTGGCTGGTAACCTCAATCAGCAGTTTGAAACTACCAGCTGTTCCTTGGGAGAAAGATGAAGCTTTTCTGCTCCTGTAAAAGTATTGTTGTTGTTGTTAAGTGCCGTTGAGTAGGTTCCGACCCATAGCGACCCTGTACAGGGTTTCTGAGGGTGTTAATCCTTACGGGAGTAGAAAGCCTCATCTCTCCCGCGGAGCGGCTGGTAGTTTCGAACCACTGACCTTAAGGTTCGCAGCCCGATTTGTATAAGTATATAGCTGCAGAAACCCTATAAAGGATCACTATGAGCTAGAACTGACTTCTCGGCACACCACTACCACCAGGAAACATACCTTGCTTAGTGAACGAAGGACATATTACAGCACTCAGTCATGAATGAAAAGATCTCTGTATTTTTCATAGATTAATATTGCTGAGAATTATGTGTGTCCTGGTAAGTAGCTCATCTTTTAAATCATCTAGGATCATTGTTGTTATTGATAGTTGCCCTTGAGTCAATTCTGTCTCAGAGTGACCATATGTGTGCAGAGTAAACATCTCCAGAGGGTTTTCAAGACTGAACTTTAAGATCACCAGGACAGTCTCCAGGTGAGCCGCCTCTAGGAGAGTTCAAACCGCCAAGCTTTCCATATCTGTCAAACATTTAACCCAAGTGCCCTTAGGCCATTAGAATTTTGCAACATCCCAGAAAGTAAAACGGTCCTTTTTTATCTGAAATGTCTATGTAACATTTCCCTGGAATTAGGTAAATCTTAATTTAAATTTAATTCTTCACCTCATTTAACATTCATATTTTAATTATTTTTAGTAGAGAAGATTAGGCGGACAGGTAGATCAAAATCTACCTTTAGCTGTTGCACTGTTGTTGTTAGATGTCTGCTAGTTGATTCTGACTCACGGCAAATCTATGCACAACAAAACAAATCACTGCCTAGTCTTAGCCATCCTCAAAACTGTTGTTACATTTGAGCCGTTTGTTGCTACTGTGTAAACCCATTTCATTGGAGGTCTTCCTCTTCCTTTTTTTTTTTTTTTT
>NW_006408519.1:57084914-57091523 GCF_000296735.1 Chrysochloris asiatica
TATATATTTCAAATATTTTACTGTATCATTACAGTATCATTTTAACTTAAGGGTGAATAGAATATTATTCAAAATGATTATATATTAAGAATTAGAATATTAAATCCATTGCTGATTGAACTTCTTAGTTTTCTTAAAATACTCCTTAACCTTCCTATGATCCTTTTTATTTTTCAAAAGGAGATTGGCATAAATACATGTCCAGTTTGAAACCAAATATACAGGCCTCAGAAAATCTATCCCAAATTTTCAATTTCAATATTGTCTTATGTGTATATTAAGGATGGTGCTATAGAATAAACACTGGAAAGTTAACCTCGACAGTTCAAATCCACCAGCTGCTGCATAGGAAAGATGAGGCTTTCTGCTCCCATATAATTTACAGTCTCAGAAACTCTATACAGGGCCACTGTAATGGGAATTGACTCATAGCAGTGGGTTAGTTTTTGTTTTTATGCATACATTATGTTTCTGGAGTATTGGTGCTGATGATTTTGACACTGGTTACTCACAGTATTTCCTTGTCTTAGAGATTTAAGAATTTAGTTTGTATATGAAAATTACTGCTTCCACTCATGTGGCCTAGTGACATCTCTTTTCTCACCATGCTGCTTCACCCTTCTTTGGTTTTACTTCTTCTTTCCCACTCATCCATCCTCCTGGTAGGAGCAGGGAGTCAAAAACATGTTTTCACTCTCCTTGATGGAGGAAGAGATGAGTACAATCTTTGAAAATGTGTCCCACTCCCATCTTGTTCACCTTGATATTCAGCAGAAGTTTAACAATTTCTCTTTCCAGTCTCCAAAACTGAGATAATTCTGATTATAGTTGAGTTGTGGCACATTCTTTTGGATAAAGTGGCTTTAGCTATGTATCTGCATTTCTCATTCAACTTGACATCAAGTTGATACTAACTCATGACAACCTCATATTGTCCGAATAGACCTGTGCTCCACAGAATTTTCAATGGATGTAAATTTGCAGAAGTAGAATCTCAGGGCTTTCTTTGAAAGGAACTCTGAGTGGACTCAAATATCTGTATTAATGTTTAAATTCTAAGCACTTGGTTTGTGGAAGGCTTTGTTTTACAGTGGGAGTCCACTCCATGTTCAATCTTAACATAAACTCAGCTTCCATTGAGTTCTTTCTGACCATTAACCTTGCAATGTAAAAGGATTTGCCCTCAGGAAAAGTGTATTTGAAAGTGGATTACTGACTCCCCTAGGGCAGCCTCCCTTTCAGGGACTTGCCTAGGCATGACTTTAATGAAAATTGGGGTACCAGGACCACATAACATGACCAAGGTGGTTGGTAGGACACATAACCAATACTGTAAACTTTTCTAATCTGAAATTGAGTATGCATTCCAGTCATGGTCCCTTTCCAGTTTCTATATTCCTTTCCGAGAATATATGGTGCTGTAGAATCAGCACCAGACTGTGAATCACAAGGCCACTAGTTCAAACCCATAAATTGCTCCTCAGAAACCCTATATAGGGCAGCTATGAATCGGAACTAACTGAACAGCACTTAACAACAACAACAACCAATCATTATTGTGTGACAAATTATTTTCCATTTTCTACAATTAACAAAACGATTAACACCATCATAGCCTCTTGCTGGGAGGTCTCTCTCATCTAGGTGATTTGTCTTTGTCCTGTTTAAGACTTAGCGAACTCTTTTTTTTCTCCAGGAAGGAGCTCTGGTAGCATTATAGGGTAAGGATTGGGCTGCTATATGCAAGACCAACAATTCAAACCCAATGTTGCTGTTGGGTGCCTTTGAATAGGTACCAACTCATAGTGACCTTATATACAACAGAATGAAACACTGCCCGGTCCTGGGCCAACCTCACAATTGTTGCCATGCTTGAGCCCATTGGTGCTGCCACTTTGCCAGTCCATCTCTCTGGGGGTCTTCCTCCTTTTCTTTGACCCTCCACCTGACCAAACATCATATCCTTCTCCAGTGACTGGTCCCCCCTGACAGTATGGCCGAAGTATGAGAGACAAAGTGTGGCCATCCTGGCCTCCAAGAAGCACTCTGCCTACACGTCTTCCAACATAGATCTGTTGGTCCTTTTGGCAGCCCATGGCTTTGACAAGTTCCAATTTTCCTAGATTCATACTTTGTACATTCCATGTTTCAATTATTAATGGATGTTTACAGCTGTTTTTATTCGTTGTGAGTTGTGCCCCATCAGTAAATGAAGGTCCCATGGGCTTTACTCCATTTGTGTCACCACAATCAACTGTACTTTGAGGAGGCAGCTCTTCCCCAGTCGCATTTTGAGTGCCTTCCAACCTGAGGGGCTCATTTTCTGACACTATATCTGACAGTGTTGCTTTGCTATTCATAAGGTTTTCAGTGACTAAATATTTGGAAGTAGTTCGTCATTCCTTCTTCCTAGTCTGTCTTTGTCTGGAAGCTTATCTGAAACCTGTCCACCATGGGTGACCCTGCTGGTATTTAAAATACCTGTAGCATAGCTTCCAGAATCACAGCAACTCACATGCCATCACAGTACGACAAACTGCAGATAAGTGGTGGTCAAACCCAAAAGCTGCCCCAAATGAGAATGAAAAGACTTTCTACCCTCAGTGAAGCTACAACTGGCTAAAGTGACTCCATTTTGTAAGAGAGGTCATTAGTGCTAGCCTTGGTCTAACTTTCCTTTAGGTTAGTCAGCAATTAAGCCCTACTCTGAAGGCTATTATAGGAATAAAGACATTTTGGAATTCCTTGGAGGAATCAACACAATCTGAGCTAAGAAGAACAATAAAGAAGTTCCTAAAAATCCTTAGACCTCCACCCCATTCCCCCAATTCCTATAAATCCTCTTTCCCCTTTCTCCTTGGGGAGGCAGTCTCTGGAAGATACGCAGACTTGTTGCCTCCTGTGTATCTGATATACATTAAATCTTGCTTGTTTCTTATCACACCCTTGTCTCTGAGTAATTGGTTTTCCTCAAGGCAGGTAGCAGAGTCGCCATTTCAAGGCAAAGTGTGCTACCATCAAGATTTATAGCCTCATAAACTCTGGACCACAAAGTCTGTTTGAACTGTAAGACTGGTCTTTCAAATTCAACAGCCATTCCTTGGAAAGCCTATACAGGGTCTCTATGAGTTGGAAAGGAATCTAAGACACTTAACAACAACAACAATAAAACTCTATACATGTTTGATTTGAATGGGAACAACTTGATGGCAGGGGTTTGGTTCTTTGGTTTCTAGAATGCATCCAAACTTTAAATTATTTTGTTGTTGTTATGTGCTGTCAAGTCAGTTCAGACCCATAGTGACCGTGTATAGGGTCTCCAAGGAGCAGCTGGTGAGCTTGAACTGCAGAACTTGCAGTTCAAACAGCTTTTCAGTCTGACGCATTAACCCACACTAGGACTATAGGCCTAGGGTATTAATTAACCATTTCACCAGCCAAGGACACTGAATTTCCTTAGTGCTTTGCATATTGACAAAGTCATTGTTTTCATCAAGTTACTTTTTCTTTTCTCTCACAGTCTCCAAAGGAAGAAATCAGCTTTAATATGGTATGTGCTTAATGTTTTAACATCTTGTTATATGTTGCATAGGTAGGTGTGCAACTGGTGAAGCAGAGCTGGAAGCTATGTCTTGATAAACTGTAGCATGTGCTTTAGAGCATGAAATCTGAAGGCTTTTTCCTATGAAAGACTTAGCATGCTGTCAAGTCGGTTATGACCCATAATGACCCTGCATAGGTTTCCAAGGAACAGCTGGTGAGCTTGACCTGTGGACAACACAGTTCAAATGGCTTTGCAGTCTGGTACATTAACCCACAGTACCATACCAGGACTCCAAGAGACTCAGCTAGATAGAGCTTAATTCCATCTTGTGCCTAGGTTTAAGTGTTGAGGTGTCAGTTTTTTCTTGAGTACCGCCACATGCAACTCTGAACAGCTGAACTTCCAGAGTTAGAAACAAACTATTTGAAAAGTGGGTTTGGTGTCACTTTCCCCAGTCAGCAAAGAAAAGAGTCCCTTGAAGCAACATCCCTGGACACATCTCTTAATGGAGGGTTCCTGGTTGTGATATTGTACCTCTGACATAATCCTGTAAAACTTTCCTATTAGTGATAGTCCCTCTCCTTCTGTAGGCCTGAAATGCATATATGATTTAGCAGTGGTTGTGCGAGGGGAATCCTTTGTTCTCTTGCCCCATGAAAGGTCAACTCATAGAGGTAGAACTTTGGAAAATGCATCATGGTGTCTTATCAGTGATTTCTTTCACCTGAATGATATGTGTTTGTTTTGTCTTGTTTATACTCCTGGTTGTTGTTAAGTGCCATGGAGTAGCACAGCTGGTGGGCTTGAACCACCAACTTTGCAAATCAAACTGACTTTGCAGACCAGTGAATTAACCCACAGTGCCATGCCAGAACTCCTGCTTCAGATGTAATAAAGAGTAGTGTAATGGTTATAAGTCGGGCTGCTAACCTCAAGGTCAGCAGTTCCAAACTTCCAGCCATTCCACTGGAGAAAGATGAAGCTTTCTGCTCCCAGAAAGATTTACAGCATCGGAAACCCTATACAGAGCCACAATGAGTCAGAATCGATCCACGGCACACCACCACCATAATATTTATATGGAGTCCTGGTGTGACACTGTAGGATAACTATTGGACTGCTAACCACAGGTTGACAGTTCAAACCCACCAACCACTCCTTGAAAATCCAACAGAGTTGTTATGAGTCAGAACTGACTCACTGGCACTTAACATAAATATTTATATATGTGAAGATGGGGATCTCTTTTATTCCCTACAACAAATGTTGCTCTAAAGTTTCTTGATTTCTTGCTCCTTTCTCTCTAATATTTGTATATTTCTAATGCTACTAATAATGAAAATAAAAATGTATAACATTCAGAATTTATTTCTTTAAATTTGACATTGCAAAAACACATAAAAACTAGTCGATTTCAGAAAGAATTGAAAATTTCAGAATAATCATATTAAACCAGGTATGTTACTTTTTCCAATAAGAGACATTACCATTTACCATATTAAACTTAGGTTGGAAGTGATCTCAGACGTTCTTCCTTTCTTTACATTCACCACAACCTGCCAGATCATTCTAGACATGTTATTACTGGTTATGGAAATAAGATAGGAAATCCAGCATTTATAGATCTTTGAGAATGTAAAAATACCATTGTCATTCTATCTTTTAGTTATAAGATTCAGTCCAATCAATTTCAAATAATTGTGACTGCATCATCTAAATGAGTATATCTGCAGCAATGATTTACATGTTCTATACATGGTAAAGTCAAGCAGGGAAAGGTATTCTTGACAAAAAAAGGCAGGGCACTTTTTTCCTGCTCTCAAACCAGTGTCAATATTAGATTAGAAGTTTCTTAGAGAATCAGAAAAGAATTTATTGGCTTGTTTGATAAGCAAAAGAGTAGGGTAAGTTGTGAGAAAGATTCTCTGAATAATTCAAGCAGGAAATATTCTTAAAGGAAATGAATAGAGACGTGAAAAGTGTCCTTTCTGAGTTTGACTCATAAAAAAAGAAATGAAAAGAAAATGAGAAATACAAATATAAAACATTCTTGGTTAAATTGGGATAATGATAACAGAGTCTGATTTGTCCAGTTGGCATTGATTCAGAGCAGCTCTATGCACAACCAAAGGAAACAGTGCTTGGTGCTATATAAATCATTGCTGCGCTTAAACCCATTGCTGCTGGTACCATGCTATATATCTCGTAGGGGTCTTCCTCTTTTTCTCCGACACTCCACTTTACCAAACATGATATCCTTCCCCAGGAACTGGTGTCTCATAACTGTATGTCTGAAGTATGAGAGATGAAGTCTGGCCATCTTGGCTTCCAAGGAACATTCTGACTGTACTTCTTCCAACACAAATTGGTATGTTGTTTTGGTAGTTCACGATACTTTTATATTCTCCTCCAGTACTATAACTTAAACTCATTAACTCTTCTACAGTCTTCCTTATTGACTGTCCAACTTTCACATGCATATAAGGTTATTGAAAATACCATGGTGCACCTTACTCCTCAAACTGATATCTTTGCTCTTCAACACTTTAAAGAGGTCTTGAGCATCAGATCTGCCTAAAGCAATAGAACATTTGATTTCTTGACTGCTGCTTCCTTAAGTGTTGGTGGTTCATCTGAGCAAAATGCACTCTTGAACAACTTCAGTCTTTTCTCCATGTATATGAATGTTGTTTATTGGTCCAATGGTGAGGATTTTTGTTTTCTTTACATTTAGATGCAACCCATACAAAAGGCTGTGGTCTTTGATCCTCATTGTTGTTGTTGTTAAGTGCCATCGAGTCGGTTCCGACCCACAGCAACCCCGAGCAGGGTTTCCAAGGCTGTAAATCTTTAGGGGAGCAGAAAGCCTCATCTTTCTCCCACGGAGCAGCTGCTGACCTTGCGGTTCGCAGCCCAATTTGTAACCACTACATTACCAGAGCTCCTTTTGATCTTCATTGTTGTTGTTGTTGTCAGGTGCCATCGAGTAGGAACCGACTCATAGCGACCCCATGCACAGCAGAATGAAACAATGTCCGATCCTGGGCCTGGGCCAATGTCACCAC
>NW_006408519.1:57091623-57092021 GCF_000296735.1 Chrysochloris asiatica
GTCTATGTCTAGGGACTTGCCCCTTTTGATAATATATACAAAGTGTGAGAGAAAAAGTTTCATCATCCTGACTTTTAAGGAACATTCTGGTTGCGTATCTTAATTTCTGAAAATTTTATCACGAAGTCTTAAAACAAATTATTATCTAAAACAAATTAGGTGATAGTTCTGTATTGATTGTTATTTTCTACTTGAGTATTTACTTGAGGCAGTCTTGTTGGTCCTAATTTCAATTCATCTGCTAATGATATGTGAAGGGAATACTAAAGTTACTAGCTATAATGTTTACATCAGAATCATCTATCTTTGCTTAAATTATCTTGATAATGAAGGTAAATAATGTCATATAGGAAACACTATACAGGGTCGCTATGGGTCAGAACCAACTTGACGGCACT
>NW_006408519.1:57092509-57093585 GCF_000296735.1 Chrysochloris asiatica
TGGAACTGACTAGGCAGCATTTAACAACAACAAAAACATATGTTGTTGTTGTTGTTAAGTGCCATCAAGTTGTTTCCAATTTACAATGATCCTGTACAGAATTTCCAAAAATTGAGTGGTGAATTTGAACTACCAACCTTGCAGTTAGCTGTCCAGTGTTTGACACATCAGGACTCCTGTGTATGTATATATATTTGTTGTTGTTAAGTGCCACATAGTTGGTTCTGGCTAATAGCAACCCTCTATAGAATTTTTGAGAATTTAATATTTACGGCAGCAGAAGGCCTTATTTTTCTCCTGCCGAGTAACTGGTGAGCTAAAACGTATAACCTTGTAGTTTCCAGACCAGTGCTTATTCTATGGATCCACCTTGTACCTCATGTGTATGTAAAGTATTACACACACACATGTATATATAAATATACATTGTGTTGTTGTTAGGTATAGGATAGAGTCAGATCCAATTCATAGCCACCTTATGCACAGCAGATCCAAACACAGTTCAGTCATGGGCCATCATCACAATCACTGATAAACTGGGATCCACTGCTACTACAACTCTGCCAATCCATCTCAGTGAGTGTCTGACTTTTTCAATGACCTTCCACTTTCCCAAGCATGATATCCTTCTCTAGACACTGGTCCCTTCTGATAATATATCTGAAGTAAGAGAAATGAAACCTGGCTTCTAAGAAGCATTCTTGTACTTCTTGCAACACAGATTTGCATGTTCTTCTAGCAGTCCATGGGGCTTTTAATATTCTTGTCCAACACCATAACTCATATGCAACAACTCTTCTGTGATCTTCCTTATTCATAGTCCAACTTTCACATTCATATGAAGCTACTAAAATTAACATAGCTTGTGTGAGGTGCATCCTAGTCCTCAAAATGACATCTTTGCTTTTGAACACTTTAAAGAGGCCTTGTGCGGATTTGCCTAATGCAATACATCTTTTGATTTCCTGACTGCTACTTCCATGAAACATGATAGTGGATCCAAGTAAAATGAAGTCTTGGACAACTTCAATTTTTTCTCCACTTATCATGATGTTATTTATTGGTTCAGTGGTGAG
>NW_006408519.1:57093906-57102858 GCF_000296735.1 Chrysochloris asiatica
ACAACCCAAAGGCATCAATTCTTCTACGATCTTCCTTATTCATTGTCCAGCTTTCGCATCCATATGAGGTTATTGAAAATACCATGATCTTCATTAGTAGTATTTTAAATCCTTTTCACTTTCAGCAAGCAAGGTTGTATCATCTGTATATTTCAGGTTGTTAGTGAGCAAGCCTTCCTTCAATCCTGATACCACATTTTTATTCATACAATCCAGCTTCTCAGATTATTTGCTCAGCATACAGAATGAAGAAATACGGAGAAAGAATACACCCCCTGGCACATACCTTTCCAAATTTTAAACCACTCTGTGTTCCTTTGTTCTGTTCTAACAATTGCCTCCTGTTCTATGCACAGATCACAATTAAGTGTTCTAGAATACTCATTTTTCCACAATGTTGTCCATAGCTTTTCATGATCCATGCAATCAAAAGCTTTTGTGTGGTCAATAAAGCACAGGTGAACATCTTTCTGGTATTCTCTGCTTTTAGCCAATATCCATTTGACGTCAGCATTATCCCTCATTCCATATCCTCTTCTGAACTCAGCTTGAACCTCTGGAAGTTCTTTGTCAAATGTATGGTTGTAGCCATTTTTGTATTATCTTTAGCAAAAATTTACTTGCATGCGATATTAATGATACTGTCCAATAATTTACATATTCCATTGGGTCACCTCTTTTTGTAATGGGTACAAATATGGATCTCTTCCAGGCAGTTGACCGGGTAGTTGTATTCCAAATTTCTTGGCATAAATGAATGAGTACCTCCAGTGTTGCATCAGTTTGCCCCAAGATTTCAAATTGTATTCCATCATTTCTTGGTTACTTGTTCTTTGCCAATTCCTTCAATTCACTTTGGACTTCTTTCTTCAGGATCATTGGCTCTTGATCATATGCTACATTTTGAAGTGGTTGAACATCAACCATTCATTTCTTTTTGGTAGTGACTTTGTATTCTTTCTATCTTCTTTTAATGTTTACTGTGTCATTCAATTTTGTGCTCATAGAATCCTTCAAAACTGCAAATTGAGGTTTGAGAAATCCTGAGCATGTTCTTCATTTTTGGTTTTTTAACTCCAGATCTTTGCACATTTTGTTATAATTTTGACTTTGTCTTCTTGAGCAACATAGAGTTAGATATGGACACATATTAATAGTAAATGTTTAGAAACTTCATATTTAAAAAAATAAAATCTATAGGCACTTATATGTGTTAATCACAAACTTATATGTGTTAACCACAAATTCCATGCTGATACTTTAACTTTCTTTAATTCAAAGGCAATGGTGTTTACAGATTAAATTTGGATATGTTTTTTATTCCTCCCAACTGGAGAGACAGTAGTCATTTGCTACTAGGTAATGTCACAGAAAAAAAAAAACAACACAATTTGTTCTAAATAATTCATTGCACACATAGGAATTGTGTTCAGTTTAAACAATCAACATTAGTTACAAATCTTTATTTTCTACTAATAAATCACAAAATAAATATTCTAGTGTACATTTTACGGGGGAAAAAGGAAACCAACAATCACAAAATAACAAATATCATAAATATTTGCAGCTATATGGTCATTAAATTTGCTTGTCATGAAACACTTGTTAATGTTGTAAGAAATAGACATTGCTAGGGCCCCATTTTCATCTCTCCTAATCATCATCAATGTTGTACTCATGTGCTATCTAAAATACAAGTTTTAATTTCCTTATTAACACTCCCTTAGTACATTCTCTGTGCACCATATGCTTATAGATAGCTCTTATTGTCTTTTACCATCTGGGCTGCTGAATCTCAAAGTCTTCTTTCTCATCTTTTTTTTAAAGTAACTACCAATGACCTATTAAAGGCAAGTTAGAATATCACTGGATATGCTACCAGCTGCTCCTTTTCCACTTTGGGCTTTTTCTCTGTGTGAGGCTTATGCATTTTTAAACTACCAAATATGACAAAACATGGATTCAACATGTTCCTAATGGTTTTGAAAAACTGTAATTTTAAACTAAAAATTAAAACTCAAAATAAAATTTAGGAATCAGGAATCTTTACATGGCATATTGCTTTATGTGGCACAGCCTCAAAAATTATCATATAACCAATGTGAATTCCAGAATACTTCTTCATAAGTATCTTTGCAAATCCATCAAAATACTTAGATGGTGTGGTGAGACAGCCTGCCAAAACATTCCATAGAATGAAGCTGAAATTAACCACCCAAATGCTGCTTCTAGTCTTGTTCCAGATTTTATAAGTGGTTGGCTGGAGACAGGGTGAACTAACTGAGGGCCCGTCATCACCATAATAGCAAAAAAGCAATAAAACATAACAACTTATCAGGCCAGATTCTAGAATAAGCAAACACATACAGAACATTTCTTAAATTCTAGTGAATTTCAGCTAAAGCACTCTATTTTTGAATAGGAAAAACTGTTCTTCAACTGATTCTAAAGAAGCAGTCAATGCTCAGAGCAGGCAATTGTCCAAACTATTGTGGTTTTGCAAGGACATCTAGCAGCCCCACCCCTCTTTTGCTGTTTGAAAAATGCAGGGTGACAACTATACTTTCTCCACCCATTTTGAATCTTTTTTTTTTTTTTTTAAATAGTGTTTTATGATCTCTTACATTTTCTAACATAGCTTCATAAAAACTCACACTCTTCACAATTCCTGAGATAGAGTATATCATACTTCTATACCTCAACATACCAATCTGATATTGTATATCTTTGTTTAGAAGCTATGGCTTCTATTAAATTTAATTACTTACCCCTGTGGCTTTAAATTGAGGGTAGCTATAAAACAAAGACGGCTTCTATTAAATTTAATTACTTTCCCCTGCGGCTTGCATAGGAAGGGTGGCTTCTATTAAAAGCTGCATGGTATAGGTGTGGCTACTAATCAAGGATGCTTCTAAATGAAGATATACAGTCTGCAGTAATAATTAATCAAAGAAGATGATGCTAGGTATAGAAATGGAATCGAATGATACTGCCCATTCTGAAATTTATTAAAGCAATCATACCTTTGAAATAATTTTCATAATTTAGTTTGCTCTTCTTTTCTAAATAAAAATATAGCTCATATCTGCATGTACTACTATATAAAATACACTAATGTTCTGTTGAGGAAGAGAAACATTTCTAAATGTAGCAACCTAGCAAATAAAGAATAATACTGTGATGCTTTACACTGATTTTTTTTTCCTTTTTGATAGTAGCTGAATAAAGAAAATGGTTTACAGATTTAGCTATGTATATAGTTTGAAAGTAACAACTGAAAAATGATGTTCATAATCTGAATTGCAATGAAACCAATTATCTGTACTGTGGTTGTTCACATGGGAATTCTCCTAAAGGTTTAGGATTTCTTAAAATAAATTAAAAACAGCTGTGAAAATACCATAAAACAAAAATAGCAGCTGCAAAAGAGATTAACATTCCTAAATTTCATTTGAACCTGATATGCTGTTTTTCTAACAGCAACATATATATTCTGATTTTTAATCTATCTTTATGAAATTTTAACTCTAAAAGAAAAAAAAAGACTACTGGATACATTTTTGATATTACTAATCCTTAATATTAACAAGAATTCATAAAGTTTTCTCTATTGAGATGCGTTTAATATTATTCTATTGTTTTTAGTAATCCTCAGATATGAGCTACCATTGTAGAAAAATCTAAATAAAGTCATTGAAGATTTAAAGACTACTGAGTAAATATTTTATAGTAAAATTTGTGCCACTGTCTCTTTTTACTACATTATTTAAAGCAGTCAACTGCCTTTTACCTTGAACCATGATGACCAACTGCCTTTTTAACTTTTTATATAGTATCTGCTTTCCGATTAATTAGACAGCCATAGATAAAATTGTACCTAATGTTTCTTTCTTCATATATTGCCCAATAATCAAGGTAAGCATGGTCTTACTTATGCTTACTTACTAATCTATAGTGAGCAATTTCACATTTTTTCATCACATCAAAGATTCTTCTTCTAGGTATGGCTGGCATCTGTTTCTCTCCCAAACCCACAACACCTTCCTATAGAATCAAAGCCTCTTGAAATCTGCAATCCTGGCTACAGAATACTCAGTAAGCAAGGTAAGTATTGCTTATTTGTGCATATTTACTAATCTGAACTGTGTCACATATATTTTACTATACTAAAGATATGGAGAAAATCATGTGAAATTGTTTTACAGAGCAGTAAGTAAGCACAAGTAAGCTATGCTTACCTTGTTTATTGGGTAATTGGGCCCTGAGATACACACACACACACACACACACACACACACACACATACATATGTTCCTACATTTTTAAATGTAATTTATAAAACAGATCTCGAGGTGGTGACAGTATAAAACAGTTTTGTTGTGCTGTTCAAAACATATGGCAGTAACTTTTGTAGACTTATACCAGATGGAGGATTTTAATCGATCCGGTCTGTTACACCGTATGCTATACCTCCATTAAAAGGGGTTCCTTCTTCTCAATTTTAAATTACATAAATTGCTAAATTTGAATGTTTAGGCATACTTTTGTACATAGAAATAATTTTGGAATCTTTACTTTAAAAACACAAGTGATGGAGATAAAAATTATCTGAAAATTCTATTTGTGTTCCTTTAGCAAATTCATATCAGCTGTTCAGATTTAGCAAACATTCAAGATAATTCGTGTGTCGTATTTGTTTGTATTTTTGTTGGCTTACTAGCCAAGTAGGAATATTGTGCTACTGACAGACAAGCTTCTTAGCAAATATTGTCAATATTAATGGAGTCAATTGAACCATTAAGCTTGATAAAACCTTCAATAATTAGTTTGCAAAAGCAAAATTATTATTTCCTTGAATTTTACATCAAACTGTTTTCAAATTTTCTACAAATTAGTTAAAAATATTTCATCCCAAGTAATTATTAGTTAGTCTCCTTTCTATTTAAGTAAAATAGAAAGAACCTCTAGTTCAGACACAAGGTTGAAGTGTTTTACATGTTAATTCTAGTAACAAGTTTAATGGAAGAATACTACTGTCATAGAGTATAAAGAATTTTAGTTTGTTTATCTTAAATTTGTTCACAAAGCTAATTCTCTATTTCTCTCTGTCTCACACATACATATGTATAATTTTATAAATATGTGAGGGGCTGGGAAATGAGAATATAACATTTTGGACTTGTTTACTGCCATTGTCCTTTTGTTCTAAGTACTATTTGTGACATAGGTTCAAATTTTGAAGTAAACTAAGATGTATTCAAAACAGAAATCAAATGAAAGCAACTAGTCTCTGGGGAAATATGCAATCCTTTTGTAGAACCCAGCTTTAATGTAGACCAGTACTTAATATATTCACAGCTTATAACAACTTAAGAAATGGGTGAATGTTGAAACAAAATATCAACCAGATCTATTCTCTTTACCATGTTTATTTATGACTACTTTCTTTTGAAAGAAACCAGCAGTATTATAATGGTCACACACAGACTAAATAGGTTGTGTTTTCATGAGCAGTAATTCCATATAAGTACAAGAGAGAAAAGCTATATTTTTCTAATATAATACTACAAGGGCAAATGACAGCCTTACCTGATGGCTGATATCTTTTATAGCACAACTGTGACATATTTTATGCATCACAAAGAATGATCAAAGATGTCTCTAGAGGCTCTCTGTCATGGAATGTGGCCTCACAGCCTCTGTCTGCCTTTAAATAAGGCTATAATGTACCTTTAAAATAAGTTGGGCATGCTTTCTAGAGTGACGATTATTTTGGATATATTTGAGCAGGATTTTGACTTTTCTTTCAGTTATGTTATTTCTAAAATGACATGCATGTTTCATTTAGTTAGTGATATGAGAAATTACTAAACTAAACATTGATGCTGTTAGATGTCATTCAGTCTTTTCTAACTCATAGTGACTTTGTGTACAACAGAAGGAATCATTGCACTCCTACACCATCCTCACAACGGTTGTTATCTTTGAGCTGATTGTTGCAACCTCTATGTTGATCCATCTTTTTGAGGTTCTTCTTTTTCAGTGACCCTCTTTTTTACTAAGCATGATATCCTTCTCCAAGGTCTAGCCCCTCTTTATAACATGCCCAAAATACATGAGACAAAGTCTAGCCATTCTTACATCTAAAGAGCATTCAGGCTGCACTTCTTCCAAGACATATTTTGTTTATTCTTTTGGCAGTCCAGGGTTTTTACAATATTCTTCCTCAACACCATAATTTGAATGCATCAATTCTTCTATGGTCTTCCTTATTCATTGTTCAGTCTTCACATGCATATGAAATGATTACGAATGCCATGACTTGTGCCAAGAGCACTTTAGTCCTTAAAATGACATCTTTGCTCTTTAACACTTTAAGTAGCTCTTTAGCTCTTTTGTAATAGATTTGCTTAGTGCAATACATCTTTCAATTTCTTAACTGCTTCTTCCATAAGTGTTGCTAGTGGATCCAAATGAAATGAAACCCTTGACCATTTCAATAACTTCTCCTTTTATCAAATTGTTGTTTATTTGTCCAGTGGTAAGGATTTTTGTTTTCCTTATATCAAGGTGTACTCCACACTGAAGGCTGTAGTCTTGGATTTTCATCAGTGAGAGCTTTAAATCTTCTTTATGTTCAGCAAGTAATGTTGTGTTATCCATAATTTTTAATGATGCATACAGCTGAATACCTATGCATAGTCAACAAAACACAAGTAAACATCTGCTTTAAACCAAGATCAATCTGATGTTAACAATGATATCTTCTGAATCCAGACTGTATTTCTGGAAGTTCCCTGTCAAAGTGCTGCCCCAACCATTTTTTATTTATCTCTACCCAAAATTTTTGTTTGTGTGCAATATTAATGAGGCTGATTGATAATATCCATCTTCTGTTGCAAAGGGCACAGGCACAAATATGGATTGTGCAATAGGCACAAATATGGATCTATCCTAGTCAGTTAAACATGTAGCTGTCTTCCAAATTCTTGGACTAGGTGGGAGAACATGTCCAGTATTGCATCTATTTGTTGAAACATCTCAATTTGTATCCTGTTAATTTCTAGAGGCTTATTCTTGTCAATGCCTTCCATGCAGCTAAATCTTTTTACTTCAGTACCATAAGTTCTTGATCTTTTTCTTCAGATGTAGATGATTTGATTTCTGCATATTTTATCTAGTAAGATCTGCCTGTATCATCATTTATATTAGTATTGAAAGAAAAATATTCCCAATGATTTTCATTTGTATTGTGAAACTGTATCATGAGATCTCTGACAAAATACACATGTTATTGTTGTTAAGGGACAGTGTTCATTTAAAACCATACTGTAGTGCAAAACAGCCACAGCCAGCCCTGAACTGTTCATGACTAAGAAAAAGGCCTGAACGGGGGTTGTGTAGCAGGAAAGACATACTAAAAAGCAAACAGATTGATAATTAAATCCTGAGTTACATCATAACGGCCAACAGAGGCATCTTGAAGTTTCTCAGGAAAAAGAGTAAAAAAGGGAAGCCCATCTCCTGATCACAGCTACCTAGAGGCAATCAGAAAACATAAAACATACCAAAATACACATCCATTTAAGTATTAAGGCCACAGACAACTACTGAATATGCTCCCCCAAACAGAAACATATGATCATGTCAGCATTGTTCAGAAACAAGATAAATTGACTGAGACAAATGAGCTGGAGGTAGACCTACACTCCATACTGGAAGGAGGGCAGGCTTTGGAAATGCCTGAGAAGGAATTCAGAAAAAATGATTATAAAATGTATCAGAACACTTTACAGTGGAGTTGAGAACAATAAGGAAGAAGTCAGGAAAGCACTACAGGAGCAATCAAATAAAATAGAAACAGCATTGAAAACAATTCAAAACCTACACAAAGAGGTCCAAATGATTAATAATAGAATATCAGAAATGGACAATTCACTGAAAGGGCAAAGGAGTAGAACTGAAGAGATGGAAGCCAGAACTAGTGATCTAGAAGATAAATCTCTCAATACCACTAAGATAAAAGAACAAACACAAAAAGGTTAACAAATTCTGAAGAAGGTCTAAGATTCATGTTGGACAACATGAAGAGTAATAACTTAAGAATTATTGGCATTCCAGAACAGGAAGAATCACACAAATCCACAGAGGAGATAGTTGAAGCACTTCTAGAAGAAAATTTCCCTAACATCCTGAAAAGTGAAAATATAAGCATTCAAGAAGTTCAAAGAACCCCAGGAAGGATAGATCCTAAAAGAAAAACACCAAGACATATAATAATCAAGATGTCTAAAATCAAAGATAAGGACAGAATCCTGAAGGCAGCTAGGGAAAAGAGTAAATGTAACATACAAAGGCAAGCAAATCAGACTAAGCTTGGATTTCTCAACAGAAACCATGCAAGCAAGAAGGCAATGGGGAGACATATATAAAATCCTGAAAGAAAAAAACTGCCGACCAATAATCCTTTACCCAGTAAAGCTGTCAATCAAATATAATGGTATAATCAAAACATTCCAGGATAAATAGGAACTAAGAGATTTTGTCAAAGCCAACCCAGTGATGAAAAACATGCTAATGGGAGTTTTGTGGACAGAGAACCAACAAGAACAGACAACAACCAGAGACTGACATACGTGGCAACATCAACTAGAAGTCAATCGACAAATGGAAGAGTCGAGAACAGAATAAAATTATAAGAACAAATTCAGAGGATCTGGGAGGTCAGTCTATGATCAAAACAAATACAGTGTGAAAGAAGTTAAATACAGAGGAACAGAGATCTAGGTGGTGGGAAGTTCAGGTAGATTACAGGATAAAATTATTGTTCTTGTTGCTGTTGGTGCCATTGAGTCAGTACCGACTCATAGCAACCTTATGCACAGCAGAATGAAACACTGCCTGATCCTGGGCCACCCTCACTACCCTTACCAATGCTTGAGTCCATCAATG
>NW_006408519.1:57102958-57104987 GCF_000296735.1 Chrysochloris asiatica
TTTGTCATTTCTAGTATTTTTGTGGGTTTTCTTGGAACACAGACATGTTCTTTTTCATTATTTTACTTAATAACTAATAATTATCCAAAAGGCTTGAATGCATAAGAACAAAACAAATTATTCAGACTTCAAGAAAAAAATGTCTGATTTTTACCAATTAAAAAGTATGTAAGTAGAGTAATTATTGTGATTATATGTTGATATTATAGTTAATTTGCTTAGTTAAGGAAATGCTCTAATATTGGGTATACTATTATTTTATTTTCAAAGTAGAATATTTCCAACATAGTGGCCTATATAAAATAAAAAAAAAGGTCTCTCTAAATATCATATGAGATCCAGAAATATAGTTTAATATGATTTGTTTCTGAAAGTTCAAAAGTATCTGTAAGATAGCATAGTAGCCCATAAGGATTCATTTCGATTAGAGAACCAGATGTTAAAAAAAAAAAAAATCAACCCAGTATATATTGAGTTAATCAAAAATTAATAAATTAATATTTTAATAAACAATGAATTAAATCTAATATCATGATCAGCTAATATATAATTAAAAGCAGTAAGAATTTAGATTAAAAGACTAATAAGTTTCAAGCTTAATAATAAAAAAGTAAAGCCTAAAAATAACCATTTATCTTCCAAAAATCAAATCAAAATCCAGATGACCAGGTCGATGTTTTAGGATTTTTTTCTGAATATAATTTAGAACTTACATTCTCCTTTGTGTAAGTTTTACTGTCTTTAGGCAAAGTAAAATGAGGAACAGAGATGATTAGCAATTTAATTAAATAAAAAACAAGCAAGTAATTTAACAACCATAGTAATTTTGAAATATTTTCTCCTTATACTTTAGGAGAAAATAAATGTGTTTTTTGTCCTTGAGATACATTTAAAAATCCATGTGCATTCACATCAATAAAACAAACTTTTGGGTAAGGTATGGATGCATGTAACAGTTGTAGTTACTAAAGTAATAAGAAGAGATAGAGATTCATTTTATGAATTTTATTCAAATTACAGTTTCAGAATATATTCTTTAAGCCTTATTAAATTTTTTTTTTCAGAAACATTGGTTTAAGTTGAGTGATTGAAGCATTAGATTTCTTGCCCTGCCCTATAGTGAACAATCTTTTTCACATCTTCTCTGCATAAATCATATGTACTTTTAAGTATGTCCTCATAGTGTTTTCTAAAATTAGGATGAAAAGTGAAGAATTATGCTTGCCTAATACATTGCCTCCCTAGTCTGTTACAAGTATCTATAAACAACTAGAAATAATAATAATAATTTTAAGTTTGATGAAGTGTACTTTCCGTGAACTTTGGAGAAATGGGAACTCACTTACTGCTGATGAGATACATTCTACCCTCTATATTCATGAGTTCCGCATCTGTGGAGTCAACCAAGAGTCGATCTAGAATATTTTTTTGGAAAAAAAAAAAAAGGCTCCTAAAAAGCAATTAAGTTGTCAGAGCAATCCCTTAAAGTAAAGAGGGATTGTAAAATGCTAGTTAAAAAACATTTATCTTGTATTAGATATTATAAGTAATCTAGAGATAATTCAAGGAGGATATGCACAGGGCAGATGCAAATACTAAACCATTTTTTATAAGGAACTTGAGCATTCTTGGATTCTGGTATGCAGGAACATAGAGGGGTATTCTAGAAATAATCCCTTGCAGATACCAAAGAATGCTTGTACAACAATTTAGATTAATCTGAAAGGTTTTATGATAAATTGCAGAAGCTAATCTCAGAAAGTTTCATATTATATGACTCTAATGCATGACAATCTTAAAAAAACAAAAATTGTAGTGAGGGAGAACATATGTGTATATTGTTTGTTGCTGTTGCTAGATGCCATCAAGTTCATTCCATTCATATATTTGTTGTTGTTGTTAGGTGCCACTGAGTCAGTACTGACCCATAGCGACCTTATGCAGAGCAGAACGAAACACTGCCTGATCCTGGGCCAACCTCACTACTGTTGCCACACTTGAGTCCATCGATGCTGCCACTTGGCCAATC
>NW_006408519.1:57105087-57110680 GCF_000296735.1 Chrysochloris asiatica
TGATACAACCTTGCTTGTTTAAAGGGAAGAGGAGTTAAAATATTTATTGAGGAAGATCAAAGACCATAGAATTCAGTATGGGTTGCACCTAAATATAATGAAAACAAAATTCCTCACCACTGGACCACTAAGCAATATCCATATAAACAGAGACAACATTAAAGTTGTCAAATACTTCATTTTGCTCAGATCAGCCATCAACACTCATGAAAGCATCAGTCAATTAGTAAAATGATGTATTACATTAGGTAAATCTGCTGCATATGACATTTTTAAAGTGTTGAAGAGCCAAGATGTCACTTTGAAGATTAAGGTGAGCCAGAACCAAGCCATGGTATTTTCGATAACCTTATATGCTTGAGAAAGTTGGACAATAAATAAGACAGTAGAAAAATTAATGCATTTGAGTTATAGTGTTGGAGGAGAATATACAGGTACTACGGACTGTGAGAAAAAAACAAACAAACAACAATCTGTGTTGGAAGAAGTACAGCCAGAATGGACCTTGGAAGCCAGGATGGCCAGACTTAGTATCTCATACTTCATACATGTTGTCAGGAGGGACCAGTCCCTGAAGAAGGACATCAAGTTTGGTAAAGTGGAGGGTCGAAGAAATAGTCAGACCCCCCAACTAGGTGGGTTGGCACAGTGTCAGCAGCATAGGTTGAAAGTTAGTAATGAATGGGAGATTGGAGCATGTCCCGATTGTGTTTCATTATGATGTAAATAGGGTTGCTATAAATCGGCACTGACTCAATGGTACCTGAAGACAACAACAAATGAGATTATTGAAAATATTATGGCTTGAGATCAATTTCAGACTGAAGAAGTTGATAAAAGTTCTTCAATTTCATCATCATTGGCTTTAGTGATTGGTGCATAAACTAAAATAATAATGGTATAAATTGGTCTCCCTTATAGATGTATGGATATTATCCTATCACAGACAGCATTGTACTTCTCAAGACACACCTTGAAATGTTCTTTTTGATTATGAATGTCACACCACTCCTCTTTAATGTCCTTCTTGGCATAGTAAACCGCATGATTTTCAGATTCAAAATGGCAATACCAGTCCATTTCAGCTCAGTAATGCCTATGATATCAATGTTTATGTATTCCATTTCATTTTTTTTTTTTACAATTTCCAATTTTCTTATATTCATACTTTGTACATTTCATGTTCTGATTATTAATGTATGTTTACACCTGTCTCTTCATTTTGAGTTGTGCTGTATCAGCAAATGAAGGTTCCAAATGCTTTACTCCATTCACATCATCTTTGTCAACTTGAAGAGACAGCTCTCCCACTGTCGTATTTTGAGTGCTTTCCAGCATGGAGTTCTCATCTTCTGGCGTTTTATCTGACAATATTCTGTATCCTGTTTCAATATTCATATTCAGGTGCTTTCTAACAGTATTCCACTGCTATTCAAAAGATTTTCAGTGACTAAATATTTGGAAATAGTCCATCTCTCCTTCTCCCTACATCCTCAAAGAGGTAATGATAATGCTTTGCTTTTGTGTCTCCCTTTCTTCTTCTCAAAACATTTACAAACCATCTACAGAAATTTAAGATTTTCATCAAAGACTTTGGCAAGCATTATGTAATGAGCTGACAATTCAGTCTATAGTCTCATATGCATATAAAAGTTAGGCACTGACTAAGAAAGAACATAGTAGTATTAATGCATTTGAGTTTAGGTGTTAGAGAAGAATATTGTAAGTACCACAAACTGCTAGAAGAACAAATAAATCTTGTTGGAAGAAGTATAACCAGAACGTTCCTTGGAAGCCAGGATGGCAAAACTTAGTCTCTCATACTTTGGACATATTGTCAGGAGGAACCAGTTCCTGGAAAAGGGTATTATGCTGGGTAAAATAGATGGCCAGTGAAAAAAAGGTAAAGCCCCAGTGAGATGAATTGGCCCAATGGAAGCAGCAATGGCTCATGCTGATTGTGAGGATGGTTCAGGAACATTCAGTGTTTGGTTCTCTTATGTATAAGGTCGTTATGAGACAATATCAACTTGATGGCACCTATACCATGGATATATAGTTCTGGTGTGGTGCTGTAGGATAAGTCTTGAACTGTAAAATGGATTTGAACCTCAGGTAGCAGCAGTTCAAACCAACCAGACACTCCTTGGAAACCTTATACAGGGTTGCTATGAGTTGGAACCAACTGGACAGCACTTAACAACAACATTATTGTATATAGGACTTCTAGTGTGGCACTGTAAGATTAATATTACACTGCAAACCACATGGTTGGCAGTTCAAACTCATCAGTTATTCCTTGGAAACCAACTATAGGGTCACTATGAGTTAGAATTGATTCTATCACACTTAACAACAAAACATATTCAGCATTTAAAAAATGAAATTTTGTTGGATTTGCTAGTATAATGTCTTATAACTCTAGAATTGTGGAATTATAGCTATTCTTTGACATCCCTTATATTACTTCTTTCACAAATACTAAAATGTTACATTTATGCTTACATTAATGACCAGAAAAATACTTGAACAAGTTCAAGGGTAAGTAATAAAGCATCACTACAGGGTTTTTGTGCCGCACTATCACTTAATGTGCAGGACTGCTAAATCGGTTTGAACCACAAGGTTGATGATTCAAACTCACAAGCCGCTCCTTAGAAACTCTATACAGGGTTGCCATGGGTTGGAACCGACTCAATGGCACTTAACAACAAGTAAGGTTTTCAGTTCATATATACATGAGTTTATTCCAATCCAAATATATTTAAATATATCTTTGTGTTCAGTGGATTGTTGCAAATAACTCTTTTCTTGGTAATACCCTGTCTTAATCTCATGAGTTTTTGTTGTTGTTCAATATTGTTGAGTTAATTCCAAGTTATAGTGACCCTGTGTAGAATTTCTAAGGAGCCGCTGGTGTGTTTGACCACCAGCCCTGTGGTTAGTAATCCTGTGCTTCTCCTTTAGAGCCATACCAGGATTCCAGTCTTATTAGGGTGCTTGCAAAATATATGGTCCAATCAAAAGAGTGATTTCCTAGGAGGATCTGAGCCAGTTAAATTCAAGGCTGAGAGGTCAGCTCTGAAGGTTATGACGACTATTGTTTTTAGATCCCAAAGTGATAATTTTGATAGATTTTTCTCAAAGGACACAGGATGGTTACAGGGACTTAATAAGAAGAACTTATCAGGAAATTGAAAACTACATTGGTGAGAAAAGGGCCAGGAAAGTTATGTCAAGAAAATATTTTCCATCACAATTTTTTCCCCAGCACCTGCTCATTCCGTAAGTGTAGCAATGGCTGTTCTTGGAGAATTTTGTTGGGAAACTCTACCCCATCCACACAACATCCCTGATTCTGCTCCCTCAGACTTCTTTTTCTTCCCCAAACTAAAAAACATTGAAAAGAATCACAATTTGAGTCCCCTGAGGATGTCAAAACTGCACTTTCAAAGTTGTCAATCAAAGTAAACAAAATTCTTTAATGAAGGGTGAGAGAAATAGAAGCACAACCTTCAGTGTATTGACCTAGATGAAGATATGCTGAGAAACCAGACCTTCAAAACTGTCTTTATTATTTTAAGGATGGTTACTACAATTTTGTAGCAATGCTTTTAGACTAACTAAGAATATTCATAAAAAATCTCCCAAAAAGTAATTTCTATTTTTCTTTTGCAGTATAATGTAAAAATTTAGACTCAATGAGTCACAACTATGCTCTGATAATACATCCAGAAAATTGCTTAGTGAGGAATAGGAATAAGGTCAATTTCAAATGCAGTATTTTTTTGCACTGTGATGACTTACTTAGGAATACTTTAACATTTTTTTTTGTTGTTTTTTTAAAGTTTTTGTTGTGAGGTTTACATGGGAGAACATCAGCTTTACACTCATCATATCATATTTCATTTCATTGCAATGATTACAATCCCCTCCATGCATCATCAAATAACCAAAGTGTGTACCACAGAGGCCCAACCCTGCCACCAGCACACAGCTCTTCTCCCTCCTGCATCCAGTGTCCTCAGCCACTCCATCTGTCCACATCATTGTCTCTGTCTCCATTACTTCCTCTCTGGGTAGGGTCCCGCTCTCCATTCTTCTCACTTGATGGTCCCAGGAACCTCTGCTCCTGGGCTGCAAAATCAATCACCCCCTCCTTTTGTCAAAAAACATCTACCTCTATATTTCCTACCCTCACCATCAGTCCTGATAGCAATCATTCATTATTGTACCACAAGAGTCTTATCCCCATTTCCTTTGCCAGCCTGGTCAACGGATTGGAAATCATTCAGTGGTGATTCTACTTTCGCATGCCCCATCTGGAACTAGGCTCTTGAAAGCTTGTAAGCCAGTCACTTCTTGCCTTTATAGTCCCCTGCCCCCCATTTTGGGTAGCCATAGTCTAAGTTGCCCATCCCTGTCAACCCTGTGTATAGAGAGGGTGAGAGTGATCCTCGCTGTAAAGATTTGTTATCTTTTGTAAGCTACTACATCTATAAGTATAGGTAAAGTTCATCAAATTGTAGCAGGTTACTCTTTTTTTTTTCCTCTTCTTTCTTTTTCTAGTTGAGCTGTGATCATACAGCCATCAAAGCCAGGTCAAGTGGGTACTATCTGTGAGTATGGAGGTTCTTGTGTATCTCTCCTCACTTCATATCAGCTGGACACTTCACTATCTACTCTAGACCTCTGTAGCCATGGCACTGCCTCTGGGCCCAAGAGTCCCAGCTCTTGCCATACTGCTGGTCACCCAGGTCTCCACCTGGGTTCACAGGGGTTTATTGCATGTAGTCACTTCATTGCTGTTTTTTCCCCCTCTTCCCCTTTTCGGTGACCAACGTGGTCACAAGCAACATGTACTCTGCTGCTCATGTATTCCCCTTGAGTCTCAATCTTGGAAAGGGGTTTGCTCTAAGGCGACCCAACCACTTGCCTTGATTGCTCCCAGGCAAACAGATTACTTGTTCCTGTAGTAATCAATCAGACTGCCGTTATTGTTTCAGATTTTTCCTGCTAATCTTTCTTTCACGAAGTATCTTCTGTTCTTCTAGTCACTGCAGTCTGGTCTACTCATCCTTTCCAGTGGAAATTTCCTACCTCAGTCAGTTCTGGATTCCACCTATGGTCCTCTGCAATATAAAGGCTCCACAGGAAGCCTCTTTCACTGGGTGATTTCTAACCCCTTTTAAGGTATTCCAATCAGTTATAGGCTGAAGATGGACTTAAATGCTTTCTGTAGTGATGATTCTGGCTATTCACTTCTTCCCCTCTCAAGTGTCTATTTCATAATGGTAGGCAAGGGAATACCTTTCAAACCATGCCTCAATCCCTGTATCATGGAACACTTTTGTCCCAAGGTTGTGCATACCTCATCATTTACCTCTGTCCCACTTAGCCACTTCGAACCTACCTAACTGTTCTCCCATCAGCCTTGTTCTTCCAATCTCCTCCCCCTCCTTGTATATTGTTCCCCTCACGGCTCCAACCCCAAGCTATCCTGTGTCTAGTCCTAGTCCTTACCCTGAGCTCTATCTTCCCCTCCTTCCCTCCCCTCATCTCATCCCATACATCCTGGTGTTCAGCAAAAAAA
>NW_006408519.1:57117990-57120713 GCF_000296735.1 Chrysochloris asiatica
TTTAAAAAGGTCTTGTGTAGCAGATTTGCCTAATGCAATACGTTGTTTGATTTCTTGACTGCTGCTTCCATGAGTGTTGATAGTTGATCCAAGAAAAATGATCCATTCATGTACACAACAGTACAAAAAGCTTACAGCCTTGCTCCATCCTCATAATTGTTGCTATGTCTGAGCCCATTATTGCAGACAATGTGTTTTATTGTGGTTCTAGGGTGTTGTTGTTTTTGTTAAGTGCCATCAGGTCGATTCTGACACATAGCAACCCTGTATAGGGTTTCCATGGAGCAGTGAACTTGAACCACCGACCTTGCAGTTCAAATGACTTTACAGTCTGATGCATTAGCCCACAGCATCACTCCAGGATGAAATGCCTCACTGTATTTGCCCCATAGCTTGTTCCTATGTGAATCGTTTCCATTTTATTATGGAACTACTTTGGGTACAGACTTCCTTTTTTAAAGTGTTTTTCTAACATCCCCCAAGACCTTCTGGGTATCACAAATCTCATGATGATTTTTTTGTCCTTCTGTCATTGAGATAGTCTCCATCAAAGTCCAATATCAGGTGAGTATCGTGTTGCAGCATCTGGAAATTTTCTATACAGAATCCCAATGATCATCATAGGGCAGCATGCCATAAGCTCTACTCTGTATAAGCACTTGTGGCAAATGCTTACAAAATTATGTCCAATGTGGATCACACAGGCCTAAAGGAAAGGAGAGTGAGACCACTTTTTGTAACTCCTACATAGCCTGTTGTTGCTCGGGCCCCTATTTAAGTGCAGTTTTCTTCAGAGTGATTTTATGAATCAGAGCCAGCAGTATTCCCAGATGTGAAATACGCATCCACCAGAAATCAAATAGATCAACCAAACATTGGACTTCATATTTAGTTTGGGGGTTAGGTAGTAACCTAATTTTACGTGGTTGCCTATCGAATGTCATCGATGGCTCCATCTAAAGTTATTCCCAAGAATTTCACTGTTTGGGCAGAGTCCTGTATTTTTACTGTATTTATTAATCAGTATCTGTTGGTCATGTGTGCCACCACTGTTGTCAAATCTTCCCTAGTCTGTTTTTCATATTTGATATTAACATAATATCATCAATGTAATGCATCACTGCATTTGAGATCTGCACTAAATCCAAATCTCTTCTAACTGTACTATGACAGTAAGTTGGTGAGTTCAAATAACCTTGAGGCAATACACTAAAAGTATATGGGATCCTTCCCACATGAAAACAAACTGTGATGGACTCTTTTCTGAGATTAGGATAAAGAAAAAGACATTTGCAAGATCAATCACTGAGTACAAGTCTCTATTTGCCTGCTTCGTTTTCTGCACCATTGATACCACGTTCGGAATAGCTGAAGTCCCATGTGGCACTATTTTATTTAGGTCTCCATAGTCTTCTGTCAATTTCCATGAGCCATCTGTCTTTTCCACAGCCACACAGGACTATTATACAGAGAATTTGATGTCACCAACTCTCCAGCCTTTAGCATGTCTTTAATCAAAGCAATAATTTCTTTTTGCCTACCAGGTATCCTATACTGTTTCAAATTAACAATCTAAGTGGGTTCAGGCAATTCTAATGGCTCCCATTAGCATGTCCAATCAATACTGGCCTAAGGAAAGACTTAAACACCTTCTATTTTACAATATCATTAGATATAATATCCATACTAATAATTTATTTAGGTAAGGGAGATGAAACTACTTCATACAAGATATGTTTACATATTCCCATTTTCATCAAAGCATTCACCTAAGTTATATCAACAATTGCATCCCAAGATCCTGGGATAACCTTAGTAGTTAAGTGTTGTTGAGTTGGTTCTGGCTCATAGTGACCCTGCATTAGGTTTCTCAGGAGACTGGTGAGTTTGAACTACTGAACTTGTGGTTCAAATTGACCTTGCTATACAGAGCTTATCTTATTGTGCCTCACCAGGACTCCAAGTCTAGCCTTGGTTGGTGGTGGTTGTGTGCCATGGAGCTGGATTTGACTCATAGCAACCCTGTATAGGGTTTCTGAAACTGGAAATCTTTACTGAAACAGAAAGTCTCATCTTTTTCCTGTGTAATGGTTGGTAGTTTCGAACTGTTTGCCTAGAGGTTAGCAAGCCGGCTCATAACCACTATACAACCAGAGTTCATTAAGTCTAACTTTGTTGTTGTTAAATGTCATTGAGTCAGTGCTGACCCACAGCGACCCTGCATGGGGTTTTCAAGGAACAGCTGGTGAGCTTGAACTGCCAACCTTGCTGTTCAAATGGCTTTGCAGTTTGATACATTAACCAACAGTGCCATACCAGAACTCCTAGTCTTAACTTAGGGCCTTTTAATATTTTTTGGCTGGTTTGGGGTTTATAGTGCATTGGGATCCTGTATCCAGGAATCCCCAAAAAGTCTCTTTTCCACCTCTGAGCTATTTTATTCACACATATGCATATGCCTTTGAATCCTGTGCTGAGAGATGGACCAGAAGAGCCTGACACCCTTGTCAGCTTTGATCTTGATCAGTTAGATGTGCCTCTGCTGCAAACGGTCCTAGGTAGGAATTCCCATCATTAAATTCTTCCCGACTAAGATGAACAGAAAGGAGCTCTGGTAGCATAGCGGTTACGAATCAGGCTAAGAACCTTAAGGTCAGCAGTTCGAAACTACCAGCTGCTCCGTGGGAGAAAGATGAGGCTTTCTGCTCCCGTAAAGATTTACA
>NW_006408519.1:57120813-57131379 GCF_000296735.1 Chrysochloris asiatica
AACAACAACAACAACAAGATGAACAGAACAGACTTGTTTAGGCCTCTAATACTGGGGCACCAGCAGAAGTTTCCCTTGGTCCATCCAATCTCCTATAGTGCAATATTAGAACCTTTGTATTAACTCCAACAATATCCACTGTATTCATCCCAATTCTCCATTATCATCTAAAAATCTCTCTATTACTGGGGTAACTCTGTCCCAATTGCCTCTTCTCATTCTCCTATTGATTATCCTTATGGTTCTTGCATCTGTAAAATCCATGTGGCGAATTTTTGCCAACAATTCTGACATGGCTTCTTGTATTACTTAACAGTAATAAGGTTACATGGGTGCCCGCATAGAAGGAGTTTCCTTGATTACCATATCTGCCATGACCTGTGTAAGGGGCATACTCATTGGATGAATATCATGGTCACCTTAAAGCCATTCCAAAATTGCTTCTATAAGCAGCACATTAGCTGCCTCCTCTGGAATGCACCATAGAGAAGAGAAGGAGAGGGGTAGTTTCCCTTCTCATGGTATACAGATCTTACTGCAAATTTTAACCAGTCCACCAGGTTAGCTGGCCCCTCTGGGTTAACCGTCTGTGTAAATGGATCTAGTGTTACAATTCATGACTGTTTCATAGTGAGTTGTGGGTGTTTCATCAACCCAAACATAGTCTTTGGTATTCAAAACTAAAGACACTGTGCCTAAATCAATAATTGCTTTTCAGGAAGCTGGCAATTCATATTTACAAATTGAAACAATACCTTTACACTATATCTCCAATTTTCAATAACTTCTAAGTTGTTTACCATTCCCTTCCTGGGAAACCTTAGTGACCAGAGGTCAGAGGAGTACTTCCTGTTGTTCTAACCCAATTTTTCCTTTCTAATTCAGGTCTGGGACAAGTGGTTGTAGCTCTGACCTAACCAAATCTGGACTTGGTTCAGTGATACAGTAAGCCTCTATGTTCTTTTTCCTTGCCATTGCAGCAACTTTGATAACAAAAACCAAGGGATTGTAAGTTTTGTTCTTTCCTTGTCACTCTGTATTTCCATATGCATTCAACTAGCTATTTCCTTAGGACATGAATATATATCTACCAATTCTATATCCCATGAATAATTGCTTTTGTATTGGGTGATTGTAACATCACAACTTTTTCAACCCATGGGTGATTTTTATCCAGTTCAGAAATCTAAGGTTTCTTCTTCTCCTATTTACCCCACAGATTCATGCATCAAAAGTTTTCGAACTGGTGTGGCTCTGTGGGTTAATGTACCAGACTGCAAAGTCGTTTGAACTGCAAGGTCAGTGGTTCAAGCTCACCAGTCGCTCGTAGGAAACCCTATACAGGGTCACTATGGGTCAGAACCGACTCAACGGCACTAAACAACAGCAACAACTACATACTATAATGAATCAGGGCCTTTGCAGTGAGCCTCACCATTCTGACACAAACTGTATGAATAATTTCTTTGAAAGAAATCAGCACAAGGCTGGGTTCTGTGAGTTGGACATTCAAGATAATGCAACGGTTTGACTTTTCTGACATGCTACACCATTCCATAATCCTTGATGTCAACCACCACTCATCCCTTCCCACAAGTTCCAGGATTCTACAACATGCTGCAACATCTCACAAAACACATAATTATTAAAAAAAAAAAAAAAAAAAGACTTACTCAATTGTGGCAGCTGGCAAGATGCAAAATCACAGTTCAGAGATCAGTCTCAAGGAATCTTCTCACCTGTGTAGTCTCAGGAGCTGAGGAACCCAAATTGATAGGTTAGATGACAACCTTTTGATGCATGATTCTGTGGGAGATGGTGAATCAGGTCAGGTGATGGACCAAAAGTCACACAAACTGGAGGTCAGATGTACTGAGCCAGATGCACCATCCAAGGCAAGAGTGTGAACTTGTCCAAAGTATTCTCATAAATTAGAGTCAGACCATATCCCCAAAGGAAACTAAGGGTGGTGACTTAAGTTATATCCTCTAGTAAAGTGGGGACATTCTTAATCCTTCCACTGTGATCCTTATTCCTTCTTGTTGTTATTAAGTTCCATCTAGTTCCAACTCAGGAGTCCTGGTGTGACACTGTGGGTTAATGCGCCAGACTTCAAAGCTGTTTAAACTGCAAGGTCAGTGGTTCAAGCTTACCAGCTGCTCCTCGGAAACCATATACAGGGTTGGATCAGAACCAACTTGACGGCACTTACAACAACAAGAGTTCAAACTCATAGCACATGTATAGGGTTTCTGAGGAGCAGTTGGTGGGTTGAACAGCTGACCTTAAGGTTCAAATTGACCTTTCAGTCCAGTGCTTATCCTACCGTGGAAACCATGGGACACTATGAGTTGTAACTAACTTGATGGCACTTAACAACAAAAACAAGCTATATATATATATATATATATATATAAAGCTCTGGTAGCGTAGTGGTTACGAATCAGGCTGCGAACCTTAAGGTCAACGGTTCGAAACTACCAGCCGCTCTGCGGGAGAAAGATGAGGCTTTCTACTCCTGTAAAGATTTACACCCTCGGAAACTCTGTACAGGGTCGCTATGGGTCGGAACCGAATCGACGGCACTTAACAACAACAACAAATATATATATGCAATTCTCTTTATATATATGCATATATATGTTGTTGTTAAGTACTGTGGAGTCGGTTCTGACTCATAGTGACCCTGCTGCACAGGGTTTCCAGGGCTGCAAATCTTTACGGGAGCAGAAAACCTCATCTTTCTCCCATGGAGCAGCTGGTAGTTTCAAACTTCTGACCTTGAGGTTAGTAGCCCACTTCATAACCACTATGCTACCAGAGCTCTATGTATATATGTTTCTCTGATTTTCCTTCTCTAGAGAACTCAGCCAAAGACATTTTATCCCACCTTAATCTTTACTTCTTAGCAACTCATTTCAAAATGGATCTATAATTATGGGTGTGTTGGTGGTGGTTGTGTGCCACTGAGTTGGAAGCAACTCAATAATCAGTTCCAACTCATAGAGACCCTTATAGGGTTTCTGAGGCTGTAAATCTTTACAGACACAGAAAGCTTCATCATTCTCCAGGGAAGTGGCTGGTAGATTTGAACTGCTGATCTTGAAGTTAGCATCCAGTTTGTAATCTGCTATATTATCACAAGAATCCTGGTGTGGCACTGTGGATTAATGTACCAGACTGCAAAGCCATTTGAACTACAAGATCAGTGGTTCAAGCTCACCAGCTTCTCCTTGGAAACACTATATAGGGTTGCTATAGGTCAGAACCAACTCAATGGTACTTAACAACAACAACATAGGATCACAGCTCCTTAATTACAGACATAGCAGAAAAGTTTGTAATCCACTATGCTACCAGAGTTCCTTAATCACAATTACAGTATGTTCTACATCCTGCCTGTGTACGTAGCATCTGGGATATGGACAGTTCATGTGTAGCCATCTAAGGAGTAACTATTGGTCTCTCCAACTGCAGAAGAAAAGAGTGTTAAGAATAGACGAGTCTTGTAATCAATTAGTTCAATGGACTAATGGATCATTTGAGATCATTTTCTATTACTTTGAGACCAGAAGAGCTAGATAGTGCCCAACTACCACTATCAATTGCCCTGAGAGGGGTCACATTAGAGGATTGCAGATAGAATGGGAGAAAATGTGAAACAAAATTCAAAATTATTTAATAGAAAAGAAAAAAAAAGACCAGGTGGTTTACTGGTCTGAAAGAAAATGAGGAATCTGAAACTATGTCCCTCGACTACCCTTCAGATCCAGAAAAGAACTCACCCTTGTGGTCCAATTTTCAGCTACACAGTAAGTAGATTTATAGGGTGGTAACAAAGGAGCTCTGGTAGCGTAGTGGTTACGACTCGGGCTGTGAACCACAAAGTCAGCAGTTCGAAACTACCAGCTGCTCCGCGGGAAAAAGATGAGGCTTTCTACTCCCGTAAAGATTTACACCCTCGGAAACCCTGTACAGGGTCGCTATGAGTCGGTTCCGACTCCACGGCACATAACAACAACAACAACAACATTAACAAGGTATGCTACCATCGAATGCTCAATCATTGAAAATCAAAAGGACAACGTATGTCTAAGGATAAAGTTGAGAAGACATAGGTAGTTGGGTGGAATGCAAATAGGAACCACAGTTAGTAAGCAGGATAACTGTTGTTGTATGGAGGGAATTGTAATCATTGAGATGAAACAAAATGTATGATTTCTTGACTGTAAAGCTGATGATCTTATCTGTAAACTTTCACTCAATTCACAATAAAAAGTTAAAAAAATTGGGTAAAAAGGCCATAATAAATAATTACCTACTTTGCAATTTATAGTCTTTATTCATAGCGTAGTGGTTACGAATCGGGCTGCGAACCTAAGGTTAGCGGTTCGAAACTATCAGCCGCTCTGCAGGAGAAAGATGAGGCTTTCTACTCCCGTAAAGATTTACACCCTCGGAAACACTGTACAGGGTCGCTATGGGTCGGAACCGACTCGAAGGCACTTAACAACAACAACAATTCATATACAAAAGAGGAAAACAAAAAAATTGAGGCTTATGTTGTTGTTCAGCGCTATCAAGTCTATTCTGTTTCATAGCAACCCTGTGCAAGGTTTCCAAGGAGTGGCTGGTACGTTTAAACCACTGATCTTGCAGTTGGCAGTGCAGTGCTTATCCTACAGTGCCACACCAAGGCTCCTGAAGCTTATATTAGAAACTAATTAAAGTGGGTGGGACTGGTTTGGATTAAGAAAGGTGAGGAAATAAAATTCTAAATTTATGTATCTTAATAAGGTTCTTATTTTAACCCATGTGATTTAATTACCTATTTTGGAATTTGAAAAAAGAAAATTAGATCCCATGATTGAATCAGCTGCTTTGAAATAAACCTGGTTAGAAAAAGGGAATCTGTTTCTTTGTAAAACACTAACACCCACAACCATATGTTCTGGCTTATTCTCTAACAAAACTTCTATTTGCTGTTTTGTAACTTTGGCTGTGTTTTGATTATGTAATACTAACAGGTTTTTGAATGAGATGATCACTGTTAAATAATCTTTTTTTTATGTAGTCAATAGGAAAAAAAAAAAAAAACCTGATTGTTTTTGTGCTTACGTGACTTTCTTCATTGCATTGTTGTTGTTGTTAAGTCCTATCGAGTCATTTCCGAGCCATAGCAACCCTGTATAGGGTTTCCCAGGAGCGACTGGTGAGATTGAACCACCGACCTTGTAGTGCAAAACAACTTTGTAGTTCAGTGCATTAACCCACAGCTTCAAACCAGCCTTGCCTAAATATTCTAAACGTAAAACTTTCTGAAAGAATTTACTAATTTCCATTGGCATTGTATAAGTACCTAAAATCTAAGTCATTTTGGCACATGCAAATAGAGTGGCCTAAAAGCAGAGCTTTAACTCCAAGCTAAATCTTGACATGAGTCTGGAATCCGTGCTGAATTTTATTGCTGCCTTTCCCAATAATAATCTTTTTCTCTTGTGTTTACCCATACAACTCTAAAGGAAATATTTTCTCTCCACGGTCAGGCAGATACAGAATGTGACAACTTGCTCCCATAGAGTCTTCTGTATGGTCAGACAGGGGTCGAATGTGATAGCCTGTGCCCAAAGGGTTTTGATGCACAACATTATCACCAAATCTTCTTTACAGTAGACCCCGAGGAAAAGATATGCTTGAGAAAGCAGTTTCAATAACATGTTTCTATAAAGGCATGTTCCGCAATTGTTTTGTGACTATGCTGTAATCATCTGAAAATCCCTTAAGCTTTCAATTATGAATCCTTAACCAATCAGATATGTTTTCCACCAATTCCTACTAAGCTCCTGTATCAAGATAGCCTGCTTCCAACTGGCCTGATTGCTTTCCAGTCAATCATAATATTGTAAGATTTAGTTCCTGCATTAACAATATAAGAATGCTTGCTTCTTTGTTATTCCTTTGGCATAGTCACCTTCTTTCTTTCTTTTCTGTGGGGTGTGGGAGAGGTGTTTAAAGCATGTTCTCATGTGTAAAATAATAAGCAGATGGAAGAAGGTGGAGCAGGTTTCATGTGGTTGACTAAGCTAAGTAAGCTAGTGTACTAGCTAAGTATACTGCTTCAACTCCACAATTAGTTCCAGTAATTTTCTTGCTGAGTCTTGGACATTTTCTACATAAAGGATCATAGAATCTGTAAATAGAGATAATTTTATTTCTTCTTAGCCTGTTTGGGTACCTTCATTTCTCCTTTCTTGTCTTAGAGCTTTGGCTAAGACCTTCCAGCACAATATTGAACAGAAGTTATACTAAAAAGCATCCTGGTCTGGTTCTCATTACAAATAGAATCCTTTCAGTTTTGAGACTCACTTGGTTGTTGGTTTTGTATTTATGTCTTTAAATATGTTAAGAAATTGGCCTTCTATTCCTAATTTGTTGAGTGTTTTTATCAAGCATAGTTGTTAGAGCTTTTTCAATGTCTTTTCTCTGTTGACTAATATGATCATGTGGTTCTTTTTCTTGGTTTTATTTATGTGGTTGATTCTGTTGATAATTTTTCTAATGTTGAAATACATTTGGTCATGATGTATTGTTTTTGGATTCTACTGATTAGGGTTTTGTTGAGCCCTTTTGTGTCTATGTTTATGAGGAATATTGATCTATAATATTCTTTTTTAGTGATGCCTTTGCCTGGTTTTGGTATCAGGGCTATGTTCACTTCATAAAATGAATGAATGAGTATTCTTTACTTTTCTATACTGTGGAATACTTTGAGTAGAATTGGTGTCAGCTCTTCTCTGAATGTTTGGTAGTATTCACCAGTGATATTGTCTGGACCAGGACATAGAGGTCACTTTCACTTTGCGATTTTGGACAATACTTGTCCATACTGCTCTCTGGAATTTCAAATCTCACTGATTTCGCTTTAATTGTTGTTGTTGTCAAATGCTGTTGAGTCAGTTCCAACTTCTTTCTTTCTTTTCTGGGGGTGTAAGGAGCTCTGGTAGTGTAGTGGTTACGAATCGGGCTGTGAAACTAAAGGTCAGCAGTTTGAAACTACCAGCTTCTCTGTGGGAGAAAGATAAGGCTTTCTGCTCCTGTAAAGATTTACAGCATCGGAAACCCTATACAGGGTCGCTATGGGTCTGAACCTACTCGATGACACTTAACAACAACAACAACAACAACATAGAGTTTCCCGGAGTCCTGGTACGGCTCTGTGGGTTAATGCACCAGACGGCAAAGCCATTTGAATGGCAAAGCTGCTCCTCAGAGACCCTATATAGGGTTTCTGTGAGCTTGAACAGCCGAGCTTGCAGTTCAAACTAACTTTGCAGTACAGTGCATTAACCCACAGCACCACACTGTCATGGTCAGGCTAGGACCCATGTGCCCTAGGCCTCTCTTACCTTGGCTTCATATCTGCCCCTTTGCCCTAACTCTTCTCCTACTAGACAGGGATCAAGAAAAGGGGAAGAAAGCTCTAGTCTAACAAGAATTGTAATATTGAAAGGAACAGCCTGGAGACAGAGATAAAGATATCAGGACCTGGAAACCCGATAGAGAAAAGTAACTGGTCCAAAAGAAGAAGAACTTGGCAGACAGCCCTTAAAAATAGGACCTACAGCTGGCATCTGCAAAAAGCACTCCATTTCCAAGAAGCCTGTTCCCCTTTATTAAAAATCAAATGAATATTCAATATATCACTATTCCTAATCAATGTAGCACTCTGAGCTAATGTGCTGGATTGCAAAGTCGCTTTGAACCGCACGGTCGGCTGTTCAAGCTCACCAGCTGCTCCTCTGAAACCTTATACACAGTCACTATGGGTTGGGACTGACTCGATGGCACTTAACAACAACAACAACAATCAATATGTATTAGCCTACCCTTGGAGGAGGAGCCCCCATACCTTTATAAGCTAGTGCACCCCAATCCCACAGTGTCTTCTCTACTGGGACACAGACCTGCTTCTTTCTTTGAAGTGTACTTTTGTTTTGCAATAAAGAGCTTCTGAGTACAATTGTATGTATGTGATTGACAAGTGGCGATTCTGATTTGGTGGAACTAATTCTAGGCACCCTGAGAGTAAGAGGGACCAGGAAAGAACATGACAACACCAGGACTCTAGGATGTTGTTAAGTGCCTTCCAGTCAGTTCTGATTCATAGTGACCCTGTATAGGGTTTTTGAAGAGCCACTGGTTAAGTCTGAACCACTGACTTAGCAATTGGAACTGAACTTGTTATTCAGGGTTTATCCACCAGCACTAGTCCAGGACTCACAGCATTCATCCCTTGGTGGCTTTTCTGAAAATTATATAGGATTACCAAGGTGTTGAAAGTGCTTTTTAATTAGCTGCTACCTACAGATTGAGAGCTGGTGAGGCAATAAATTAAGCACTGAGCTTAATCCAAAAGGTTAGCAGCTCATACCCACCAGCCACTCTATGGGAGAAAGATGAGACTGTCTGATTCTGTAAAGATTTACAGGCTTGGAAAGCCTACAGGGTCTCTATGAGTCAGAATTGACTCCAGAGGAGTGATTTTGTTTTGGGTTTGCTTTTTTAGCCTAAAGTTTGGTGGTTCAAACTCTCTCAGAAGCTATAGTGAAGGAATTTCTTCCATAAAAATTACTTTCAAGAAAGCCCTATGGAGAAGTTTTACTTGTAACACATGGGGTGTCCAAGAGTGAGGGACCATCTCAAAGGTGGCAAACAAGAATAACCACCTCAGAACACAGACTAGTAAGAGTTAGTAGTTGGAGCTACTAAATATTTATTCTTCAGGTTTTAAAAACAAATGTGTGTCTTTGATTGATTGATTGTTGGTTAGTTACTTTTTCCACTCTATTTTTAAACTAATGTATTGTTTAAAACAATCTGCAAACCTTCAGAGGTCAGAGAAACTTTTCCTTACAATTAAAGAAAGACTCCCTATGCTTTCAAATGTTAATGAGAAGCCAAAGGGCATAGAAATTCTCAGGCCAAAGACCAACCTTGTTGTACCAAATAAATTTAGTTAAAAGAATCAGTGAGATTATTTTACAAAGTTAGTTGTTTAGCAGCTGCTAACATTAATAATTTAAGCAACCACTCAATTTTTATTTTAAAAGTTGGTCTTCTAGCAGTGGTTACGAATCGGCCTGCGAGCCGCAAGGTCAGCAGTTCGAAACTACCAGCCGCTCCACGGGAGAAAGATGAGGCGGTCTGCTCCCGTAAAGATTGACAACCTCGGAAACCCTGTGTAGAGTCACTATGAGTTGGAACCGACCCCGCGGCACACAACAACAACATTAATAATTTTAGCAGCCACTCAATTTTTATTTTAGAAGTTGGTCTTCTAGTTTTCCAATGTATTCAGAAAAGAATTGCATTTGGAGATTCCTTACTCTTGTATACTGGGGACTTGTTAAAATCAGTACAATTGATCCCCTTGTAAAAGAAGAAAGAGACTAGAAAATTTCAAACAAGCTACCATTTAAAATAGTATTATTTGAAAGCAGTCTATATTATTTTCTTCTTAACCATAGTAGACAACAATATTCCTCATAACTCAGAATAGAAAAATAAATAGCTGTTATTTTTTTTTTTTTTCTGTGTGCATGTGTGTCATTGTTTTGTACTCTGTGGCACTGGACTAATTAACAAAAGTGTTTTCAATATATTAACAAATCAGAGTAGGCAAGGAGGACATTATAAGGATGGTAGATAAGTACATGATCAGTATTTTATTAGACTAAATCTTGGCTCTTTAAAAAGCTCCAGCTCTCTCCTTCCCCAGGTCGAAGGATAGTAATGTGCTAGATTGTGTATGAGGTCTTATTACAGAGGTGTCAGTTTTACTTTGAAACATAAGCATATTTTTATTTATACATTAGTGCTTATAGTGATCAATGACAGTGTAGCTAGTGTACTAGAATTTGTTTTTGATCAGTAGAAAAGCAATTATTCATAAAACTCAAAACAGAAGGCAAAGTTGTGAAAGAAAGGTAAAGAATTATAGGTTTCTTACAAGGAAGGTAATTTTAATATAGACGAGATTGGTCCAAGTTCTACCATTTGGATTGATAGATTATCTAGTAGAACTATCATTTCAATAATCTCAATGACAGTATGGTACTGAATACTTCGTACAGTATTATAAATTAAATTTACTGCAAATGTTATTATAGAGAATATGGAAAAAGATCTATTATTTGTGCGTGTGATAGTTTAGATAGGAAAAAATTTAAGATTCTTTGAAATACATAACAGGAATGATCTATATGATATTGCTATATTGTTAGTTGTCAAAAATTTCACTTTAGTCATTACTTCTTCATCAGTACCCCTGAATTATAGTGACATGATTCCACTTGTGAGAGAAAAATTATATTAATCAACTTCAATGTTCCTCCTGTAAGATGGTGCTTTGCTGTATTTGGCAATGTTTGTGGCAGTTAACTTTTTAAAGAAATGCTGTGGCTTCTATTTCTTTCCATTTTTGTTTTTGGTCTAATGGACAGAATGTGTTGTAAGTGTTTTATAATTCCTACATACTGACAATATAAAATATAATTATAGAAGATG
>NW_006408519.1:57131700-57133037 GCF_000296735.1 Chrysochloris asiatica
TAGAGTTTCTGAGGAGCAGCTGGTGGGCTTGAACTGCTGGCCTTGTGATTCACAGTCCAGTGTTGATCTCACAGCACCACACCAGGAGCTCGAATACATGTGGGTTCCTGGTGTGGTGCTGTGGTATCAACACTGGACTATGATATAGCTAAAATAGTACCTAATTTAGATTTCTAAAATAAAATTAAACCAGAGTATACTTCTCAGACATATTTTCTATCATCAGAACATTCAACATGTTTTGTTCTCATTAAATTAAAAGTGTGAAACACAAGGGAATAGATGACATATTGTCAGTTATCAATTTCACCTTCTTCTATACTTCCCACTTGGATGCATTTATATATACCATTCACAAACCATATTTTCTGTAAGGCAATGATGCAATACAAATCACAGCCATGGACATAATAAATGTTAACATTCATTGAGTGAATATAACACACCTGACCCTCTTTTAAAGTCTTCCATCTTACTAACAACCTTAATTAATATATATGATTATCAGATCTATGTTAAAGCTTAGAAAACTGAGGTATGGAAACTAAGACATTTTTCCTACATAATGCAGTTACAAAGAAGAACCAGGATTCAAATACTGAATTTTAAGGAGATAAGCAGGGAAAAAAACTTGAAATTTATGTCATAGTTTTAAGGATTCTATAACATAACATCTTTATTATCCTTTTTGGACTAACAATTCTAAGAAATTACAGTATGTACACATTTGTTGTGGATATTAAGTGCTGTTTATTCAGTTCTGACTCATAGTGACTCTATTTAGAATTTCAAAGTCTGCAAATTATTACAGAAGCAGAAAGGCTCATTTTTGTTCAATAAAGCATATACTGGGCTTATTCTGCAGAGTCATGGTGCTCTGTACACATTATTATTGTAAAGCGCCATTGAGCTAGTTCCAATTCATAGCAACCCTGTATAAGATTTCCTTGGAGTGGTTGATTGATTTGAATCATCATCTTTGAGGTTCAACCCAGATTTGAGATCCAGGGTTTATCCTACAGTGCCACACCAGGACTCCTGTGCACATTGTTTGTTGTTAGGTGCCATCGAGTTGGCACCAACTCATAGAGATCTTATGCACAGCAGAACGAAACATTGACCGATCCTGGGCCAAGCTCACTATCGACACGCTTGAACCCATTGATGCTGCCACTTTGCCAATCCATCTCACTGGGGGTCTTCCTCTTTTTCTCTTACCCTCCACCCTACCAAACATGATAACTTCTCCAGTGACTGGTCCCTCCTGACAATATGTCCCAAGTATGAGAGACGAAGTTTGGCCATCCTGGCCTCCAAGGAGCACTCTGGCTGCACTT
>NW_006408519.1:57133227-57134326 GCF_000296735.1 Chrysochloris asiatica
ACTTTAAAAAGGTCTTGTGCAGCAGATTTGCCTAAAGCAATACGTCCTTTGATTTCTTGACTGCTGCTTCCATGAGTGTTGATAGCTGATCCAAGAAGAATGAAGTCCTTGGAAACTTCAATCTTTTCTCTGTTGATAAGAATGTTGTTCATTGGTCCAGTGGTGAGGATTTTTGTCTTTGTGTAGCATTGAGATGCACTCCATACCAAAGGCTGTGCACATTAGAAAGGCTAAAAAAATAGTTTTCAATTCATAAACAGCTGGTATTTTAATGTACTCTTGTGTGCAGTCAAGTCAATTCCTTACCATAGAATAGAATTTCTCCATACAATTTCCTAGCTGAAATGTACAAGAGCAGATTGGCAGTGGTACTTTAGTTAGGTATAGGACTTCTAATCAAAACGTTGACAACTCAAACCATCCAGCTGCTCTGCAGAAGATGAGGCTTTCTGCTCCTGTAAAGATTTATAGCCTTGGAAATCTTATATATAGTGTCACTAGGAGTTGGAATTGACTCTGTGGAAGTGAGTAGGTTTCTCCCTCAAACAGTGGATTTGAACTGCTGTAGCACCATCAGGGCTTTATAGCATATTGGTAGGTTACCTGGTTATCCTTGATTAAAATATGGAGGGAGTAATTTTTTCAAGTAATCATTTCAAGGTCCTAAAAATAGCTTTCTTATTGAATACACAAAGATATTTGACTTTTGGACCGTAACAAACTTTGAATAATGCTGTGAAGAATGGGTACTCAAGAACACTTAATTATCTTCATGAGGAAACTGTACATTGACTAAGAGGTAGGTGTTCGAATATTGGGTGTTTCAAAATCAAGAAAGGTGTATTTCAGGACTATATCCATTCACTATAATTATTTAATCTGTATTGTTAGGTGCCATTTCGATTGTGTGGATCATGACAAGCTATGGACATCATTGAGAAGTATGAGTATTCCAGAACACTTAATTGTACTTCTGAGATCAAGAAGCAGTTGTTCGAATAGAGCATGGGAACACTGAATGTTTTAAAATTGGGAAAGGTGTGCAACAAGGTTGTGTTCTTTCACCATACTTATTCAACATGTATGCTGAGCAAATAAT
>NW_006408519.1:57135506-57158997 GCF_000296735.1 Chrysochloris asiatica
TTCCAACACAGATCTGTTTATTCTTTTGGCAGCCCATAGCACTTTCAATATTCTCCTTCAATTCCATAACTCAATTTCATAAATTCTTCTGTAGTCTTCCTTAGTCACTGTCCAACTTTCACATTCATGTGAGGATATTGAAAATCCTGTGGCTTGGGTCAAGTGAATCTTAGTCCTCAAGCTGACATCTTGCTCTTCAACACTTTAAAAAGGTCTTGTGCAACAGATTTACCTAATGCAATACGTCGTTTGATTTTTTGACTGCTACTTTCAGGAGTGTTGATGGTTGATCCAAGAAAAATGAAGTCTTTGACAACTTTAATCTTTTCTCCATTGATAAGAATGTTGTTTATTGGTCCAGTGGTGAATATGTTTGTTTTCTTTACATTGAGACGCAATCTATAGTGAAGTCTATGGTCTTTGATCTTCATCAGTAAGCATTTTAAGTCCTCTTCACTTTTAGCAAGCAAGGTTGTATCATCTGCATATTGCATGTTAATGAATCTTGCTGCAGTCCTGATGCCACATTTTTCTTCCTATAACCCAGCTTCTCAGATTATTTGCTCAGCATACAGATTGAATAACCATGGTGAAAGGATATAACCCTGTTGCACACCTACCTTAATTTCAAACCATTCAGTGTTCCCATGTTCTATTCGAACAACTGCCTCTTGGTCTATATACAAGTTCCTCATGAGCATAATTAAGTGTTCTGGAATACTCCTACTTCGCAAAGTTGCCCAAAGCTTGTCATGATCCACACAATCAAAAACCTTTGTGTAGTCAATAAAGCACAGGTAAAGATCTTTATCATATTCTCTACTTTCAGCCAAGATTCATCTGACATCAGCAATGATATCCCTCATTCCATGTCCTCTTCCTAATCTTGCTTGAACCTATGGAAGGTCTCTGTCAATGTGTGCTTACAGCCATTTCTGTATTACTTTTAGTAAAACTTTATTCACCTGGAATATCAAAGATATTGTCCAATGATTTCTGCATCTCCTCTCTTTAGAATGCACCCAAATGCGATCTCTTACAATCAGTTGGCCAGAAAGTTGTCTTCCAAATTTCTTGTCATGGATGTATGAGTCCCTCCAGTGCTACCTCACTTTCTTGAAGGTTTCAATTTGTATTCAATCAATTCCTGGTGCCTTGTTCTTTACCAATTCATTCAATGCAACTTGGACTTCTTCCTTCAGTTCATTGGCTCTTGATCATATACTACCTCTTGAAATAGTTGAACATCAACCATTTCCTTTTGGTACAGTGCCTCTGTGTATTCCTTCAATCTTCTTTTGATGTTTTCTGCATCATTCAATAATTTGCCCAGGGAGTCCTTCAATAACAAAAGTTGAGGCTTGAATTTTTTTCTTCAGTTCGCTCAGCTTGAGAAATACTGAGCGTATTCTTCACTTTGGTTTTCTAACTCCAGCTCTTTGCATACTTTGTTATAATATTTGACTTTGTCTTCTAGAACTGACCTTTGAAAAATTCTTTTCAGTTCATTTCCTACAGTTGCTTTAGCATCTCTACGCTGGAGAGCAAGTTTCAGAGTCTTTTCTGACTTCCAATTTGATCTTTTTCTTCTTTCTTGTCTTCTTAATGAGTGTTTGCTTTCTTCCTGTATGATGTTCTTGATGTCATTCCAGAATTTTTGTGGCCTTTGGTCTTTAGTGTTTAATGTATCAAATATGTTTCAGGTGGGATATATTCAAGGTCATATTTTGACTCTCATGGACTTTTTTCATTTTCTTCAGCTTCAGTCTGAATTCGTATATGAGTAATTAATGGTCTGTTACACAATCAGCCCCTGACCTTGTTTTGGCTGATTATATGGAGTTTTTCCACAGTCTCTTTCCACTGATATAGTCAATTTGATTTCTGTGTATTTCATCTGGTGAGGTCCGTGTGTATAGTCATCTCTTATGCTGCTTAAAAAGGTATTTGATATGAACAAATCATTGGTTTTTCAGAATTTTGTGTTGTGATATCTGGCATCTTTTCTATTGCCAAGACCATATTTTCTAACTACTGATCCTTCCTCTTTATTTCCAACCTTTGTATTCCAATTGCCAATGATTATCAATATATCTTGCTTATATGTCTGTTCAATGTCAGACTGAAGAAGTTAGTAGAATTCTATTTCATCCTCACTGGCTTTAGTGGTTGGTGCATAAATTTGAATAATAGTGGTAGTAACTGGTCTTCCCTTTAGGTGCACTCATATTATCTTATCACAGACAGCATTGTACCTCATGACAGATCTTGATATGTTCTTTTTGATGATGAATGTGATGCCATTTCTCTTCAATTTGTCATTCCTGGCATAGTAATCCATGTGATTGTCAGATTCAAAATGGCCAATACCAGTTCATTTAAGCTCATTAGCATCCACTAGGATATGAATCATTTCATATGACAATTTCTAATTTTCCTAGATTCATATTTTGTACATATCATGTTCTGATTATTAGTGGATGTTTATAGCTATATTTCTTCATTTTGAGTTATGCCCCATCAGCATAAAGTCCTGAGGGCTTTACTGTCACGGGCTTTACTCCACTCACAACACTGTCAACTCTACTTTGAGGAGGCAGCTTTTTCCAAGTCGCATTTTGAGTGCCTTCCAACCTGAGGGGCTCATTTTTCAGCACTATATCTGACAGTGTTTCTCTGCTGTTCATAAGATTTTCAGTGTCTCAAAATTTCAAGTTTGGGAAGTAGTTTTTCTCTCCTTCTTCCTTGTCTGTCTTCATCTGGAAGCTCATCTGAAATCTATCCACTGTGGATGACCCTGCTGATACTCAAAATACTTGTGGCATAGCTTCCAGAATCACAGCAACTCACAATCCACCACAGTATAACAAACTTATAAACAAGTGGTGGTTTAATCTGTATGCTGAGCAAATAATGTGAAAAGCTAGATTGTATGAAGAAGAACACAACTTCACATTTGGAGATATTAACAACCTATGATATACAGATAACACAACCTTGCTAGCTAAAAGTCAAGAGGACTTGAAACACTTACTTGTGAAGATCAAAAATACAGCCTTCTGTATGGATTGCTTATCAATGTGAAGAAAACAAACCTCCTCACAACTGGACCAAAGTTGTAAAGGGTTCCATTGTACTTGATTACACAATCAATGCTTGTGGAATCAGCAGTCAGTAAATCAAACAGCATATAGCACAGGGTAAACCTTTTATTAAAGAGCACTGATGCCACTTGGAGGACTAGGGTTTGCCTGACCCTGCTATGGTATTTTCAACTGTCTCAAATGAATGTGAAAACTGAACAATGAATAGGGAAGACCAGAGAAGAATTAATACATTTGAATTAGGGTGTTAGTGAAGAATATTGAAAGAACTATGGACTACCAGGAAAGCAAACAAATGTCTTCTCCATGAACTGATCCCACATGATAATATGTCCAAGGTATGAAAGATAAAGTCTCTTCATCCTGGTTTCTAAGGATCATTCATGCTGCACTTCTTTCAAGTCAGATTTGTTTGTTCTTCTGCAGTCCATAGTACTTTAATATTCTTCCCAATACCATAATTCAAATACATCAAGTCTTCTGTGGTCTTCCTTATTCATTATCCAACTTTCACATGCACATGGGTGATTGAACATACCATGGCTTGGGTCCAGGACACCTTAGTCCTCAAACTGATATCTTTGCTCCTTAACACTTTAAAAAAGTCCTTTGAAGCAGATTTGTCTAATGCAATATGGCATTTGATTTCTTGACAGCTACTTCTATGAGTGCTGATAGTGGATCCAAGCAAAACAAAGTCCTTGACAACTTTAATCTTTTCGCCATTGTATATTGGTCCAGTTGTGAGAATTTTTGTTTTCTTTATATTGAGGTGCAATCCATAATGAAAGCTGTAGTCTTTGATCTTTATCAGTATTTTAATATCTCTTTACTTCCAGAAAACAAGGTTGTATTAGCTACATATTTCAGGTTTTTAATGAGTGTTCCTCCAATCCTGATGCTACAGTCTTCTTCATATAATCCAGTTTGGGGGATTATTTGCTCAGCATACAGACTGTGTAAGTATGGTGAAAGGATACAATCCTAGTGCTAGTTTCCTGTTATTACTTTGAACTTTCATCATGTGCATTTTCTTTCTAGTATTGTCTCCTTATAAAGCAGATTAGGTGATTCAGTTCTGTCAATTCAATCTGTCAAATAAATCCATCACAATTTCAGTTCTATCAAGGTAAATATTTTCTGTTTGACTCAAGCTATATAGAAATATGGACACCTGGTATGATGCTGTTGGATCAGCACTGGACTGCAAACAACAATGTAGTCAGTTCAAACCCCCCAGCCACATCTCAGAAACCCTATACAGGGGTCTCTATGAGCCGGAACCTACAGGACAGCATGTTAAGACAACAGCAACATATAGAAATATATTGTATTTCTTTTTTTGTGTGTATTTAGGTTTTACCAGGAAACACATTGGTTGTACCCCATCAAGTTGGTTCCAACTCACAGCGACCGTGTATAATGTTTCCAAGGCTGTGAATATTTATGAGAACAGAAAGCCTCAACTATCTCCTTTGGAGATGCTGGTGGAGTCTAACTGCTCATCTTGCGACTAACAGCCCAACATGTAATCCACTAGGCTACCAGAGCACCTATATAACTATTACCCAATCTGAAATACTGATTATTCTCTATTCCAATATCTCTTTTTTCCAGTTTTCAGGAAAACTTCTTTTGGATCTTTGATTGAATGTGAAAAGGGTAATGAATTCAGTCACTGTCCAATTGAAAATTAATTGTTCAAGTGCTTTTCTCTTAGAAGTTTAAATTTTCCTGGGTATTCCTCTTTAATGTCACAAGAGAGTCCATTCTTCCTAGAACAGAAAGTCAAATAAGGAATCCTCTGATAATGTTAAGAGAATGTCTGTATGTGTATAATCCATACCAACATCATGCTCAGAGGTGGATTTGCATTGTAGGTCCTCTCCATCCTTTCAGTATGAGTTTTTAAGAGCTTAACTACAGACTGCAGATATGGCAGAGAACCATAGGCAACATATAACACTCCTTATTTATCTTTTAAGGAGCTCTGGTAGCGTAGTGGTTACGAATCAGGCTGCAAACCTTAAGGTCAGCAGTTTGAAACTACCAGCTGCTCCGTGGGAGAAAGATGAGGCTTTCTGCTCCTGTAAAGATTTGCAGCCTTGGAAACCCTGTACATGGTTGCTATGTGTTGGTTCCAACTCCATGGCACATAACCACCACCACTACCATGCATCTTTTGGGGGAATTGGAAGAATGAGCAATGGTGAGTATTTTCTTCTTACACATTTTTGTTGTTGTGTTGCCAAGCTGGTTCTGACTCATAACAACCCTGTATAATGTTACCAAGGAGTGGTTACTGGGTTTGAACCTCTGACATTCTGGTTAACAGTCCACTGCTTATCCTACAGTGCCATACCAGGACTCCAGGCTTCTAATATAAAGCCATATTGAGGTTTTGTGAAATTCCTGTCTACTATATTTCCAATTTATTGGTAATGCTTATCTTTTTACCAACCATGGGAAAGTAGGCAAGAAATTAAGCTTAGTATTGAAGCCCATATAATACACCAGCTTGAAATATTATTCCCTTTCCCTTTCTATTTTCTTCTTCCTCTTGACCCTCAACTGTCTTATTTTACCATTGCCCTATACAGCTTTTTTGTTGTGGTTGTTGCTCTAAACTTCCTTCAAGTCTGTTCCAACTTATAGTGACTATGGATAGGGTTTCAGAGGAGTGACTGATGGGTTTGAACCAGTTACTTTTCAGTTAGCAGTTCACTGCTTATCCTACAGAGCTACAACAGGACATTAAAAGTTGAGCATCTATAATTTAGCATCAACTTGTTTCGTTAATAAATTTCCAACAAACAGTGTAAAAACCAAATTTGTTAAGGAAAAAAATGATCTGATTTTCACTTAATAGAAATTCTGAAAACATCTAATATGTAATTTTGGAATCACTTTTAAAGGCTTTTGTAGTAAGAAATCTGTATAGGATTTTCATTTAATCTAGCCTATGTGTTATAATTATGTATGAGCATTGTTATATTAATCAAAACTGAATGTGAAGAAGTTCCCAGACCATGGTTCTTTACCTCTTCTGTAGCAGTTATTAATATGTCACGTACAAAAAATAGAGAAAAATAGCTTTAATATATATATAATAAATATTGCTTACTATAGAAGCAACCACAAATCTTTCCAAAATACAAAGAAATCCCACATATACCAACACATCAGGAGGAAAATCCTTATTTGGTTTTCAAAGTAATCAGTTTTATCCCCAGAAAATAAGTTCAATTTACTGGCAGCTATGAACTTGAATAGTAAATTGACTCTTTATAATATCATCTCTGCTAGTGTTACACTATGGGTCAAGTTCAAGAAGCATGGTCCAGCTGCTCTAGGAAAGTCTGCATCAAGATACACAAACCCTGAAAGTAATCTATTTCCCAGTTCTTTGTGGTACTAGAAAGGCACAGAATTTATGGGGACTTGTTTGAGAAGCCAAGCTAATAAAAACAGAAAGATACCTTAATGTTCTTGGCAGTGCAGTGTGCCTATAGATGTAAACGTGTTTATTTAAGCTACCCTGTCCAGGTTGATATTCTTGCCGTTCAGTGAATGAAATTCTGGGAAAAGTTGGCCAATAATGTTCAGCAATGCATTATATTTATTGTGACTTATAATAATTAAATCTGTTCAATGAAAAATGTCAGTTTTGTTAAAACAAATTCTTTTGCCTTATTATAGTTTTCTTTTGCTTTAAAAATGCAATTATCTTATCTATAGCAGCAACATCCATAAAGGTTCTCACAAGATCAGAGTGATAAATACAATACAGAAGAATCAACAGAATATTAGAAATAAAAGCATGCCTTTTCCTCCTTAAAAAATAAATAAATAAAAGAAGAAGAAGAAAAACCTTTTGTGACGGAAACTCTTTTCTAGAGCCATGTTGTCCATTAAATCAGAAAAATAAAATACAAAAAAGTAATTACTTATTATGGCTGTTTTTGAAGATGCAAGATTATTAAATAATGAAAAATATCAGGAGTGTTGATGGTTTCAACAATCAGAAAGCTATTTTTTTAAGAAAAGAATAATGTAGATAATAGCAGACACAGCTCTTATGATTCTCCTTGGACTTACTACCTCTCCCTGCATATATTTAATACAATGGGTTTTTGTAGAATATAATTACAGTGAGTGAGGTATTGAGAAGACTGGATCTGAGACAAACCTACCTTCCTCAACAAAACAGTCTAATCTGGATAAATATGTAAACTGTGTACAAATAATTTTCTTTATGTTTAGCTGGGAAGACTAAAAAGAGCAATAGATAACATGTTAACTCATTAAATACAAGCAGTGAAGTAAAATGTTATTTTCGGTTGTATACTCTAATAGGACTCCTGGTGTGGTGCTGTAGTACCAGCACTGGACTGGGAACCACAAAGTCGGTACATCAAAACCACCAGCTGCTCCTCAGAAGCCTAATGCAGGCTCTCTAGTGGTTATGAATCAGGCTGCTAACCTCAGGGTTAGCAGTTCGAAATTACCAGCTGTTGCATGGGAGAAAGATGAGGCTTTCTGCTACTGTAAAGATTTACAGCCTGGGAAACCCTGTACAGGGTTGCTATGAGTCGGAACCGACTCTACGGTACATAACAACAACAGCAATGAGTCAGAACAGACTTGATGCCACATAACAATAGCATACTCTATCTAATAGGAAGCATGGTGACTCGGTAGGATAAGCACTGGACTGAGAACCACAAGGTCTGTGATTTGAGTCCAACAAAGTATTGGAGTGTGAACCGAAATGTCTGTGGTTCAAGCCTGCCAAAGCACTGGACTATGAACTAAAAGGGCAGTGGTTCAAGCCCATGAGCTGCTTCTTGGGAGAAAGATGAGGTTTTCTGCTCCTGTAAACATTGGCAGCTCTGGAAACTCTCTCTATACATGGTTGCTATGAGTTCAAACTGATCAATGGCACTGAACAACAATACTCAATACAGAATCCACAGACACATATGACAAATTGTTTATATTTACATTAATATAAAATTAAGCATTACAACTGGAGTTCTTCAGTTGCACTAGCCACGTGAACATGTGGTTAGTGCATTATTGGGCAAAATGTTCTATAGAACATTTCTATGATCACAGACAGTGCTACTGGGCAGTGTTTTTCTAGAGATACTAATTAGCATCTCTAAAGACTTTTCATGTGCATGTTATTGTTATTGTTGTTAAGTGCCTTTGAATGAGTTCTGACTCATAGTAATCTTTATAGGATTTCCAAAGACTAGCTGATGGGTTTGAAATGCTGACCTTGAAGTTGGTAGTCCAGTGCTTATCCTACAGCACCATACCAGGACTCCTTCATATTTTATACAAAATAGAGTACTAAAGCAATAAAAGGAGAAAAACAAACAACTCTTGTATATAATCTAGTATAATTTTCTCAGCTTATCAAGAAACTAAAAATACTTACTTAAAGAAACATGGAAGAATAACTATATTCTCAATGTTGCAGTAACCAATGCTCAAGTAACCTTTTAGCCTTGACACTGTGTGAAACCTAAAAAAACTAACCAAACCTTTTGCCATCATGTCGAACCCAACTCATAGTTGACCCTATATGGAGTGACAAGTGATTTCAAACTGCTGACCTTTCAATTAGCAGCATAGCACTTGGAATCACTATGCCACCAGGGTTCCTGTAAAAATGCATCAATAGATAGTTATTTACTGAGTACCATTAGGTACCAGACACTGTTTTAGGCACAGGGACTATAGCATTCAGATTTTGTTTCAGTAAGAATCCTGGTGTGGTGCTGTGGGATAAAGCACTGGACCACCAGTTCTCAGAAATCCTATACAAGGTCGCTATGAGTGGGAACTGACTAAACAGCACTTAACAGCAATAACTTTCTCTATAATTATTTCTAAGTGCCTTAAAATCAGTTCCAATTCATAGTGACTCTTTATAGAGTTTCTGAGGAGCGGCTGGTGGATTTGAACCACTCACCTGTGGTGAGTAGTGCAGTGTGTATACTACATCACCATATAAAGACACTATAATTAATTATGTGCTATGTAAACTGTCCAGGAACTCTTTCTAACTATTAGAAGTTAGGTATGCACTCTTGGTAAATGGGGAATTTAAATGATATTTGGACTTCAGCAGTCGAGTCTTTTATTTAACATAAAAAGCTCTGGCGACACTGTGAATTAAGCATCAGGTTGCTAATAGAAGATCGCTGGTTCAAACCCACCAACTGCTCCAATGGAGAAAGATGAGACTGAAAGACCTGCTCATGTAAGATTTATAGCCTCAGAAACATAAAAATATAGATTTTTTTCATTTGTTTTTACTTGCTTATATACTCAAACTTTCAAAAACAAGAGATATGAGTATAAATAATATGCCGTATCTTAAATAACAACAACAAACACTCAACAAATATTTTATGGTAAGTAATAATAATGTCAAATCTGCTCAGTCCAACAGAATTACAGGAACAAACGAATAAAAAAGTTGATCAGAAAACCTTTTAATTGCTCATCTTAGAGTCTAAAATCTTCACTTCAGGTTTTTTGTTGTTGTTGGGAGGGATGGGGAACATCTACATTTATTAGTAAATAACACCTTGCTTTTACTATGGTCAAAAAAGACTCAATGCTAAATTTTCTAAATATCTATTTCCTAACTTTGCTTCATCACTATTTCCACTTCCCTACCACAGTCTTTACATTTATAACCCTACTCTTCACTAGAAAGGAATTTTGAACAAGCAAATACATTTTGGCAGAAACTAAAAATTACCAAAATCTGTTGACCATAAATATCCTTACAGTGTCACATTCCTATAACTCATATTGAAATCATGAACATGATTTATATATGCAATTGTATCATAGGTACAATTTCTTCATATATACACACACATTCATGCACGAAGTTTAACTGGGGATTTAAATTGCCATTAAGTCTAGCTATTCAAAGTTAATAGCTAAGCTCTGCTGTAGCTCATCCACTAAAATGTAAGCTCAGAGTACAAAAACCCACCCACTGTGCAAAGACCAGAGGTCTATGGAATTTAATGATAGACTTTTACTATGGATATGTTCAAATGGATTTCAAACACTGAGAAAATAGGGATGTACATTTTTACTGTTCAAACAAAAAGTGGAAACCATAGACATTCTTCTTCCAGATGTCACTAATTTTGAATGTGCATTTTTACTTTCAGGATAGGGTGATGAGCTGGTATTCAAGACAGTGTTAATGTCAGTTTCAGATGAAACCCAGGGTAGATGTCAATACACTAGTTCCACAGAAACTTAGTGCTCACTTGCTTCAGACTCTATACAAAGCAGTGGCAAAGTAGATACAAGACATTTGTCCTCACATCTAGAAAGTTCGAAAACTATGCCTAAAGAACTAACTATAGCAAAAGTATGATAATTCCCCAAATAATAATATTTATGAAGTGGGTTAGGACCAAAAAGAGACAATGATTGACTAATGGATTTTTAGACTGTAAATTCCACTGATATGTACCAATGCATTGTTTGATAAATGGTTATAAAGAACCTATAGTAAACATTGAAAACATGTGTTGATACGTTGATCATTAGTTCTCATATAAAACATGTTATTTACTGCAAGATCCCTAAAATTGAGCCTTGAATAAGAAACTTTATTTACAGTTAGCACAGTCAACTGCTAACTCAAAGGCTGGTGATTTGAATCCATCCTGGTGTGTCATGGAAGCACCACCTGGAGACCTCGAAAATCCTAAACTGGGTTATTATGGGTTGGAACTGACTTGAAGGCGCTTAACAACAACAACATTCATAATACACTGTTGTTTTGGAAAGAATAGTCTGATACACATTGAAAAGCATCTTTCAGTCAAAAAATTAATCCTGGAAATAATATACTTTTCAGCACAGTAAGCTGGCATGAAACTATGAAAATAATGTTAGTATGGTATTTCTCCACATGAAAATAATGAATATTCTTTAGGATAAAAACAACAAAAAATTTGTTACAGGAACTTTATCTATAGAATGTTTTTCTTTGTATCTTTAATTATAGAACATTTATAGGTTACAAAGCATTCAGAACTACTTTTAAGTCAAATGTATAGGCCAGCCAAGGCATATCTAGGGTGTGGCAGGCAAAACAAAGGTCCTATGAATTGCCTGAAGAACAAAACACTGAAGAGCAGTTTCTCAATCTCAGTAGATATCAATGCATATAAAAGCCAAATGTTGTTGTCATTAAGTGCCTTGGAGTCAATTCTGACCCATAGTGACTCTGCATAGAGTTTCCTAAGAAACCCTGGGCTGGTGAGCTTGAACTGTTGACCTTATGGTTCAAACCAACTTTGCAGTCCAATACATTAACCCACATCACCACAACAGGATTCCAAAAGCCAAAATAGCAGTCCTGAATTTAGTATCTAAATATTTGGGAGAGAATTCGACAACTGAATTTAGTACCTAAATATTTGGGAAAGAATATTTGGATAAAGGTGCCATTTCAGTACTTGTAATAAGCATTAAATATGCTGTGAGTTTGGCAAAGGTACATACAGTTCCTATTTAGCCCTACTTTAGTGCAAGGAGCCCTGGAGGTGCTCTGGGGTATGTATTAGACGGCTAACCATAGAATAAGTGTTTCAAACTCACCAGTTGGTCCATGGGAAAAAGATGAGGCTATCTGCTTTCCTAAAGATTTACAATCTTGAAAACGCTATACAGGGTCAGTATGAGTTGGCCTTGACTTAAGGGCAATGGGTTTGGGTTTTTGTTTTCTAGTGCAAGAGAGGGTCTACTGTAGCACTTTAAACTAAGCACTGAAGTGCTGACTATAATGTTGATGGTTCAAACCCAGCTAATTTAGACACCAAAGTCTGTTGCCAGACTGCTGTTTCTATGCAATGATGTGGAGTCTTGGTGTGGTATAGAATAAACACAAGAAGCAAGTTCAACTTGAAACACAAGGTAGACAGTTCAAACTCCACAGCTGCTTTTTGGAAATCCTGTACTTGGTCACTATGAGTCGAAACTAACTCAATGGCACTTAACAACAACAACAACATTCATTGAAGTATAAAAGAGCTTCAAACATTTGAGGAAAGATAGATTGAAACAATAATGGAATTTTTCTACAAAGTTTTTGAAGCTCCATTATAGATGTGACTGAGAAAAGATGTTGTACCCTACCAGTTACTAGAAACTGCTCAGTGGAGCCCCTTTCAAAGCTGTGCTTAGCACACATTCACAACCCATCATGCCCTAGATAGCCTTTTGATTTAAAGGTCAAATACAAGTCATCTGTAAATCAGCTGTTCCTAACCCAGGGGCTGCTTGTGTTTTGAGACCGTGAATGAAGCAAAGGTTGCATTTAAGTAGGAGGGTGTTTGCAATGTGATCGTGTCCCTTTTTTCCTTTATAACTCAGCTTTTCTAATGTTTTGAGAATGGAAATGTTGATTAGGATGGCATCTCCTAGAGCTTATTTCATGTGCAGGTATGTTCAGTCCCAAAGGTACTTGGGAAACTTGGGTAACAGAGAGATCTCTGTGTCTTAAGGGTTCTGGAAGGAAAAAAGGAAGTACACTTTACTTTGACAATGCTTTTGGAAACTTTTCTAGTCACCAGCTCCAGAGAATGAACATTTCCTAGAGGAAATCCCTCTATATAGTATCATGTAGTAGGAAACACATTCAACTCTAAGGAAGCAGTAAATACAGGGATAGGGTGATGCAGTTAGTCTACCAGCTGCTGTTGCTGTTGTTTTGGGTTGTCACTGAGTCAATTCTGACTCATGGCAACCACTATCATTGAACCAATGGCACAGTGCAGGATATGAAATCAACACGCTCAACTAAACAACTTCTTCTCTATGAATCTGGTGTGAGGCTGTGGGCTAATGCATCACACTGCAAAGTCATTTGAACTGCAAGGTTGGTGGTTCAGGCTCACCAGCTGTTCCTTGGGAACCCTATACAGGGTCGCTATGGGTTGGAATCGACTCAACGGCACTTTACCAACAACAGCAACCAGGCACAGTCAATTGTTGAGCCTGGACGCCCATCGCTCCAAACCTATCTTACCTAGAATTCTCAGAGAATGAGTTAACAGCATAATTACCAACTTGGAATTGTTTGGTTTGTTCCATTTCTATCAGTCTTGGAACAAGACTTGGAACAACATTGGTCCTTAGAAACTATACACTGATAGATAAATTGAGTAAATGATGATCATGCAGGTTATCTGATGATCCTTTTCTTAGTGACAGACTGCTCCACAAAACTGACTCATTCATAGAAATTATGAGGTGTTTAGTCACAGGCTTTTTCTTGTACTGCTATTATAAAATGTTGAAAATATGTTAAAATTCTATTCTATAAGTTTCTTCCTTTAGGAAAATAAATTAAAGGCCAGATGAAATTAATCAAGTCTCGATTTGGTCCAGGGATCTAAATAACTCACTCATTCCTGGAGTTAGTGGTTTGTGGAATGTGTTGTGTATGCATGCACATGTATGTATGTCCAATTAAACCCTATTTTTGTAACCACAAACTAACACACCCAAAATCAAAGAGTGAAATTTCAAATACAGTGATTTATTTAATATAAGTCCATTAATTACACTAGTTTTATGTATATATCCAGATGTGCACATAAACATTCATTGGAGACTATGCAATGATTCTATTCTAAAATGCTGACAGCACAGCAAAATAATCATTTTTTTCCCCCTAGAGATAGGTGGTTTACATCAATTTAAATAGATGTAGGCTGAAATTTTAGGTTTGGTTTAAAGCTTTCGCTTTCACAATCTGAGCCTTACACTAGACCTTAGTTCCCTCTTCCTGGGGAGTTTTTAATGGCATTCAATCTCCTAAACAGTGTGCAGTACATTCTGCTTTTCACATTACCATTCCTAATGTATCCTTGAAATACCTGGGGTGCTGGGGATTGTTCAATCACAATGCACAAGTCTTGTATTCTGTAGCTGGAAGAATATTTAGAAGCACTGGAAATAAAACGACTATGTATGGTTCTGGATAGCTTATTAAAAATGTAAAATAAATATCTGAAATGTTCTGACATCGGTATTCAAATGATTGCATGCAATTAGATTTCAAATCTGTTAAGATTCTCCTTGCCATATGGTTTCATCTTATCTGAGAGGCATAGAAACTAATCCTGCACAGGATAAGCAATTATGACTTTTAGAAGGTGTTATTCTTTGAGTCTTGGTTTTCTCTCCCTTTGTGTTAGACTCATTATTGGTGGCTGCCTTTCAGCTCTAAAGAATGAGAGCTGACAAAGGTTCTCATAAATCTTGCATCTGCTGTTTAATTTGTCTGTGCAGTGATATAATATTTTCTCTATGGAGATGTCACACTTCTTATTTGGGAGAATATATTTGCTATCTTCAAAACTCTTAAAATAATTCATAAGAACTGACTTTAAAACAAGAAAAGGTATACATAGCCTTGTCCACTTGGTCTTTAGCTTAACATTATTAGCTTCACTATTACAACACACAAATAAATAATTTGAATAAGTCTGACTTTATGTGAAATTCATAATTCCAAGTTTCAACCTTTTTGGATTCCCATCTGGCTAGCTAGTACTAGTACCAAAATACAGCTTCTCAGTACAAAAGAAAAGTGAAGCTTATTAAAAACAATCTCATAAGCGTTTTGGGGCATGAGAAGATTTTCATGAACAACATTATGACAAGAAAAGTGCAAATGAATCAAAACATATGGATTACATTTCCATAGATGTGTACATGATATTATATATTCATTATGAGAAAAAGAGAGAGGGAAAATGCAGTTTAAACTTTGCCAAACCTAAGACATTTGAACAATTGTCCAAGAAAGTATGCCAAACCCATATTTTTCTTTTTTTAAAATCTACTTAATATAAGAAGAAACACTTAGAACATAAAATGCAAGTTCTTTTCCTGTAACTCAAACTTCTTTCCAAATTTCCTCTTGTTTTCCTCACAGTCACCTTGCAACAAAATTTTATATATAAATTTGCTCTGTTTACTTTAAAAGTATAGTTATAAAAGAAATAAAAAGATGGAGGGTGGCATACTTTGCAAATAAGTCAGAACTCGGTATTAGAATTTCAATTAAAGGGGACAGACAGACCTATTACATTGTATGTGTATTCACTAAACTCAGGCTTAGATAGGTATGGACTCTTTGAATTGAGTAATAAACCCAAAATGGAAAAGAGACTCCTTGATAAAGAAGTAAACAAAACACAATGAAAATATTAAAAATGGCATGTTGATAAAAGGGCGAAATGCAAATGCCAGAGTGACACAAGTACTTAGAGACATATGTTGTCCAACAGATTACAACTCGTGTGATTGTTAGGTGCCATTGAGTCAGGTCCAATTCATAACAACCCTATGCACAAGAGAGCAAACCACTGCCAATTCCTGTGCCATCCTCACAATTGTTACACTTCAGCCCATTGCTTCTGCCACCATGATAATCCATCTCATTAGGGGTCTTCCTCTTTTTTACTGACCCTCAACTTTACCAAGCATGATGTCCTTCTCTAGGACTGGCTCCCTCCTGATGGTGGTGGTGTGCTGTGGAGTCGGTTCCGACCATGTATATGATTTCTGAGGCTCTAAATCTTTACGGGAGCAGAACAGCTTCATCTTTCACCTGTGGAATGGCTGGTACATTTAAAATGCTGACCTTGAGGTTAGCAGCCCAATTCATAACCACAATGAGACAAAAGCTCCTTTTCCCTCCTGGTAATGTGCCCAAAATATGAGAGACAAAGTCTTGAAATCCTGGCTTCTAAGAAGCATTCTGGCAATGCTTTCTTCCAACAAAGATTTGTTTGTTCTAGCAGTCCATGGTGCTTTTAATATTCTTCTCCAACACCATAACTCAAATGCATCAATTTTTCTTATTCATGGTCCTACTTTCACATGCATATGAGGCTCCTGAAAACACCATGGCTTGGGTCAAGCACACCTTAGTCCTCAAACTGTTATCTTTGCTCTTGGACACTTTGGAGAGATCTTGTGCAGCAGATTTGCTTAAATCAATATGTCACTTGATTTCTTGACTGCTGTCTTCATGTATGTTGATAGTGCATGCAAGCTAAATGAAGTCTTTGACAATTTTAACCTTTTCCCTTTTATCATGATGTTATTAACTGGCCTAGTGTTGAGGATTTTTGTTTTCTTTACATTGAGGGGCAATCTATACTGAAGGCTGTGGCTTTTGATCTTCCTGAGTAAGTATTTTAAGTCCTCTTTACTTTCAGCAAGCCAAGTTGCATCATCTGCACATTAATGAGTTGTTAATGTGTCTTCCTCAAATCCTGATGCCAGTATGCAGACTGAATAAGTATGGTGAAAAATACAATCCTGGTGCATTTATTACTTGATTTTAAATCACTCAGTGTCTCCTTGTTGTGTCCCAACAACTGCTTCTGTCTATATACAGGTTTCTCAGGAGCACAAGTAAGTGTTCTGGAGTACCCATTATTTCAAATGTTTTCCATAGCTTGTCATGATCCAAACAGTGGAAAGCCTTTCACAGTGACCTTGTGTAGGTTTCTGAGCTGTGTTTCGTTGCTTTGAATCACAGGCCTTGTGGTTAGCAGTCCAGTGCTTATCCCAATGCATCACAGAGAACTGCTTAGATATGTATAATGAGGTCTAGTCAGTTCCAACTTAAAGCAACCTGGTATAGAGTTTCCAAGAACCAGCTGATGGGTTTGAACCATGGACCTTGTGGTTAGCAGTCCAGTGTTTATCCTAAATACCACACCATGAACTCCTAGTGATGTGTATCCATTGGAAAACATATGTTATTCTGTACAAAAAAACCAATATTACAAAACCATTTGAGGATCAGATAACACTGGGATTCTCAAAAAAGTCAGTTTTTTTTTGTTTGTTTGTTTGTTTTGTTTTTGTTTATTCTGTTTTGGTTTCTTAAAACGATTGGGTAAAATAATATAGTAGTAGGCCAAGTGTACAGCTCCTCTGTGCAAGATAGGATTGAATTGTTGTTGGTGTTTAAGTGCCATTGAGTCAGTCTTGACCCATAGTGACTCTGTAAAGGGATTCTGAGGAGCTGCTGGTGGTGGCTTTGAACAGCTGACATTTTGGTTAGCAATACAGTGCTTATCCTATAGGGTCACACCATTGAATTAGGTATCAGGAAAGTTTTCTTTCTTGTTGAACTGCAAGGTTGGTGGTTCAAACTCACCATCCGCTCCTTGGACACTCTATACAGGGTTGCAGTGAGTTATAACCTACCTGATAGCACTAACAAGAACAACAAAAATGATATGAAAAATAATAAGTGTCCTGAGGGAACAAAATTCATGTTAATAATGATTTTGAGGACTACAGAATATGATTTTTACTTATTTCTTCAGTATATTATCACATATCTTCCTGGTTGGTTTAGAGTACATTCTGTACTTCACTGCACTGATTGGAAAGGTTCACTTTCCGAGCTACAGATCTCTAGTTGCAAAGCATCAGGATTAGAATTAGAATGAGAATGGAACCCTCATTGGATATAGTTCTGAAGAGAACACACCTGGCATCAGATAACCTTAATAATTTATCTATGAAAATATGGTAAGCCCTTAAGCCATAGAAGAAACATATCTCCCATGATAGGTTTGGTATAATTCATGGAAAGATTAAATATGAAAGCAAGACCAGAGCAAATTGCAAACCAAGAAGATGAAGGAGCTGAAGAAGCAACCAATAGAAAGGATAACAGGAAAAGGAAAAATAAAGCAAAATGAATTCAAGAAAATTGATGGAACCTAGCTAACAAGTTCCAATTATTTATTTTAATAACATGGTAATTTACCTAAATTGTGTGGTGCTATAAGCTAAGTACTTGACTGCTAACAACAAGGTCGGTGGGTCAAACCCACCAGCTACTCTTCGGAAACCATACACAGGGTCACTATGAGTTAAACATGATCTGAGAATACTTAACAACTATAATATATATTATGTGGAATAATGTTGTAGTGCTGTAGGACTGCTAACCACAAGTTTGGAGAATCAAATCCACCAGCAACTACTTGGAAACCCTATGCAGGATTACTATGTGTCACAACAGACTCAACTGCACCTAACAACAACAATATATTATGTATTTTATTGTCTTATTTATCTAGTGCTATTATAACAGACACCACAAGAGAGTGGCTTTAAATAAATTTGGCTTTTTACAAGTTTTCAGTCTACATGTCTGAATTCACAATGCAGACTCTAGGGAAGACTTTCTCTTTGTGTGGCCTCTGGAGGAAGAGCCTTATCGCTTTAAGAAACCCCAAGGTTCCTTAGAAGTCTTCATGTGGATTGGCGTCACTCTTCCTCCATTTCTGTTCTGTTTACTTGCTTGTTTAATCTCTTTTATATCTCAGAAGAAATTGATTCAAGATGCAGCTCATAGAGACCTTGTATTAGGATTCTGAGAATTCTGGTGGGTTTGAATTGTTGACCTTGTGGTTTTTAGTCCAGTGCTTATCCTATAGTGCCATACCAGGCCTGTTCTTCTAACATTATAAAGTCTTAGGGAATTCTTTCTCTTGTATCTATTTCAAAGATTTATATTTAGATAGAAAATCATTACTTTCCTCAGAATTGTCCACATATTATTTTTATTTCATAATGTATGCTTTTGAAAATTATCTGCAGTTGTATCCTTTGTCTTATTCCTGGTTTTGCATATGACGGGGTTTCAAAAATTTTACGGGAAAAAAACCATTATCTTAAATTCCATTTTTTCCATAAACTTTTTGAAACTACCTCGTAGATGTGGATTTAAAAAAAAAAAAAAAATTAATGAATCATGTTTCAGAGTTTAAGTTGTGTTATGCTTGTTGAAGGGAGTCTGGTTCTGGATGGTAAGCAATTGACTGTAAACCACAGGTTTCTTCTTTGAGCCCACCAGCTGCTCCATGGGAGAATGATGAGAGTTTCTGCTCCTGTAAGGATGTATAGCCTTGGAAATTCTCTACAGGGTTGCTATGAGTCAACAGCACTTAACAACAAAAATCATAACAATACAAGTTGAATTCAATTCTTCAATTTAATTTTCACCTCTCAATTTACTTTTTCTTCTCTGTATTTTTCCTCATATTTTTGTTAATTCTTTACTATCATGTCTAAAATGTTGCTTTTGTATTTTTACTATCATATTATGTAAGTGGTTGTGATGATATGCTGTGGAGTAGGTTTCAACTCATAGTGAGTCTGTATTGGGTTTCCAAGGCTGTAAATCTTTAGGGGAGCAGTAAACTTCAAGTTTCCCTTGCAGAACCACTGGTAGTTTCAAACTGCTGACCCTGAGATTAGTAGTCTGACTCGCAACCACTAAGGTAAATCTGTGCAATCATATTAACGATGATTTGTGTCTCAAAGCATACCAGTATAAATAATTCCCATTGAAAATAGTGAGAGAGACTAGACACACATGACATGAATCAGTTTAGGAGGACCCCTGAGTCCAAATTCAAGAAAGAACACACATGATGAGAAAAAAATTTCAGGAGATAAAACAAGATTTCAGAAAGTTGACAAGTCAAAGGCATTAGCTTCTAAGGACTTATATTTAACAACTGCTACTATTTCACAAAATATTTATAATATTATGTACAATAAAAGTCATATAGATTCTGTTCAAAATGTTAATTATTGATAGTTCATATGATAACCAATAAATAACATCATTTAATATGTTTTCAATTTATTATGATGATTCAAATGAACTCAGTGTATTAAACCTAACCTAGACAACAATATACTTCTGGTGTGGCGCCGTAGGATCAGCACTGGACTGTGGAACACAAGGTCAGTAGTTCAAATCCACCAGCTACTTCTCAGAAACCCTGATGAGTTGGAATCAACTTGATGGCATTTAATAACAACAAGACAACAATATCACTATAATTCACAGTTCAATTGATCATGTTGTTGACAAAGAATATTCAATATGCCATGGACTTCTAAAAGAATAAACAAATCTGTCCTGGAAGAAGTATAGCAAAAATGCTACTTATAAGGGAGGATGACAAGACAACATCTCGATCATTGGGCATGTTTTCAGGAGGGAATGATCCCTGGAGAAGGACATCATTCTTAGTAAAGTGGAGGGTCACCAAGAAAGAGGAAGGCCCTCCACAAGATGGTTTGCCATGGCTGTTGCAACAATCCACTCAAACCTAGCTAGTCGAAAGCACCTAACAAGAACAACAACATCATTCTTTGACTTATTCAGGGAATCCACTGGTAAACTGCGTTATTTTATTTGCCTGTGTTTTCTGAGGTATGTGGCTGGTATAACTTGATTTAAGAAAGTAAAAGCTAAGAGCTGTAAATTTTATTGTATTTATCTACAAATATTTAATAATCATTGCACATTTAATGCTACAATAATTTTATTGTAAATAAATTTGCTTCCTTTGTGTCTGTTCCACAAATAGGCTTATTTTTGTAATATTATTTTCTTCTAAAAAAAGAAAAAAGGTAAGAGGACTGACATATGCTGATAGTCATCTCTTTTCGGTTTGTATATATATACATATACGTATATGTATACGGAAATAATTATTCTATAACAGCAATTCACCTTTAGTTGGCCTGTGTATTCAGACTGACAAAACTTTTGAAGCTGTCTCACACTGAGTCACACTGGGAAATGCTTTGAGTTTCCTTGTCTTCCTGGATATCACTTCTCTTTTATTTCACTTTGGTTCTTTGTCTGTGCATTTAAAATCCATTTACTAATAGTCCCATATTTTCTTTGTCCTAACTGCTCCTTTTTTTATAAGCAACAACAAAAAAATAAAGACGTTTGCTCATAATTTTTATTCTTGGTTAGAATAGATGTTTGCCAATGCCCCTGCATATCTTAGACTATATATTTAGAAATATTTGTTTTGGGGAATATTAATCATCTTATTGCTTAAAATATTATTTATTGAGTAACACCTATAAACTGGGTGAGAGGTTTTGGGGTAAATCAATAGGGGCTGAATCATGGCTTCACCACTTCCCGGCTGTGTGTCATAAGGCAAGGGCTTCAAAATTGCTAAAACTCATTTCCTAAATATGGGTAAAGGGGACTGTAATGGAGCATTTCTCAAAAAATTGTACATGCTTTGTAATACGGAAAGAGCTCAAAAACATTTTAGTTATCATAGTTATTACTATTTTCTTTTCTTCCTCCTTTTTTTTTTAAGCTAAAGAAATAAGCTAATAGATGGTGGGTAATTTACCAAAGGTCACATAGTCAATTTGTCGTTACATGAGAGGAAAAGGAATTTGTTCTCTCCCTAAATTCTAACAGTAATTTTTAGATGGGCAACACAAAGAATGTGTCATGTCTCAAAGTTGGGTCATGGTCTAGTCATGTTCTAGAATCATAAAATACTGGTTTCCATGAAGAAAGGTTTTGAAGTTTTGTTAGTATTCCTTGTGTGTTTGGAGAAGGGGTTAGACCTTTTGTGTTTCTGAAAAATAATATGGTAAGGTGAGTTCCTTAGAAGTAAGAATGATTTAGGAGCTGAACTGCTAGAGCTCTACCAGAGGCTCCTAGGAATAAAGGACTAGCAATCTACTTCTGAAAAATCAGCCATTGATAACTCTATGGACTACAGCTCTATTCAGATGCACATGGGATCTTCATTAGTTGGAATTGACTGCCTAACAAGGTTGTTTTGAGCATTTGTTTACCCAACTGAGAAACAGTGCATTTGGGTATAGAGAGGTTCCAGGCAACCATAGGACTCCTGGTGTGGCACTCTAGGATTTGCACTGGACTGGTAACTACAAAGTCAGCAGCTTAAACCACCTGCTCCTCTTTGGAAACCTTGTACGGAGTTGATATGAGTCAGAACTGACTCGCCATCACTTAACAGCAACAGAGGCAACCATAGTTGACAGAATGCAGAAACAAATTGAAGTGAGTGTCAGAGAAAGAGGTAGAAGTTAGTAACATATACAATTATATTAACAATATTTATGGTTATTATAAGGAGATATTAGAGAAAATTAAATTTATTGTGCTTGATAGTCATATGTAGTGCATGAATTTAAAAAAATGTTTTATAAACAAGACACAGCAGATATATGGCTGTTGCTATGGACATATGGTTATTTATGGCTTTTCAATTAAAAAGAGAGAGTGAGAAGAGAAAAAGAAATCCTAGCCCCCTTTTTGAATCTGAATACTCATGATTCTGAAAAGGATTAAATAAATCCTTGATTCTAAAAGGATACATTTCCACATAAAATTTCCATATAGTAGGTATAATTTTATTAACTTTTATAATTAAATTATGTTAGGTCCATAACATTTTAACACACATATGCAGCATACAACTTATAGTGTATTATTTATATGAACTGTTTTATTCTTCACTGATGTATTATAACACTTCAGTTGGTTATTAAAATAAGTTGAAATATATGATCATCAATATAAAAAATATGGAATAAAGAATTTATTTTTCATCAGCTGTTTATTTACAAAGTCCCTATTTTCACTCTTGCTGAAAGTGATATAATTAAAATGAGAATACCAAAGGAACTAAAACATACTAGCCAGAGTACGATATTTAGAATTAAAAGTAATAAAGAGAGAAAAACCTTGAATGGATAATTTAAGAGTTCTCTCTTTTATTTGGTTTTTAGTATTTTAATTAGTGGCAAAATGGGCTGAGAACAATGGGCTGCTAACGTAAAGGTCAGAGATTTAAAACCACTAGTGGAGTCATGGGAGAAAGGTGAGCCTGTGTGATCCCATAACAATTCCCATTCTCAGAAACACTATGGAGCAAGTAGACACTGACTGCCAGAAGTAAGCTTGTTTTGTTTTATTTTTTACTTTGATATTTTAATTTACATACTGGCTATTAATATTACTCTAAATCATTGTTTGAGTGAAACGTGTCTGTGGGTGAAGAGTAAGTCAATAAACTATTATTTAATTGTTATAATGCCAAACTTATTTTGATAATTATATTAATGTGATTTGGTTTCATGTCTGATCAGAGGTGATATCCTACATCAAATGGTATTCATGAAAAAGGACTCACTTGAAAATGATATCTTGTATCACTAGATTGTCCTTTTTTCTGATGTTACCCTGTATACTTCTTGCTGGAGATGATATGTTAATCTTAAATTTCCAAGTATACCACACATTATATATATATTATCAACTCATAGTGACCTTGTATAGGATTCTGAGGCTGTAAGTCTTTATGGAAACAGGAAGCCTCATCTTCCTCCTGAGAGCGATTAATAGATTTGGACGGTTGACCTTGTGGTTAGCAGCAGACCTCATAACCCACTATGCTACCAGGGGTCTCTCT
>NW_006408519.1:57159231-57172982 GCF_000296735.1 Chrysochloris asiatica
AAGGTTCGCAGCCCGATTCGTAACCACTATGCTACCAGAGCTCCTTATATCTATCTATATTTATATCTATATCTATATCTATATCTATATCTCCTGATGTGGTGCTACAGGTTGATGCACTGGACTGCAAGGCCAGTTTGAACAACAAGGTTGGTGGTTTAAGCCTACCAGCTGCTCCTCAGAAACGCTATACAGGGTCACTATGATTAGAACTGACTCAACGGCACTCAACAACTATAATATATACTATATATGTACACAAAAACAAAATTTGTCCAAGTCATTTTGAAAGTCATCTAGGAACTATTTTTTCATATGGTAAAATAATTTCTTTGGCTGTAACTAAGTCAGTCTTCCTTATTTTTCCTTCACATTTTCTGAACTTCTAACTTTGTGGTGCCTAAAAGCTAAGTGTTTGGTTCTGCCCATTCTCATTATTTAGTAATCTGAATTTATGAAATCTATTATGATCTATTTAGCATTTCTAATTAATGTGTATTAATTATTTTGATGTAGCACATCTAAAACCCCACTTTCTAAAGTTCTCTGCATTTCAGCAATTGGACTGTCTTTTTCTAGTTGTTCTGGGAAGTAACATGAGGACATCTTTGACCTCTCACAAGCCCAAATCATTTTATCAGCAAATCCTGTCACTTCTAACCTTAATATATAGCCAAAATAAAACCCTTTCCTTTATTACCAGCTAACATTTAAGGGAAAGCTATTATTGTCTTTTGAAGGGGTTGGGAGCATGTGTAGGAGTAAGAAATGAGGGGTTGGGTTGGAACTATGGCTAGATCTTGACTAAACTTTGTTGCAGTTGTAAAGTGCCTTGGAGTTGGTTTGGACTCAGAGACCCTGTATAGGATTTCCAATACTTCAAATCTTCCATCTTTATCCTATGGAGCAGCTGGTGGGCTCCAAAATTATGGTTTCCAGTCCAGAGCTGATTGTATGGCATCAAGGCTAGGGTTAGTGTTGGATGAACTACATAATGATTAAACTGACGACATCTGTGGGGAGAGCTAGTGGAAAAGCTCAATATCTTCAGCCAAAACAAGGCCAAGTGCAGCCTCTGGAACAGACCACCAATTGTTTCTATGTAAGTTCTGGTTGAAGCTGAAAAAAAATTAAAACAAGCCCACAAGAGCCAAAATATGACCTTGGACACATTTTGAATTTAGAGACTATCTCAAGAACAGATTTGATGCATTAGACTCTAATGACTGAAAACCAGAAGAGCTGTGAGACGACATCAAGAACATCATATAGGAAGACATCAAAAGGTCATTAAAACGACAGAAAAGACCAAAATGAATACCAGCAGAGTCTCTGAAACTTGCTATACAGGCAGAGATAATAAAGTTAATGGAAGAAATGAGGAAGAAAAAGAGCATAATAGAAAAATTTTAATGGGCAGCTTGAGAAGACAAAGTCAACTATTATAATAACATATGCAAAGACTTGGAGTTAGAAGACCTAAAGGAAGAATGCACTCAGCATTTCTCCAGCTGAAAGACCTGAAGAAATAAAAACCTCAAGCCTTGAATTACTATATGAAGGATTCCATAGATAAAGCATTGCAGAAAGTATCAAACAAGATGGAAGGTATACACAGAGTCATTGTACAAAAAAAAAAAAAAAAAAAAAAAAAATCAGTGTTGAATCATTTCAAGAGCTAGCATATGATCAGAAACCAATGATACAGAATTCCAAGCTGCACTGAAGGTATTGGAGAAAAACAAGGCTCTAGTAATTGATGGACTGCAAACTAAAATCTTTTAAAAAATTGATGCAATACTGAAGGAACTCATTCATTTATGCCAAGAAATTCGGAAGACAGATACCTGGTCAACTGGTTGATAGAGATCCATATTTATGCCCATTCCAAAGAGAAGTCAATAAAAATGAGATGGATGGCCCTAGTGGCAGCAGCAATGGGCTCAAGCATAGCAGTTATTGTGACGTTGATGGAGGTCTGGGTAGTATTTATTCTGACGTGCATAAGGTTGGTATCAACTCAAAGGCACCTAACATCAACAACAAAGAGAGGTGATCCAATGGAATGTGGAAATTATTGAACAATATTAATATCATATGCAAGTAAAATTTTGCTGAAGATAATTTAAAAATGCTGCAACAATACAAAACAAGGAATTGCCAGAAACTCAAGCAGGATTGAAAAGAGGACATGGGATGAGGAATATCATTGCTGATGTCAGATAGATCTTGGCTGAAAGCAGAAAATACCAGAAAGATGTTCAGATGTACTTTATTGTCTATGCAAAGGTTTTTGACTGTGTGGATCATGACAAGCTATGATTAATATTGCAAAGAATGACTATTCCAGAATACTTAATTGTGCTCATGAGGAATCTGTACATAGACTAAGACACAGTCAGTGGAACAGAGCAAGGGGATACTGAATGCTTTAAAATCGGGAAAGGTGTGTGCCATATGATGCAACCTTGCTTGCTGAAAGCACAGAGGACTTAAAATACTTACTGATGAAGACCAAAGACCATAGCCTTCAGCATGGATTGCACCTCAATACAAACAAAACAAAACAAACAACAACAACAAAAACCAAATAACAAATCCTCACAACTGGATCAATAAATAGCATCACAATAAATGGAGAAAAGGTTGTAGTTGTTGAAGACTTCATTTTGCTTGGACCCACAATGAACACTTATAGATCCTGCAGTGAAGACATGAAGTGGCATTTTGCAATCAGCAAATCTACTGCACAAGAACTCTTTAAAAAAGGTGCTCAAGAGCAAAGATATTAGTTTGAGGACTATCGTATTCCTGACTCAAGCCAGAGTATTTTCAATTGCCACATATGCTGTGAAAGTTGGATAAAGAATAAGGAAGACCAATAGAAGAATTAATGTGTTTGAATCATGCTGTTGGTTTGCTGTTGTTGTTAAGTGCTTTGGAATCAGTTTTGTCTCATAGTGAACCTGTATAGGGTTTTCACAGGAGTGGCTGGAGGATTTGAACTACAGGCCTTGTGGTTAGCAGTCCAGTGCTTATCTAAGGGCATCACACTGAAAATTGAATGGATGGCCAAAAGAAGAAACAAATCTGTGTTGGAAGAAGTACACCCAGGATGCTCCTTAGAGGTGCAGATAGTAAGACTTTGTCTCTCATACTTTTGACATACTGTCACTAGGGACCAATCCCTGGAAAGGGGCATCATGTTTGGGTCAGTGAAAAAGAGGAAGACCTCTTTGAGATGGTTTGACAAAGTGGCAAAAACAATGGGCTCAAATGAAACAACAATGGTAAGGAAGACACAGAACGGGTCAATGTTTCATTCTGTTGTGTGTTGTATTGCTGAGTCAGAATTGATGTGAGGGCACTTAATAACAATCACCACCACAAGAGCAATAACAATTTACAGCCTCAGAAGTCCTATACAGGGAGCCTCACAAACCCTATACAGGGTCACTGTGAGTCAAAATCAACTCCATGGCACTTAGCAAACACAACAATATACATTTTTATGTATTGTTATCTCTTGCAATCTTCTTATTGTGTGATACTAGAACCACAAAGTTGGTTGAATTCCAAGGTCAATCCTATACAGAAAGCCTCAAACCCTAGTCAGGGTCACTATGAGTTAAAACTGATTCCATGGTGGTTAGCAAACACGACAATATACTTTCTTTTTCTTTTTTTTTTAATGTATTGTTATCTCTTGCAATCTTCTTCTTATGTGATACCAGAGCCACAAATTTGGTGGTTCTAATTCACTAGATGCTCCTCGGAAACACTATTCAGGGTTGCGATGAGTCAGAACCGATATGAAGGCACTTAACAACAACAACTTTGGAATTCCTAGGTTGGAATCTTTAGGGAAGTAGGTTTTATTTCCCTGTGATCTCTGGGTAGTTTTGAAACATCAAGCTTTCATTTAGCAGCCAGGTTATTCATCATTGTACCAACAGGAGTTCTTGTAATTTTGGCAACTGAAAGCAATGTAGTCCGAAGAAATTTACTTTAATGAAACAATTCAAATTTTTGCAGCTGTAAAAGCAATACTTTTTTCCCCTAGAAGATCTGTTATTCTTGTTAAGTGATGATGAGTCACTTCCAACCCATAGTGACCCTGTATAGGGTTTCCAAGGAGCAGCTGGTACGGTTGAACCACTGACCTTATGGTTCAAATCAACTTTGCAGTCCAACACATTAACCCACAACACCACAGTGCCTTTTAAAGAGCGTCTATATAGGTAATTCCTTATATAATTAATTATACATTATTGTATTACATTGTAATGATCACTATGTTTTTAATAAAAATCTTTATCTTTTTTTGTATGTTGTTGTTAAGTGCCTTTGAGTCAGTTCAGACTCACAGAGACTGTGTACAAGGTTTCTGAAGAGCAGCTGGAAATACTATACAGGGTTGTTATGAGTTGGAACTAACTCAACAGCACTTAACAACATCTCTTTTTGATGCTTTCTGCATCCTTCAATACTGTAAGTTGAGAATTAAAAATTTTATTCAGTTCTTTCAGTTTGAGAAATGCTGAGCGTGTTCTTCCCTATTGATATTCTAACTCCAGATCTTTGCACATTTCATTATTATATCTGACTTTGTCTTCTTGAGCTGCCCTGAGAAATTTTCTATTCAGCTCTTTTACCTCCTCTCTTCTTCCATTTGTTTTAGCATGTCTATGATGCAAACCAATTTTCAGACTCTCTTCTGACATCCATTTTGGTCTCTTTCTTCTTTGTTGTCTTCTTAGTGATCTTTTGCTTCCTTCTTGTGGATGTTCTTGATATCATTCCACAACTCCTCTGGTCTTTGGTAATTAATGTCTAATTCATCAAATCTGTTTTTGAGACGATCTCTAAATTCAGGTGGGATATTTTCAAGGTCATATCTTGCTTGGCTCTATTGAATTTGTTTTCATTTTCTTTAGCTTTAGCCTGAACTTGCATATGAGCAATTGGTGGTGTTTTCCAGTCTTCCCTGGCCTTATTTTGACTAATGATATGGAGCTTTTCCACCATCTCTTTCCACAGATGTAGTCAATTTGATTTCTGTGTATTCCATCTAGTGAGGTCTATGCGTATACTTGTCTTTTATGTTGTTTAGAAAAGGTATTTGCAATCAACAAATCATTGGTCTTACAAAATTCTATCATGAGACCGACAGCATTGTTTCAAACACCAAGACCATATTTTCCAATGTTCTACCCTTGCTCTTTGTTTCCAATTTTTCTATTCCAATTACCAGTAACCATCAATATATTGTGATTACGTGTTTCATCAATTTCAGACTGAGGAAGTTGGTAGAAGTCTTCAATTTCATTATCACTGGATTTTGTGATTGGTGCATACATTTTAATAATAGTTGTATTAATTGGTCTTCCTTGTAGGCGTATGGATATTTTCCTATTGAAAATTGTTCATTGAAGTACAATGAACAGATTCCATTGTACGTCAAGATAGATCTTAAAATGTTCTTTTTGATGATGAATGTGATGCTATTCCTCTTAAATTTTAGTTTTTCATGGCATAGTAAAATTTGTGATTGTCAAATTCAAAATGACCAATACCAGTCCATTTTAGCTTACTAATGACTAGGATATCAGTGTTTATGTGTTCCAATTTTATTAGGTTCATACTTGTACTTTCCATATTCTGAATTTTCATGGATGTTTACCGCTGTTATGTTGAGTTTTGTCTCATCAGCAAATGAAGGTTTTGAAAGTTTTACTCCATTCACAACATCACGGTCAATTCTACTTTGAGGAGGCAGCTATTCCCTAGTGGTAGTTTGGGTGCCTTCCAACCAGTGAGGCTCATTTTCTGGCACTATATCTAACATTATTCTGGTGCTCTTCTTCATGTTTTAGTTTTAGTATTCTGGTGCTATATGACAGTGTTCCACTACTATTCACTGATTAAATACTCAGAAGTAGTCTGTGTCTCCTTCTTCTTGGTGTGTGTTAGTATGGAAGCCCATGTGAAACCTGTCCACCATGGGTGACCCTGCAAGTATATAAAGACTTGTGTGACATAGCTTCCAGAATCACAGCAGCATGCAAGCAACCACATTAGAGCAAAGTGACTGATGAATAGTGGGTCTTTAAGTAATGCTCCATATATTTGGATTAATGTGGACCAAATCTGAACCCAATTGAACATGTAAGAAAATACATACAAGTTGTGTTTTACTATTTCTAGACATTCACTGAAAGCTTTAGAAAGGGACAGCTCCAAAGAGACAAGATGAACTGAAGATCTAAGTTGTAACATTTACATTTGGTTTTCCTGTGTAGACACAAACATAGAACAGCCTTTTTAAACTTTTTTTTTTTTTTAACATCAGTTGACATTCCACAAAAGACAAACAAGCTATCAAACACAAGAAAACCTCTCTGAGAGAAAGTTTTAGATTTTTTTCTATAATCTCTTTACCATTTTGTTGACTTCAGTATTTAAAATCATCCCTATAGAAACTGAGAAGAAGCCTTCCAATTTTTAAAAATGTCTGCAAACACTCTACTATTCTTTAATATGTTCTGCTTGACTGGAGATAGTCAGCACTAGTAAATAGAATGGATGTAGCAAAGATATAAAATTCTGTTGGATTGTCTTACTAAGGTTTCTTACTTTTTCCTTTCAAGGGAGGGGGAAAAATCATATTTCGAAAGTGAAAAAATTCACAACAGGTAAATTCTTTTAAACAAATTATGTTTAAAGATTTGCTTGAATGATATTATTTCTTCTAAAATTTTGTCATTTGGGATGCTTTGAAGTTGGTGTTATTTTGTTGGCTTACCAATATTAGGGTATTAAGAGGCCCTTTCTAATATCACCCACTTACTTGTACAATGTTTGGAAAGTTCATTTAGTATCTCTGAATGCTATATATGTTGACTTGTGTAATTGTGAGATCACAAAATCAAAATAAAATCATGAATGTTTTGTCAGCTTTAAAGTGCTTGTGGTTAGCAGTCTAGTGCTTATCCTAGAGTGCCACACCAGGACCATCGGTCCTGTTAGTGTTGTTGTTAAGTGCCATCAAGTCGGTTCCAACCCATAATCACCCTGAATAGGGTTTCCGAGAAGTGGCGGGTGACACCAGGACCATCTAGTGACTAAAATACAATGTCTGTATGTTAAACTGAAGAAAGTGAAATCTATTTAACATAATATCCTCTCTAATTTACAAAGTTAGACGTTAATAATTCTTTTTTAAATTTTAGCTATCACTATCATTTTTTAATAAAGAAACTCCTATCTCAAAGACCAGAAATAATATTTTCTATGTAGAAACAAGGCTACAAACATTCTAGAATTAGAAAGAGTTCAAAGTCTTGCTCACAATTGGCATGTTACACACAATGCATTAGGGAAGTATACTTATTCTTTTCTTGTGTAAAAATAACATGTTTACCTAAGAACATTTTAAGTTGGTATTTATATTTGTTGGGAAACAAACATAACAGTTAGTTTTAAAACTTTAAAAAGAAAAATGAGGTAACAATGCTAATGTGGAGTAACATGAATTCAATGCAGGTATTTTTAACTAAAGTAATTTTTGGTAAGAAATTTTCTCAAACCACAATATTCTTGACCACCCAAGATGACTACAACACTACTTAAGTGGTTATAACTGACCCATCACCATACTTCATAGCAGGTTTCCCCTAACACTTTTTAAATTTTTATTTTAATGAGTAACTGGAGAGTCATATGGAGACAAAATTTAAAAAGAAAAAGAGCAGCAATTAGTCTAGCATTGCAGAAATATACCTTCTCTTTCTTTCATTGTTGGGCTGTATACTAGAAGAGTGTTAAGCCTAGTGAAATTGAAGTATTTCCTAAGAGACCATACAATTCATGATTAGAGGCAGTGGAGTTACCCATGTGTCAAGTTTTGAGGAATTTTTTAGATGTTATAGTTTCCTATAAAAAAACAAGCTTCTTATTAAAGTCCAAATGTTTAGATGTAAGGCAAGTGAGTGTTGTTTCTTTTGTTCCCATATAACTGTGTTGAGTGTTAAAGCTTGAAAAACAAGGTTCCTGGATCTAAGGTATTCTCTTAGGAATACAATTTCCTGTGCCGGGTCTTTTTACATGCTCGCTTATTGTTCTGATCCAAATGTATTACAGAGGAGTATACAGTATACATTGCTGGCACATCTTGTTTTCTGGAGACCCTTCTTGAATTTCTATCACAATTAGAAATATAAAGTCCATATTTAGAAAAAAAGCAACTCTTTGTTTTAACATCTTGTCATTTAGTTCTTCCATTAGACAAAGTTTGATTGAGACTGTAATAAAAATAAAGCAGCAACCATGGGTAAACCAATGTTTACTTAAGTTAATGTAAGCTAATATTACCATTCTTTAAAATAACAGTGCAAAACAAAATAAAAATATATACACTTATTTCTCAAGGCCAATTATATGCCACTAAGGAGCACTGGGGATGCTCAGTGGCTCTGTAGGGTAAGCACTGGACTGTGAACCAAAGGGTCAGCATTCAAGCCCACCAACCCCTCTTCAATAGAAAAATGAGACTTTCTGCTCCCTCAGAGATTTGTTGTTATTGTTGTTAAGTGCCGTCAAATCAGTTTCAACTCATCACAACCCCAATAGAGTTTCCAAGGAGTGGCTGTTAAGTTTGAACCACAGACCTCGAGGTTCAAACTGACTTTCCAATCCTGTGCATTATTCCACAGCACCACACAAGACGTTCTGCTCTTGCAAAGATTTACAGCCTCAGAAATTCTATATAGGATTACTATGAGTCAGAACTGACTCAAAGGCACTTAACAACAGCAACAACAAAGAACATTGGTAGTGCAGTGGATAAAGCCCCTGATTGCTAACCGAAATGTTGGTGGTTTAAACCCACTAGTGGCTCCGTGGAAGAAAAGACCTGGGAATATGTTCCCATAGAGATTATAACCTAGGATCTAGGATTGGGTACCTGGGCCTGTGGATTCAGGACCCTAGTCTTAGGGGACACTGAGATCAATTGGCATAACATAGTCTGCAAAGACAATGTTCTACATCTTACTTAGGTGAGTAGTGACTGAGGTCTTAAAAGTTCATGAAACGACAACTAAGGTGTAACTATTGGTCTCTCCCTATCTGAAGCAAAGACAAATGAAGAAAATCAAATATAGTTACTCCACCAGAGAAACGAAAAGCAAAACTCAGTCTCCATGACCCTGAGACCAGAGGAACTAGATACCTGGCTAGCACTACCAAGCGCTCTGAAAAGGGATACAATAGAATTATTAAAAAGACCAGGTTTACTAGTTAGACAGAGATTGATGGAACCCTAAAATGTAGCCTTTAGTTATCCTTCAGTCTGGAAATGAACTTAGCCCCATGTCTCAAATTTCAGCTAAACAATAGATGTTGATGAGGGAAACAATACCAGTAGGGAGGTATGCACACCTTAAAATAATCACCCATTTCAAATCAAAAGGGCAACATTTACCCAAGGACAAAGTTCAAAAGTTAGGAAAGAAGGAGGAATGGAAATGGCTAACACAGAGGAAAAGTGGGATAAGTTATGTAACATTGTATGTATTGCAATCAGTGATATGAAATAAAATGTATATGAACTGAATGTGTTGATGGGAAAACTGATTTTCTCCCTAAACCTTCACCCAATTCACAATAATTTAAAAAAATGTCAAATAAAATGATTGTTGGCGGTGGTATGCCTACAGTCGGCTACGGCTCATAGCGACCCTGCAAAGGGTCTGTGAGACTGTAAACCTTTGCTAGAGCAGAAAGTCTCATCTTTCTCCCGTGGAATGCCTGGTGTTTTGAACTGCCAACCTTAAGGTTAATAGCCCGATTTGTAACCACTACGCTACCATGCAGTTCAAACTTACCAGCTTTTCTTTGAAACCTGTAGACAGGATCACTACGATTCAGAAATGACTCAAGGGGACTTAACAGCAACAACAAAAGGACAGTCTTGGGGTGGTGCTGAAGGAGAAACACTGGACCACAAGGTCAGTTTGAACCACAAGGTGCTCAGTTTAAACTCACTAGCCTCACTCCTCAGAAACCCTATGTAGGGTAGCTATGAGTCAGAACCAGCTCAACGGCACTTAACAACTGACAGAATCTAGAAGTCAGTTTGGATGTATTCTTCACATAGTTTGTTTGGAAAAATACAATTGCTATGTAAGTGCCATAAGCAAATAGTGTCAAAAACATTTTTGGTTATATAAGGATTTGACCTCCATCCATGTCCATGTTGCCTTATAGAAGTTCAGTGGATTTGTAGGATAAGCACTGGATTGCAAACTACCAGGTGGCCAGTTTGAGCCCACAAGGTGATCTATGGAAGAAAGATGATATTTTCTGCTGCTACAAAGATTTACAATTTTGGAAAGGTTATATAGGGTTGCTATGAAATTTAACATCACTTAACAACAATGACAACATTGTAACATTAACAAAAACACATAAAGACAATCACTCACTTTGTTTTCACCAGACATTAACCAAGGAGTAAGTAAGTCAAAATTCTTCTTTAGGAGAAATCTGGCTTTAGGCTTAAAGGCCAATGAAATAATTCACATTTTTTAACAGGAGAAAAAGATATAACACTTTCATAACATATGAAAAAGATTTTAACATAAGTGGCTATATCTGAATTTTAATAAGTATATTTGTAATTCTAAAGAAAAATTACAATATTGGTATAATGTTCTATTCCCTGCAATGGTTTCAGAAAGAATCAGGTAATTTAATAACAGATTTATGACTTTTACTACAAAGTGCTTTTTGTATATTGGTATTGCTATGGATTTCAAGATTCATAGTGAATGTCATCAAGACGTTATCATTTTTCCTTACTTACTTTTAAATACCATATTCCTAAGGGGCAGGACCATAGAACATCTTGCATTTCTAATCTTAATATTTTATATAAAAGAAACCACTTTAATTCCCCTCAGAGCACTTAACGGAATAACAAAGAGTATCCTGTATCATCTTTTACTGTTGCACTTATGTGCAATTTATATACAGACATGTGGGACAAGTCTTTCTTAAAAAAATTTTTTTGAGGAAATATGCCAGAATTCTAAAATTTCTAGACAAAACACAGTTTTTATTGTATAGAGCTTCAGCATTTCTTTGTCTGAAAACAGATGATAAAATGAGCAACCTCTGATAGTTACTGATCATGAAAAGAAACCCCAGGAGCACAGAGATACTATAAAAAAGATCTAGGAGGAAGTCATTATGCTGTTGAGGGAATAAGAAATTTAAGTCAGAGAGTTGTGAAATGTTCTCATTATAGGTCAGCTCAGTAATTATCTGACATCTACACACAGAGTCACTTCTTAATCAAAAGAATGAATCATTATTGATATTGATTCAGACTAAGATGTTTGAAATAATGAATCCAACAACTAAACTATAAATTTGCAGATAATTCCAACAAATTCTTTGCTGAAGTTTTATACTAAATAAAAAAGAAATACATTCTCTCATTTTGATGATCATATTGGAAAATAATATAAGTAGGAATAAAATTCCCGTGGTGTAATTTAAACATAAGGATCTAAAATAACAACACCAACAAAAGCCATTGTGGTAACTAATATTTATGACCCCGTTAGCATGGATTAATTAATTATTTTCAGCTAGGAGATAGAATTTGATTCCTTGCCTGTCTGTTGTCCTGTGATGTCTTGTGTGTTGCTCTGATGCTGTAAGCTATGTTAAATGATATTTCAAATCCCAGCAAGTTCACCCATGGTAGACAGGTTTCAAAAGATCTTCCAGACAAAGACACACTAGATATAAGGAACAGGTGGTCCACTCCTGAAAAATAAGCCACTGAAAAACTTATGAATAGCAATGGAACATTGTCTGATATCATTCTAGAAGATGAGACCTTCACACTGGAAAACACTCCAAACTTGACTGAGGAAGAGCAGCTTTCTCAAAGTAGAGTTAACATTAATAATATGGATGGAGAAAAGTTTTCCAGACCTGAATTTGATGATGTGGTGACTCAAAATGAGAAGGAATAGCTGTAAACACCCATTACTAATCAGTACTGGGAATGTATGACATAAGAATCTAGGAAAACTGGAGGTTGTACGGAATAAAATAGAAATCATAAAGATCATTACTGTGGGCATTTGTGATCTGAAATTGACTGATCCTGACCATTTAGAATCAGACAATCATATGGTTTACAATGCTGGCAATGACAAAATGAAAAGGAATGACATCTTGTTTGCCATTAAAAAGAACATTTCAACATTTCAAGATGTATTATGAAGTACAAAGCTATCATGTTAGGACAATAACCATACACATACAGGAAGTCCAGTTTAAATAACTATTATTAAAATGTACACACAAATCACTTAAGCAGTTGTATAGTTTACCAATTTTAGTCAGAAATTGATAAAATAAGCAATCAAAATGCATTGATAATTCACTGGTGATTGGAATGTGAAAGTTGGAAGGATCAGTAGTTGGAAGATATGGTCCTCATGATAGAAATGATGCTGGAGATCGCATGATAGAATTTTGCAAGACCAATGACTTCTTCATTGCAAATATCTTTTTTTAAACAACATAAAAGGTGAGGTCCATGTATATAGTTGCCTTTTATGTTAGAAATCAAATTGACTACAACTGTGGAAAGAGATTGTGAAAAAGCTTCATATTGTCAGTCAAAACAAGGCCAGGGACAGACTGTGGAACAGATAATCAATTGCTCATATGCAAGTGCAGACTGAAGGTTGAATAAAGTTAAAACAAGTCCACAAGTACCAAAATATGACCTTGAACATATCCCAGCTGGATTTAGAGATCATCTGAAGAACAGATTTGATGCATTAGACATTTAAGGTGGAAGACCAGAAGAATTGTGGGATGGTATCAAGAACATCAGATAGGAAGGAACCAAAAGGTCATCAAGAAGACAAGAAAGAAGGAAAAAACAAAAATGGATGTCAAAAGAGACTTTGAAAGAGTTTTCCTAGATTCTTATATCATACATTTGAAACTTGCTTTCCAGCATACAGATGCTAAAGCAAATGGAAGAAATGAGGAGATAAAAGAGCTGAAGAGAACATTTCAAAGGACAGTTCGAGAAGACAAAGTCAAGTGTAATAATGAAACGCGCAAAGATCTCAAGTTAGAAAACCAAAAGGGAAGAACATGCTTCTTCTATCAAGCTAAAAAAAAAAAAAAAAAAACTGAAGAAAATAATACAAGCCTTAACTTGCACTACTAAAATATCCTATGGGAAAAATATTGAATGATGCAGAAAGCATCAAAAGAAGATGGACAGAATACACAGAGTCACTGTACCAAAAAGAAATGGGCATGATCAACCATTTAGAGGTGGTATATGTTCAAATTTCAATGACATTGAAAGAAGAAGTTCAAAGTGCACTGAAGGCATTGCATAGAGCAAGGCTCTGGGAACTGATGGAATATAAATTGAAATCTTTCAGCAAACTGGTGTGACACTGGAAGCAATATGCCAAGAAATTTGGAAGACAACTACCTCGCCAACAACCTGGAAGAAATCCATATTTGTGCCCATCCAAAGAGAGGTGTCCCAATGGAATGCGGAAGTCATCAGACAATATCATTTTTTTTTTTTTTAATTTAAGGTTTTTATTGTGGATTGAGTGAATGAAAGTTTACAGGGCACATCATCAGTTTCACATTCAACAATTCATATAACTTGTTTCATTACATTGATTATA
>NW_006408519.1:57173442-57176226 GCF_000296735.1 Chrysochloris asiatica
CCTCAATGGAAATGCAGATGGCATCCCTCTTTCAGGTGGGTCTTCGGTGAATGCTGGGTCAGACAATATCATTAATATTGCTTGCAAGTAGAATGTTGCTAAAAATAATTTAAAAACAACTGCAACAGTACATTAACAGAGAACTGCCAGAGGTTCATGCTGGATTCAGACAAGGATGTAGAATGAAGGATCTCATTGCTGACATCAGACGGATCTTGGCTGAAAACATAGAATACCAGGAAAATGTTTACCTGTGCTTTATTGACTATGCAAAGTCTTTCAATTATGTGGCTCATGACAAGCTATGGACAACATTGCTGAGAATGAGTATTCCAGAACAATTATTGTGCTCTTCAGGAACCTGTTGACAGATGGACAAAGTGTATTGAAAAGCAAGGAGATTATGTCGAAAAATGATGTATTTGTCTTTTGGAAAAGTTGCTTAAAATAAATTCTACAGCCAGAGTACAGATATCATTTTTTACTCACTCTCTATCAACCTTGCTTACTGAGGGCAAAGAGGACTTAAAAAATAATTACTGATGAAGATCAAAGACCATAAATTTTGGTATGGGTTGCACCTCAATATAAAGAAAACAAAAAATGTTTACCACTGGACAAATACAAAACATGAAGATAAGTAGACAAAAGATTAACGTTCTCAAAGACTTCATTTTGCTTGGGTCAGCTATCAACATTCATGGAAGCTGCAGTCAAGAAACTGTATTGCATTAGGTAAAATTGCTACATAAGACCTCTTTAAAGTATTGAAGAGCAACTATATTAATTTGAGGATTAAGGTGTGCCTGACCCAAACCCTGCTATCTTCGTTAACTTTATATGCATGTAAAAGTTGGGCAATGAATAAAGACGACCATAGTAGAATTGATGCCAGAAGAACAAACAAATCTTTGTTGGACGAAGTACAGCTAGATTGCTCCTTAGAAATCAGGATAGCCAGATGTTTTCTCGCACACTTTGGACATAGTATCAGGAGGGACCAATCCCTTGAAAAGGATATCATGTTTGGTAAAGTGGAGGATCAGAGAAAAAGTGGAAGATCCCCACTGAGATGGATTGGCACAGTGACATTAGCAATGAGCTTAAGTGTAATGATTGTCAAGTTGATGCAGGACTGGGCTGTATTTCATTCGGTTGTGCATAAGATAATCAAAAGTGGGTACCACTCTATGGCATCTAACAACAACAACAACTTATTTACTGCAAATATCTTTTCTCAATGACATAAATGGTGACCATATATATGGTCATTGCTGTATGGAATACACAGGAATTAAATATATCTGATGAAAGAGAAGATGGAGAAGTTCAATATCATCAGTCAAAATAAGGCCAGTGGAACAGACCATCAATTGCTCATAAGCAAGTTAAAGTTGAAGCTGAAGCAAAGTTAATCAAGTCCAGAGTCCAAGTAGTCTTGAGTATATCTCAACTGATTTTAGACACCATCTCAAAACCAGCCAACTACTCGCTGCAAGTTTGATGACACACAACAGAAGTAGAAACTTTTGTATTTGGTGATTTTGTTTTATAAGTATTTTAGTTAATCATGTGAAAAATCACAGATTCCTAGTATGTTTCCTAATAAGATAACTAGTAGAGAAGATCATTAGATACAAAGCCTAGAGATATAATCAACAGGATGATGAATGTTGGGAAGCTGATTCTATAGATGTCTAAGAGAGAAAGTCCTAATCATGGGGGCAGAACACTAGATAAAATCATTTAATTCATGAATCCATTTAGACGCAATAATAAAATAACAATTCCTTTGATGCTGACATTATTGCACAATAAATTCCCAATTTCCTTTACTAGAAAATGGATAAATTGAAGGAACAGATCCTAATTTTTTGCTTTAGGTTCTTCTTTAATGACCAATGTATATTAGATCTATTTATTTGCTTAATACACATTTTTTTCTGACACTGTCTAGAGAATGAGTTATAATTCTATAAGTAGCATATGCACTTTTTTTGTGGCTAAATTCCATCATGTCGGTTCTGACTCATAATGACCCTGTATAGGGGTTTCTGAGGAGCAGATGGTGGTGGGTTTGAACTCCTGACCTTATGGTTTACAGTCCAGTGTTGATCCTACAGTACCACACCAGCATATGATCTAGTGAGACAAAATACGAGAGAAGAGATAATGGTGAAGTGTGGTCAGTCTTCTGGGACAATCACAGATATAATATAAAGAGTGGAATAAATATTATGGAAGTAAATAAATTAGTTCACCTCTTCTATCTAAATTGAAAGGATTATTTGACTTACTGATCCCTGTGGAATATAATGAATTTCACCAATTGTTCACTAGGAAAGAAAACAAAAAACAAAAACTACCCACTAAATGTTGAATAAGGAGCTCTGGTAGTGTAGTAGTTATGAATTGGGCTGCTAATCTCACGGTCAGCAGTTCAAAACTACCAGCTGTTCCATAGGAGAAAGATAAGGCATTCTGCTCCCATAAAGACAGCCTTGGAAACCCTGTCCAAGGGTCGCTATGAGTCAGAACTGACTCCATGGCATATAACAACAACAACAACAAATGTTGAATGCATTTCAATGTTTCACTGATTTATTGAAGTACATCCATTTAAATTCAATAATAAAATAACAGTTCCTCTGTGATGCTGACATTGTTGCACCGTGAACTGAAAGAGACTCCCAATTACAGATAAATTGAAAGAATGTATCTTAAAACTAGTATTCATGCTAGTTTTTTCCAGGTATAAGTTATTCAGATTTTTTTTTTTTTTTT
>NW_006408519.1:57176531-57192442 GCF_000296735.1 Chrysochloris asiatica
AAAGCCTCATCTTTCTCCCACGGAGCAGCTGGTAGTTTCGAACCGCTGACCTTAAGGTTCACAGCCCGATTCGTAACCACTACGCTACCAGAGCTCTCCTCAAAAGATAGTCTCAATCAATTTGGCAAACAGTTTTTATCTTACTCAAATACTCCTATACTATGTGATAGAAAGAGGACCATATATATGACATTAAAATTGCTTACAGAATCTAGGTGCCTATTTTTATACATGTAATTGTTGTTGCTGTTAAATGCTGTTGAGTCAGTTCTGACCCATAGTGACTCTGTATAGGGTTTCTGAAGAGCAGCCGGTGAGCTTGAGCAGCTGACCTTATGGTTCAAACTGACTTTGCAGTCCAGTGGATTAACTCACAGGGCCACACCAAGACTTGTGTGTCATACCAGAACTCCATATATGTAGAAGTAGATGATAAATCAGGACCCATTTAAAGCCCTCATTTCTGAATTGGAAATCAAGGATGTACTCAAAAGCATAATACATTTTGAATATTAAATACAATGTTTTTTCACTAGAGGACTATGTTAAGAGAGATAAAGCATTAAAAATTACTTCAGAATTGCTATTTACATAATGTAGCCTTGATAAATTTCCACATTTTATCATGTGTACAATTATGAGGGTGATGCCAAATATACTGGATACCTACTATATGCCAATTTGCTTCATATGTATAAATAAATAAATAAATAAATAAATAAATAAATAAATAAATAAATAAATAAGCAACTACTATAACTTCATTTGAATTATGAAGTAAATATTGACTATAAATCCACTCCTCTTTCCACTAAGTACTTTTGATTCACATATGGTAGTAGAAAGACATGGTTTAAGTAAGAGCAATAAATAAGTTTATGTTTCCATGAAACTGTTCACAATGCTTAACAGAGTAGATTGGAGTGATTCTTATTGTTAAGTGCTGCCTAGTCAGTTCTGACACATAGCGACCCTGTATAGAGTTTCAAGATGCTGATCAGGTTGACCACAGATCCTGTGATGTCAAACAGAACTTCAGCCAGTGCATTAGCCTGCAGTGCCATAGAGGCGATATAATTGGTCTTCATGTGTGTAAATTCCGATTATCCTATGTATTAATTTTCTATAGCTTTGTTACACCAACTTAATAGTGTAAAACAGCAGCCATTCATTACCTCAGAGATATGTAAGTCAAAAGACCAGCCATGACTAGGTTTTCTGCTCGGCTTCCTTTAAGCCTGAAATCAAGGTTTCAGCAAGACAACTTCTTAGTTACTGGCACTGTGGGAAAATCTGCTTCAAAGCCCATTCAAGCTATTGGTAGAATTCGGCTCCTTGCAGCATAGTGTTGAGGTTCCCGTTTCCTTGCTGGTTGCTGCAATATGTTATATTCACAAATTCTTAGACAAGAGTATTTGGAACAGGACACAGACCAGACACTAGTGTGACCAGCAGTGTTTATTATTCATAAATACAAAGGAGAGGGATGAAGACAACAGCAAACATTAACATCAGCCAAGGTTCCCCAAAGTTAGGCTGCCACTCCTAGGTGATGTTATGATCACATCCAGGCATTCTCCACTTTGTACTATGAAAGAGCAACAAATCTTCTTTATCCCTTGGTTAAATACTAACAGGATAGTCATGTCCTCATACCAAATAGCAGATGTACACATATCAGGTGGGGGAAAAGGAATGATAAAAGGTAAAATGTTAAATAAAGGTGAGAGATACCTTATGGGCAATGGACATTATTTATTGGCCTTGTTGAGGAGAGGTGACCACCCTTGGTGGCTAGTCGTGATTTTACAGAGTTCTGGTTTTCTTTAGAGAGCAATTTTATACCCCTAAGACACATACTCTACCTTATGTCTGTTGTTGTTGTTGTTAAGTGCTGTCGAATTAATTCCAACTCATAGCAACCCTTTATAGGGTTTACAAGGAGCAGATGGTGGATTTCAACTGTGTACCTTGTGGTTCGTAGTCCAGTGCTGGTCCTACAATACCACACCAGGATTCCTTATGTCCATTGATGGTGGTGGTGTGACACAGAGTCGGTTCCCACTCACAGTGACCCAACATAGGGTCTCTGAGGCTGTAAATCTATGGGAGCAGAAAGTCTCATCTTTTTCCCATGAAACAGCTGGCAGTTTCAAACTGCTGACCTTGAGGTTAGCAGCTCGACATGTAACCACTACAGTATGTCCTTAGTAGCTTCTATATCCATTAGTTTCCCTCAGCTCACACAGGCTAAATAAACTTAGATCCCTGTGACATATCCCACCCTCCTTCTTCAAACGCCAACAAAAATGCATCATTCATACCAAATACCCCTCAAACTGTGATCACTCTAATTTGAATCTTTGACCCTAAGAAGGGCCAAGCCACTTTTAAGAGTTCACCTGATTTGTTCAGTCCAGAGAGGATAAACTCTCTTCAAATCATCTTTGTTTCAAATAACATAACCAAATCACAGCAATGAAATACATCATAGTTATAGGTACAGGACTTATTAAGGGTGTTTAAACCAGGGATGGGGATCTTGCAATCCATCATAAAATGGTGCTTAAAATCTCTTACTTTATGAAAGTCATTTTACTTCTGATTTCCATGTAAATACAAATTGAATAATGTCTGTACCTATTTCATGCGATGGTCATGATAGTTCCTAAGAGGTAATACGTGGAAACATTTAGCACAGTAATATCCAATATTTTTATTAACAGTTACATGTGCTTGAGTGTTTTCTAGATTAACAGATTAAACAATATAGCATGTTAATAGTGAGAGCCACACTAAGTACTTTAGTTAGGCATTTTATTGTGGTTGCTGTGAGATGTGGCTGAGTAGGCTCCAAATCATAGAAACACTCTTACAACATAATGAAACACAGATTCAAGAGAAAAAAGTTGAGAAAACTAGGAATGATAGTTAAAAAACAATCTGATTTGTTTATCCCTTACTTATTTTTTAAAACAAAAACTTTTTGGTTGAAACTAGAAATAAAAATAAAATAAAAAGATTTCCCATACCCATTTTAATCACTCTATTAATCCTCAGGAGATTCTAGTCTAAATCTAATTCCATCTTTTTAAATTCCTCATTAAACCAACTGGAGTGCTATCTATAGCATAATTGAACATATTCTTAATGAGAAAGTAGTAATCATTGAATACACCATTTACACACTGAGAATAGATTGAATATTAGTCTTCATCTTGCCTACTAAACCACAGTATTTGTACTGGGTTGGCTACTAGTAAGTAATTTTCTGGTTGATTTCAAATAAGTCAATAAAAAAATATGACCTACTAGGTTGTCCATAAGCTTGAAAAAGTTGAACTGACAAACATATAGTAGAAAACCTATTTATTAAAAAATATATATGTAATTTTTACATAAATATAATGTATGGGGTCAGTTTTAGAAGATTTAGACTAATTGTTGTTAAGTGCCATCGAGTTGATTCTGACCCACAGTGACCCTGAATAAGGTTTCCAAGGAGCAGCTGGTGAGCTTGAACCACCGACCGTGCAGTTCAAACGACTTTGCAGTCTGACACATTAGCCCACAGTGCTACACCAGAACTCCTTAGACTCATAAGCAGATGCTTTTTTATTAAAATGTATCCTTAGTGCTAAAAGGTTTATAATTTAATTGTGTATAATAGAGAGAAAATTGTATTTTAAATGTTGTAAACAAAGGGAGGGTCTCTTTCCAACACTATTTGTATTAATAGTTAAAAAAAAAATCAAACACTTTCAAAAGGGAGGTTTTAAAAGAGCTGAGAGCAAAATTCATAGTAAATTGGGATTCTACAACTGCTTTTTGACATTTCCGTTCATCAGCTTGTCACCTCTGAAATGGGATACTTCACTGTTTTATTCTTTAAGAAGTAATTTTCAGATTTATTATGGTAGTATCTATAATAATTATAAAGATATTTTAGAATTGAACAAGTGAAAAGCTCTGTGTGAATGAATATTTTATATTGTATACATTTCTATGAAAAATCAGATCTCTTATTTGAAGTTTGCTACTTTTAAAAAATAGATTCTATATGTTGAGCTTACAATGCTAATTCTACATCTGAGGACTTTTTCTTCTATACCATGTCACCCTGCAATACCTTAACCAATTCCATAGCTTCTTAGAATTTCACTTTCAGAAACTGCAAAGTATTATATTGATCCTTATACTTCATTTACCAGATAAAGTTATTTAAGATTCTTTATTTAAAAAAAATACCACCTATCACAAAATTTATTAAGCAGTTTTAAAGACTGTTGCTTTTAGGTGTCATTGAGTGGATTCTGACCCATAGCGACCCTATGTACAACAAAATGAAACATAGCCCAGTACTGTACCATTCTCACAATTGCTGCTGTTTGAACCCATTTTCCTGGCCACTGTGCCAATACATTTTGTTTGGGATATCCCTCTTTTTTGCTGTTCCTCCACTTTACCAAGCATGATTTCTTTTAGGGTGTGGTCCTTCATGGTAATATGTACAAAGTGTGATAGATAAAGTCTGGCCATCTTGGCTTCTAAGGAGCATTCTGATTGTACTTTCTTCAACACAGATTTGTCCATGGTATCTTAATAGTCTTCTCATAATTCAACATAACAACATACATCTTCTCATAACAACATAATTCAAATGTATCAATTCTTCATTATTCATTTTCCAACTGTCACATGCATATGAGACTATAGAAAATACCTTGGTTTGGGCTAGGTGCACCTTAATCCTGCAACTGACATGTTTGCTCTTGAACATTTTAAAAGAGATCTTGTACAGCAGATTTGCCTAATGCATTATGTCATTTGGTGTCTTGACTGCTTCTTCCAAGTGTGTTGATTGTGGATCCAAGCAAAATGAAGTCATTGACAACTTCAATTTTTTTTCTCTATTTATGTGCATTTTATTTCTTGGTCCAGTGTTGAGGATTTTTGTTTTCTTTACATTGAGTTGCAACCCATACTGAAGACTGTGGTCTGTGTTCTTCATCAGACAGTGCTTTTAGTCCTCATTGATTTCAGCATGCAAGGTTGTGTCATCTGCATATTGAAATTTGTTAGTGAAACTTCCTCCAGTCTTGATGCCATGTTTTTCTAAATAAAATTATTAGTATGGAAATATTATTTGTACAAAATTAAAGGTTTCTTAGAAATAAATTGGGTGTCCTGGTGTGGCACTGTAGGATAAGCACTGGACTGTTAACTACAAGGTCAATGGTTCAAATCTACCAACTGCTCCTTGGAAACCCTGGACAAAGTCTCTATGAGTCAGAACCAACTTGATGATACTTAATAACAACTATATATCACATAATTATAATGTGCATACTGAGTTTCCATCCTCTTTCTTTCTGCTTGTCACCATCTTCCTGTCAGAGTAAAATTATAATGCAGATAGATCGTTTCGTTTTTTCCCCTCAAATGATTCCCAAAACTTTACACTAAAAAAAAAAAATAACCAGGCATAACTGCAAAATATATATATACATAGATTGTTGTTACTGTTGTTATTAAGTGCTGTTGCGTTAGTCCAACCCAAAGTGGCCCTGTATAGGATTTCTGAGGAGGGGATGGTGAGCTTGAACTGCTGACTTTGTGCTTCAAACCAATTTTGCAATCCAATGCATTAACCCACAGTGCCACACCAGGACTCTCTACTCTCTCTCTCTCTCTGTATATATATATATTAAATTTTTCATCACTTTAAAGATAATAGAGCAAACATTTCTTAGTTTCTAAAAAAATAAATCTAATGCCAACCAAGTTACCACTCTCCAATCACATTTTCCTCATATTCTTATACAACTCTTGGTGTCACATGTCCTTACTGATAATTCAGAACATATAAGTAACTAATTTACTTTAACCAACAATGTAGATATGAATAACGTCAGCAGAGTCACTAGATATTACTATAATATTGATGTTTGTTTATATTGTAAAATAATATTCTTCTAAGGTGGAGATAATTGTATTTAATCAGATTAAAATGCAAGGAGTTTATGGTTAACATAAGGAAAGCATATAAGGTTAGAATAAGAAATTGAAGCTACCATAATTATAACCCAACTCAAAAATGAGTAAAGATTATTTTCAAGGCTAGACTGAAATACCCTTGACATCAAGAGCCTACCAGGTAAAAATATTTTTATTTGGTAACCAAAATAGGCTTCTATAATGTTAGTTCTTAATTAAATGGCCTGCAGGACAGATATGTACTGTCAACAGTTTGTCAGATTTTGGCTAAAAGGGGAGAGGGTATTTCATTAAGCACCCAAGATTAATCTCACCATCATGCTGCATCTAATGTTGAAGCTCTTACACTAATTATTCCATTTAAGTTGGCATGTCTATAGGACTACATGGAAAGTATGTGTAAGGAAAAAGAGATTAGTTTTTCCTGAGAGTATTTCCACTCCTTACAAATTGCTCTGCTCTTTCTTTTGAAGCCTGTATTATTTTAAAATGCTACCTGAACAACATTCCCAAACCATGAAGAAAGCTTTTATCTCATTTGAGGGTGAGTTCTAAATCTCTTTAGATGATACTCTCAAAACCAAAGACCAAATTCACTGCCTTCAAGTCCACCCAATTCAAAGCAGCCCCATACAGAGACTAAATCTTAATGGAAGCAGAGACTTAACTTTTTCCATGGAGACACTTGTGGATTTGAAGAATTAACCTTGAGATTAGCAGCCCAACACCCAAATTAAAGCACTACCGATGCTTCTTTGAAGGTGCAACAGCAGTAACCAAACTTGATTATAGCATAAACTGGAGTTCTTGGTTAGCAAAAATGGTTAAGCTGAAAGAATGATAGTCCAAACCCACTCAGAAGTACCTTGGAAGACAGGGATGGCAATCTGCTTCCTAAAGTCACAGTCTAAAAAAGGTTACGGGCCCTATACAAAACAAACTCAGCATAGATTAAAGACCTAAATGTGAATTCCAAAATTATGAAGGTCATCAATGAAAAAATATTGACAAATGTGAGAGCTCTAATTCAGGGCATGCACAGACTACCAAACATTTTGAAAATTACACAAACAAAAGTAGACAAAATAGATGATTGGGGCATACTAAAAATTAGAAACTTATGTGCATCAAAAGACTTTTTACCAAAAGAGTAAAAAGGGAACCCAAAGAATGGGAAAAAATCCTTTGCAACGACAAATCAGATAAGGGACTAATTTCAAAAATATACAGGAAACTGTAGCACCTCTACAAGAAAAAGACAAATAACCCAATTTAAAAATGGGCACAGGACATGAACAGACACATCACAAAGGAGGAGATGGGAGCAGTCAACAAACGTATGAAGAAATGTTCACACGATGGCAGTATGATTGATTACTACAAGAATAAGTAGCTGTTCACCAGGGAGCCATCAAGGCAAGTGGTCAGGTCCTCTCAGAGCAAACTCCTTTCCAAGACTAAGACTCAAGGGGAATACATGAGCAGGCATGTGGTCTGGCTAGTGACCACGCTGATCACCAACAAGGGGAAAAGGGGAAAAAAACAGCAATGAAGTTGGGATCTAAGTCCGACCACATTCAATAGACTCCTGTGAACCCAGGTGGAGACCTGGATGGCTAGCAGTTACGGCATGACCCGAGGACTCCTGGAACCAGAGTTAGTGACATGGCCACAGAGGACTAGAGTAGAGAGTGAAGTGTCCAGCTGCTATGAAGTGAAGGGAGATGCACAAGAACACCCATACTTGCAGATAGTACCCACTTGACTTGGCTTTAATGGCTGGATGATCACAACTCAACTAGAAGAAGAGAAAAGAGGGAAGAAAAAAAAAAGAGGTAACCCACTACAATCTGATGAACTTTACCTATACATATGGATGTAGTAGCTCAAAAAAGGGAACAAATCTTTACAGCAAGGATTACTCCCACCCCCTCAGTACACAGGGTTGACAGGGATGTGCAACTTAGACATTGGCTACCCAAAATGGGGGCAGGGGACTATAAAGGCAAGAAGTGACTGGCTCACAAGCTTTCAAGAAGAAGCCTAGTTCCAGATGGGGCAGGGGTAGGTAGAAACTCCACAGAATGATTTCCAATCTGTTGGGACCGGGCTGGTGAAAAGAAATGAGGATAAGACTCTTGTACAAAAGTGAATAATTGCCATGAGGACTGACTGTGAGGGTCAGAATTGTAGAGGTAGATGTTTTTTGAGAAAAGGAGGGGAGTGATTGATTTTGCAGCCCAGCAGCGGAGGTCCATGGGACCATCAAGTGAGAAGAGCAGAGAGCATGACTTTCATTTTCTGTTAGATCACCTCTCTTTGGAACAGGAACAGGTACTGATCTCTCCCAATTAGATCAGGTAGTTGTTTTCCAAATTTCTTAGCAAAGATGAGTGAGTGCCTCAAGTCCTTCATCAATTTGTTGAAAGACTTCAATTTGTATTCCATCAATTCCCAGAGCCTTGTTCTTTGCCAATGCCTTCATCTCACCCAATTCAGAAGTTGCTAATGTAGACCCAAAAGCAGGTGAATATCATGATATTTCTTTTACAGAGGGAACTGAGAGTTAGAAGTCCCTCTGGTTCAGGCGTGACCAGAATTGGCTTTATGGGTCTGGAATGGGCCACACCTGATTCCAAGTTCCAGGTTGAGTGCTACTAGTTCCCCAAATACACTGATGCCATTTTGACAGTGCATACAATGCTGGGGATTTCTTGGAAGTGTACATGGATGGGGGGGGCTACCCAACACCTCTAGCCACCTGGATAATATGGGGTACAAGAAAACAAAATAAAATAAATTTAGCCCCTTTCTGCCCACCACTAAACAGTTTATGTCTGCAAAACCTACTGCCCTCTTGTCTTCAAATTAACCCCTGAAAGTTTAAGATGGCCACACCATGGCAGGTTTGTCTGCACAGGTTTCCAGACAATTTTTTTATGACTCCCACATGTGAATTTAAGTTGCTTCTCTTAGTGAAAGCTGTGGAGGAGTATGTGGGTGAAGATTAGCCTCACCTCTAGTCACCAGGGGAGTGGGTATAACAAGCAAAAAAATTACAACTTAATCTCTGTGAGCCAAAGGTATATTTTTACAATGCCAGTATGTTTCCTTGTCTCTGAAGCTGCTCACAAAGGCTGAAGATGACTTTGCCTGTCCAGCCAGCAGGTACAGGTCATTAGCATCTCGTTTTTTTATCATGTGTATTCAGCTCTGTCTCATAGTCAACATAAAATCCACTTCTGTATCCCTTCATCTGAAGGTTAGGATTCCAGAACTACCATCTGCATCTGTTTCATTTGGTTTTCCATGTCTTTGGGGCCATACAGCGTTTCTGCCTAGTCTATCATGTTGCTGCCTCTTAAGCAAAAAATTTCTAATGTAAATAAATTTCCTATCAATTTCTGGAGGCTTGGTTTTCACCAAAGCTTTCAGTGCAACTTGGAATTCTTACATCAATATCATTGGTTCTTGATCTTATGCTAGCTCCAGAAATGGCTGAACATTCAACAGTTCTCTTTGGTACAGAATATACTCTGTGTATTCCTTCCATGTTCTTTTGGTGTTTAAAGATAATTTTGTGAAAAATGAGAATTGCAGGCTCAAATGTGCTATACATAAACCAAGAATAAGTTGTTCAGAAAGAACCAGGAGATACACTGCATGGTTTAAAAGCAGGACATGTATGTTTCAGAATTGTATCTTTTCACCAAACTTATTCAATCTGTATGCTGAAAAAATACTCTGAGAAGCCACACTTTATGAAGCAGAATATAACATCAAGGCTTATTAACAAGCTGTGATATTCAGATGACATGACCTTGCTTACAGAATGTAAAGGATACTTGAAGCACTTAATGATTAAAATCAAAGACTGCAACCTTCAGTGTGTTTTATACTACAACATAAACAAAACAAAAATCCTTACAACTAGACTAATAAGCAGTATCATGATAAACAAAATATTGAAGTTGGAAATGATAACATTTTACTTGGACCCAAGATCAACACCTATGGAAAAAGCAGCCAAAAAATCAAACAAGTATTGAACTGAGCAAATATGCTCCAAAATTAACCCTCTGTAAAGTGTTAAAACGCAAAGATGACATTTTGAGGACTAAAGTGCACGTGACACAAATCATGGGAATCTTAATCCTCTCATGTTGTATGTTGATGCTGGACACTGAATTACAGAAGAATGAATACATTTAAATTATGGTGCTGGAAAAGAATATTGAATATATCATGGACTTCCAGAAGAAGGAACAAATCTGTGTTGGAAGAAGTACAGCCAGAATACTCCTTAGAATTGTGGGTGGGGAAATTTCATCTCATATATTTGGAAATGTCATCAGGAAGATCAAGTCTGCAGAGAAGGACATCATGCTTGGTAAAGAAAAGGGCGAGTGACGAGGAAGATCTTCAACAAGATGGGTGACACAGTGTTTGTAACAATTGACTCAAACACACCAATGATTGTGAAGATGGTTTAGGACCAGCAGTGTTTTGTTCTGTTGTATAGAGGATCACTATGAATTGGCATTGACTTATTTGATGGCATCTAACATGAAGAAATAACACTTAAAAATTTTAAATACATAATAGTAAAGAGGATCAACAAATATTTCAAATATTTTAAGGTATACTGAAAATATTAAAATTTAAGAAACACAACCTGCATCTACTGTATTGTACAGTAGACCTAGATATAAATATTTAATTACAAATTTAATTTAAATTATGGCCCACTTTTTATATTGTGTAATAAAGAAACATTTTAATAGTCATTTTTTTCTTCATAAAATCTTGTTGTTGTTGTTAAGTGCCGTCGAGTCAGTTCCGACCCATAGTGACCCTGAACAGGGTTTCCGAGGCTGTAAATCTTTATGGGAGCAGAACGCCTCATCTTTCTCCCGTGGAGCCGCTGGTAGTTTTGAACTGCTGGCCTTGAGGTTCGCAGCCCGATTCATAAAATCTTAGTCTCCTGTTTTTATCTTCCTCATGTGATTATACTATATCTTGCCTTAAAATACCTTAATCTGACTTTAGTTTCTCAGAGATTCCTGTATTCTTTTATAAGGTCAAAGTTCATTGCATGAATACTGTTTTTCATGCATTTACCCATTTTAAAAATTAATATTTTATCATTTCTCTTCCTATGGCTTCCCAGGAACATGAGCAATTCAACATTTATAGTACCATTGTTGTGGTTGTTGTTAAGCGCTTTTGAGTTGGTTCTGACTCATAATATCTCTGTATAGGTTTTCAAAAGGAGCAGTTGCGGGGTTTGAGCCACCGACCTGATGGTTGGCAGTCCAGTGCTTATCCTACAGCATCATATCATGACCCCACTGTACTATTGGAGATATACATTCTCATTTCTCTGTTGCAATTATACAACACTTAAAGTCTTTTCTAAACAGAAAATTTATGTCTTGCATTTTGACTTTTGGGACTAGACAGTAACTGACACTAAGCAATTTCTTTATAGGAAGAAAGAGAACCTGTAGTGAAAGAATACAGCTCAGTTTTACTGTCCCTGATACTCAGGCTTGTCTCCCAGATGGACTGCCCTTTGTCTTTAATGTGTAATTCATAAACATGAAAAAAGGAGATGCAAAAGAGTATTCCAAGGTGTTTCAACATTAATGTAAGGCAAATTTGTGTGTTTGAATGATTTGGGAAATAAATATCATTTATGAAAAAATAGCGACAAACTTAAGGTCTCTAATACATGACATACACAGACTATAAAACATGGCAAAACACACACAAACAATAGAGGAAAGATAGATGACTGGGACATACTAGCAATTAGAAACTTATGTGCATCAAAATATTTTCCCAAAAGAGAGCCCACAGACTGGGTAAAAAACTTTTTTGCAATGACTTATTAGACAAGGGATTTATCTCTAAAGTTTATAGAAAATTACAACACATGTACAAGGAAAGACAAATAACCCAACTAAAAAATGGGCACAGGATATGAACAGACACATCAACAAAGACAACATTGAGGCAGCTAACAAAAATACCAAGAAATATTCACAATAATTAGCTATTAGAGAGATACAAATCAAAATAACAAGGCAAAATCATCTCACAACAGCAGTAATAGTAAAGTTCAAAAGAGCAGAGGACAACAGATGCTGGTGAAGGTGTGGAGAGACTGGGACCCTCCAACATTGCTGGTTGCTATTGTTGTTCCATCGAGTCAGTACCAACTCATAACAACCCTATGGAAACACTGCCTGGTCCTGCGCCAACCTCACAATTGTTGACACACTTGAGCCCATTCATGTTGCCACTTTGCCAATCCATCATGCTGGGGGTCTTCCTCTTTTTCTGAACCCTCCACTTTAGCAAACATGATATCTTTCTCCAGCGACCGTTCCCTCCTGACAATATGGATGAAGTATGAGGGACGAAGTTTGGCCATACTGGCCTCCAAGGAGCACTCTGGCTGCACTTCTTCCAACACAGATCTGTTGGTTTTTTTGTAGCCCATGGCACGTTCAATATCCTCCTCCAACACCATAACGCAAATGCATCAATTCTTCTATGGTCTACCTTATTCACTGTACAGCTTTTGCATGCATATGAGGTTATTGAAAATGCCATGCCTTGGTTTAGGCGCACCTTAGTTCTCAAGCTGACATCTTTGCTCTTCAACACCTTAAAAAGGTCTTGTACAGCAGATTTGGCTAATGCAATACATTGTTTGATTTCTTGACAGCTGCTTCCATGAGTGTTGATAGTTGATCCAAGAAGAATGAAGTCCTTGACAACTTCAATCCTTTCTCCCTTAATAAGAAAGTTGTTTCCTTTATATTAAGATGTGATCCATCCAAAGGCTGTGCTATTTGAACTTCATCAGTAAATATTTTAAGTCTTCTTCACTTTCAGCAAAAAGGTTGTATCATCTGCATATCGCAGGTTGTTAATGAGTCTTCCTCCAATCCTGATGCCACAATTTTCTTCATATAATCCAGCTTTTCAGATGATTTGCTCATCATACAGTTTGAATAAGTAAGGTGAAAAAATACAACCCTGCCGCACACCTTTCTTAATTTCAAACTATTCTGTGTTCCCGTGTTCTGTTTGTATAACTGCCTCTTGATCCATGTACACATTCCTCATGAGCACAGGAATACTCATACTTTGCAATGTTGTCCATAGCTTGTCATGATCCACACAACTGAAAACCTTTGCATAGTCAATAAAGCACAGGTAAACAATCTTTCTGGTATTCTCTGCTTTCAGCCAACATCCATCCGAAATCAGCAACGATATCGTCATTCCACGGCCTCTTCTGAATCCGGCTTGAACCTCTGGAAGTTCTCTGTCAATGTATGATTGCAGCCATTTCTGTATTACTGTTAGTAAAATTTTACTCACGTGGGATATCAAAGATATTGTCCAATGATTTCCACATTCCATTGGGTCACCTCTCTTTGGAATGGGCACAAATACGGATCTCTTCCCATCAATTGGCCAGATAGTCATCTTCCCAATTTTTTGTCATTGATGAGTGAGGGCCTCCAGTGCCACCTCCCTTTCTTGAAAGATTTCAATATTTATTCCATATATTCCTGGTGCCTTCTTCTTTGCCAATTATTTCAATGCATCTTGGAATTATTCCTTCAGGATCATTGGCTCTTGATCATATGCTACCTCTTGAAACAGTTGAACATCAACAATTTCTTTTTGGTACAGTGACTGTGTATTCCTTCCATCTTCTCTGGATGCTTTCTGCATCATTCAATAATTTGTCCAGATAATCCTTCAATAATGAAAGTCGAGGCTTGAATTTTTTTTTTTTTCAGTTCCCCGAGCTTGGGAAATACTGACTGTGTTCTTCCGTTTTGGTTTTCTGACTCTACATCTTTATGCATTTCGTTGTAATATTTGCCTTTGTCTTCTTGGGCTGACCATTGAAATTTTCTGTTCAGCTTTTGTATCACCTCATTTCTTCCATTTGCATTATCATCTCTATGCTGGAGAGCAAGTTTCAGTGTCTCTTCTGACATCCAACTGGATCTTTTCCTTCTTTCTTGTCTTCTTATGACTTTTTGCTTTCTTTCTATATTATGTTCTTGATGTCATCACACAACTCTTTTGGTCTTCGGTCTTTAGTGTTTAATGTATCAAATCTGCTCTTCAGATGATCTCTAAATTCAGGTGCGAGATATTCAAGGTCATATTTTGGCTCTCATGGACTTGTTTTCATTTTCTTCTGCTTCTGTCTAAATTTGCATATGACCAATTGATGGTCTGTTACACAATCTGCTACTGGCCTTGTTTTGACTGATGATATCGACCTTTTCCATCATCTTTTTCTACAGATGTAGTCAATTTTATTTCTGTGAGGACAGACATTCCATTTGGTGGTGTCCATGTGTATAATCATCTCTTATGCTATCTAAAGAAGGTATTTGAAATGAACAAATCATTGATTTTGCAGAATTCTATCACGCGATCTCCAGCATCACTTCCATCACCAATTGTAAAATGGTTCAACCACTCTGGAAAATGGTATGGCACTTCCTCATAATGTTGGATAAAAATACCTTATGATAAAGATAACAAACTATGATAAACGAAGTATGATAAAGATAACGAAGTATTGCTACAACCTGGTCAATTGGACTTTTGCATATTGATGGAGGTGCCCAAAATGCCAACCAAAAAGGAAGGATTCTTCATATCATGGATCAAGTTTACCTCCTCAATTCACGGGGTTGATAGGGTCAGGAAACTTAGACTTTAGCTATCAAAATTAGGGGGCTATAAAGGCATAGATTGGCTGTCTTACAAGGTTTTATGAAAGTGCTTAATGTCAGAATGAGGGGAAAAATATAGAATCCCTACTGAATCGATTTCTTCTTGTCCAGATGGGACTGGTGATGAGGAGGGTAGGATTTTATGATTATTTGCGAGTAATTGTTATCAGGACTAATGGTGATTGTCACAACTGTTAATGTAGAAGATGTGTAACTGAAAGGTAGTTAATCTGTCATTTCAGAAACAGAGGACCCTAGGATCATCATGAGGGAAGAACATGCGAGGAATGAGCGCTCCTAACCAGAAAAGCAGTGACAATAGGGATGGTGGCAGATGCCATTGCATAGACAGACAGAGCAGCAGAGGACTATAGACCATGGGCTGAGAAAGGCAGTGTGCCTGTGGGCAGGAGGCTAGCTTTCTAAATGTACCCTTTGGACATTTAAACAAACATATAGTTTCAATATGGGATGTGTACATAAACAACAACAAAAAAAGCTAATCGATTTTAACTGTTAGCTGATGGCTCATAGAAGGGATTATAATCATTGCAATGATTTTCTGAATGTAAAACTGGTAAGCTGCCCTGTAAACCTTCACTCACTTAATTCACAAAAAAAAACTTAAAAGGAGAAAGAGAGACAAAGAGAAAAGATTTAAGAAGACAGGAGAAAAATTGATGCATTTGTATTGTGGTTTTGGTGAAGACTACTGAAATTACCATGGACTGTCAGAAGAACAAATAAATTTGTCTTGGAAGAAGTACATTCAGAATGCTACTTGGTCTATGGGGACTTCCGGTTTGCCAGGGCGGCCAGACGGTGCGAGTAAGTGGGGGCTCCGGGATGGGGGGGGGGGAAGCTCGCGAGTTGACCCTCCCAGGTTGGAATTCACAGTCTCACGGCCCATGTAAATCTTAGTGCGCCAGAGCCTTAGACCCGCTTCTTTGAGAAATCACTGTGCAAGGAATTACAGGCTTTTTTAAAAGGGCGCCACGGCATCCCCAGCTCCTTTGGGCTTGGGGGGGCGGGGTGAGAACCAGCTCGTGCGGAGCCTCCAGTGGCTGGGAGACCCAAACAGGGAGAACCACTGGTGACACCTACCCCAAGGGGGGATTTCTGCACATACAG
>NW_006408519.1:57201773-57260324 GCF_000296735.1 Chrysochloris asiatica
CAAAATAAAAACATTTCATTAAAAAAAAAAAAGAATGCTACTTGGAAGATTAGTGAGACTTTGTCTTCCAGACTTTGGACATGAACGAGCCCTTGGGAAAGGATACTATGCTTGGTAAAGTAGAAGGTCAGTGAACAAGAGGAAGACTTTCCATTAGATGAATTGACACAATGACAGTAATGATGGACTTAAAAACAACAATTATGAGGATGGCACATAACCAGGAAGTCTTTCATTCTGCTGTGTGTGTATAGGGTCACTATGTGTCAGAATTGACTTAGTGGCACCTAACAATAACAATAAGAATAAAAATAACACTTCAGAAATGATATTTAGGCAAATGAGAACCCAGAATGGAAGACTCAGTTTTACTCTCCCTAACACTCAGGCTTGTCTTCTGGATGGAATGGTGATTATCTCAGTGTACAATTCATAGAACATAAGAAGAAGCGACAAGAGACAATTTCAGGGTATTTCTGTATCAAGGTCAAGAAGATTTGTCTGGGTTATACTTTATTATACAGAACAAAATTTGTAATCTGAGTTCATGAACAGTCTTTTATTTTTCTAATTGGATGGTAATGTTAGTAAAAATAATGTTTTCTTTTGCTAAATGTGATTTGCAGGAAATGGCAGTGAAATTTCCTAGGAAGCCAGCAGAAAAATCCACTGCAAACTTTGTCTCAAAGTCATAGAGTGTGATAAATCAGGACACGGATCTTTTATAATAGTCTGAAGTTTGATGATAGTTGAACTAAATTAGTTCACCTTACCAAGAACATGCTTGATTACTTTATTTATTTTTCTAATTTTACTTTCATCATTTAAAATCATGCAATTTAGGCAGAAGAACTTGATGAAAATTCTCTGTTCCCTTGAGAAATCTCTTTGTCCACATTTATGATTTTTCTACTTAGACTTGAACTTTTCTGGCAATACTAAGGTTAAAACATTGGCTACAGAAGTTTATTCTGGACACATAATAGACATTTTCAAAGTCTTTTAATCCCCTGCACTGGTCTGCATTGCATTTTCCAGCTTTCAACATGCTTTCAAATTCATTGCTTTATGTTACCCTTACAATAATCAATGTTATAAGCAGAGGATTTATGGTAATCCCCATTTTATTGGTGAGGAAACTGAGGTCCTATAAGGTTAATTAACTGGTTATTGTTAGAGCAAGGCAAAAAATACTACTTGTTGTCCATTTTTTTTATAAATTTTGTTTTATATACACAATTAGACAACTTGTCATTGTTGTTAGGTCTCATTGAATTGCTACTGATTCATAGTGACCTTATATACAAAAGAAGGAAACACTGGCCAGTACTGTGCCAACCTTATAATTGTTGCTGAATAAAAAAAAACAAAAACAAATAGCTCTATGTTGGAAGAAGTACAGCCCGAGTGCTTCTTGGAAGCTATGATGGCCAGGCTTCATCTTTCATACTTTGGACATGTTTAGGAGGGGCCAGTCCCTGGAGAAGGATATCATATTTGGTAAAGTGGAACACTGGAGAAAAAGAGGAAGACACTCAATAAGATAGATTGGCACAGTGGCAATAGCAATTGGCTCAGGCATAGTAACAGTTGTGAGGTTGGTCCAGGACTGGACAGTGTTTTGTTCTGTTGTGTATAGTGTCACTATAAGTCAGTACCAATTTGATGAAACCTAACAACAACAAAAACAACATAATGCTGATATTCTTCATTTCAAGTTAATATTGATTCAGCTAACATGGCACACTTGAATTTACAATTTCTCTTTGGTAGCTATATTTGAAATTATTGCCCTGATAAATACCCTACTTCAATGCCATATTCCTAGCATAGTGTGCAGATACCTAAATTTATGTTTGGAGCTTCATTCCAGGCTTCTACAACAAACTGGCCTTTATTTTTGTCTTTGTTGTTAGTTTTCCATGTTGTAGGGGCTTGTGTATTTCTGTGATGCTGGAAGCTATATCTCCTGTATTTTAAATATCAGCAGGTCATCCATGATTGACAGGTTTCAGAAACATTTATAACCTAAGAAAGACAAGGATATAGGCAATCGGACCATTTCTGGATGAATGAAAATATTATCAATATCAACAGACCATTCTTAGATGTAGTACTGGAAAATGAGCCCATCAGGTTGTAAGGCTAGCAAACTATGATTGGGGAAGAGCTGCTTCTTAAAAGTAAATTAGTCCTAATGATTTGAATGGATTAGGACATTCGTTTGCTTATTCAGCACAACTTAAAATTAGAAGTAACAGCTGTAAGCATTCATTATTAATTAGAATATGTAATGTACAAAGTATGGATCTAGGAAAATTGGGAGTCATCAAAGATGGAATGGAATACATAAAGATCATAGCCATTAGTGAGGTATAATGGACAAGTATTGGCCATTTTGAATCTGACAATCATAGGGTTTACAGACTGAAGAACAATGACATTATATTCATCATCAAAAAAGAGCATTCAAGATCTATCTTGAAGTACAAAGCTGTCTGTGATGGGATACTAGCCATAAACCTAGAACAAAGACCAGTTATTGAAATACTTATTAATATCACTGTTATTGAAATGTTTACAACAACCACAAAAAACAGTTATGATGGAATGGAAGAATTCTCACAATTTCTTCAATCTGAAATTAATTAAAAAAGAAAATAAGCTACATTGAAAATTACTAGAAATTGGAATGTGAAAGTTGGAAACAAAAATAAAGGATCAGTAGTGGTAAAATATGGTTATGGTGAGACAAACAATGCTGCAGCTTGTATGATAATATTTTGCATGACAAATTACGTATTCATTGCAAATACCTTATTCAACAGCATAAGTAGGAAATGTACACGTGTACTTCACTATATTTTACTACAATACAATTTACTACATCTGTAGGATGACACATTGAAGAAGCTCAGTATCATCTGCTAAAACAAGGTCAAGGAACAGGCCATCAATTCCTCACATGCCAATTTAGATTGTAGCTAAAGAAAATGAAAACATATCAATGAGAGCCAAAATATGATCTTGAATATGCCTTGCATTTAGGGACCATCTCAAGAACAGATATAATACATTAGACACTAATGACTGAAAACCAGAAGAGTTGTAGGATGACATCAAGAACATCATCCATGAAGAAAACAATAGGTCATTAAAATGACAAGAAATAAACAAAAGACCAAAGTCCAAGTCAGAAGAGACTCTAAAACTTGCTCTGGTGAGTACAGAAGCTAAAAAATAAACAAATAAATAATTTAAAAACCTGAAAGAAAAAAACTCAAAGAAATGAATAGGAAATTTGAAAGGGCAGTTCAAGAAGACAAAGTCAAGGGTTATAATGAAATGTGCAAAGAACTTGAGTTAGAAAACTAAAGGGAAGAATACACTCATCATTTCTCAAACTGAAAGAACTGAAGAGAAAATGCAAGCTTCACTTGCAATACTGAAGGATTCTATGGACACATTTTACCATTTGTCACTCATTTTATCATACTGTGATGGTTTGTCTGTTGTTGTGATTCTGGAAACTAAGACATGAGTATTTTAAATATCAGTGGGTCAATCAAAGGTGGACAGTTTTCAGGTGAGTTTCAGACAAAGACAGACTAGGGAGAAGGAGAGAAGACTACTTCTGAATATGTAATCACTGAAAACCTTATGAATAACAGTGGAACACTGTCAGCACCAGAATAGTGAATATTGAAACACGAAGAAGAGCACCAGAATATTATCAGATATAGTGTCAGAGCTCTGGTATCATAGTTGTTATGAATGGGGCTGCAAAACGCAAGGTCAGCAGTTCAAACTACCAGCTGTTCCGCAGGAGAAAGATGAGGTTTTCTGCTCCCGTAAAGATTTACAGTCTCGGAAACCCTGTACAGGGTAGCTATGAGTTGGAACAGACTCCACAGCACATAACAACAGCAATAGTGCCAGAAGATGAGCCCCTCAGGTTAGAAGTCACTAAAAATACAACTGTGGGAGAGCTGTCTCCTCAAAGTAGAGTTGATCAAGATGACATGAATGGAATAAAGCCTTCAGGAATTACATTTGCTTGATTACAATGAAGAGAAACAAATGTAATCATCCATTAATACTCACAACATGGAATGTACAAAGTACAAATCTAGAAAAATGGAAATTTTCTAAAATGAAATGGAATGCATAAACATCGATATCCTAGACATTAGTGAGCTGAAATGGAGTGGCATTGGCCATTTGGAATCTGACAATCCCATGGTTTACTATGCCAGGAATGACAAATTGAGGTGGAATGGTATCACAATCATCATCAAAAAGAACATATCAAGATCTGTCTTGAGTACAACACTGTCTGTGATAGGATAATATCCATTCTCCTACAAGGAAGACCAGATAATACAACTATTATTCAAATTTATGCATCAACCACTAAAGCCAGTGATGATGAAATTGAATAGTTCTACCATGTTCTTCAGTTTAAAATGATCAAACATGCAATCAAGATGTACTGATAATTACTGGTGATTGGATTGTAAACATTCAAAACAAAGAGGAATGATCATCTCACACCTTATACTAAAACCAATTCAGCATGGATTAAAGACCTAAATGTGAATCCCAGAATTACAAAGGTCATCAATGAAATATAGGGACAAATGTGAGGGCTCTAATGCAGGGCATACACAGTCTACCAAACATTTTGAAAACTACACAAACAAAAGTAGACAAAATAGATGAATGGGACATACTGAAAATTAAAAACTTATGTGCATCAAAAGACTTCATCAAAAGAGTAAAAACAGAACCCACAGAATTGGAAAAAATCTTTTGCAGCGACACATCAGACAAGGGATAATTTCTAAAATATATAGGAACTTACAACACCTCTACAAGAAAAAGAGAAATAGCCCAAATTAAAAATGGGCACAGGACATGAACAGACACTTGGTACATATACACAATGGAATATTATGCTACCTTGAAGAATAATAAGGAAGCTGAAAGCCAGCACATAACATGTATGAACCTTGAGGACATTATGCTGAGTGAAATCAGTCAGTCACAAAAGGAGAAATACTGCATAGGACCATTATTGTAAAAGATTAAGAAAAAGTACTCACACTAAAAGTGTAGGGAAATTCTTTGTTGGCTACTGGGGTGTATCGGGTGGGATGAGGGGAGGGAGGGGAAGGGTAGGGAATAGACACAAGTTAGCTTGCATGCTGACGGGGTGGCTCAATACGCAAGAAGGGGTAGGGGAATGGAAGAACAAGGCAGATGGGAGAACAGTTAGGCAGGTTTGCATGGGCTAAGTGGGATAGAGGTAAATAATGATGTATGTTCAACCCTGGAAAAACAGGGTTCTGGGATACAGGGATTGAGACATGGTTGGAATGGGTAAAAGAGGGGAAATAATGTTAAGATGCTTGGCTGTCTTTTGAATCTTGGTTTCTCTTGCCTACTATTGTAAAATGGACACTTGAAGGGGAGCTAAAGGAATAGCCAGAAACATCACCATAGAAAGCTTGTAAATCCATCTTCAGCCTATAACTGATTGGAATACCTAAAATGGGGCTAGAACTTGCCCAGTAAAAGAGGCTTCCTGTGGAATCCTGAACCCCATCCAGAACCTTCTGAGGTCGGAAATGTCTACTTGAAAGCACAAGCAGACCAGCTTGGAGAAGCTAGAAGAACAGAAGATACTTTTTGAAAGAAAGACCAGCAGGAAAAATAAAAAACAATAAGGGCAGTCTGACTGACTACTGCAAGAACAAGCAAGCTGTTCGTCCAGGAGCCATCAAGGCAAGCGGTTGGGTCCCCTCAGGGCAAACCCCCTTCCAAGACTGAGACTCAAGTGGAATACATGAGTAGGTATGTCTTGCTGGTGACCACTTTGGTCTACGGATAAGGGGAAGTGGGGGGAAAACAGCAATGAAGTCGTGAGCTAAGTCTGGCCACATTCAATAAACTCCTGTCAAGCTGGGTTGAGACCTGGTTGGCCAGCAGTATGGCAAGACCTGGGGACTCCTGTGTCCAGAGAGGCCACAGAGGACTAGAGTGGAGAGTGAAATGTCCAACTGATATGAAGTGAGGAGAGATGTACAAGAACACCCACACTTGCAGATTGTACCCACTAGATCTGGCTTCAATGGCTGGATGATCAGAACTCAACTAGAGGAAGAAAGAAGAGGGAAAAAAAAAAAGAGTAATGCACTACAATTTGATGAACATGACCTATGCTTGTGGATGCAGTAGGGCAAAGGAGGGAATACATCTTTACAGTGAGGATCATTACCACCCCCTTGGTACACAGAGTCTGCAGGGATGGGCAACTTAGACATTGAATACCCAAAATAGGGAGGCTATAAAGGCAAAAAAGTGACTGGCTTAGAAGCTTTCAATAGGGAACCTAAGAGGGCACAAGGAAAGGTAGACTTTCCACTGAGTGGTTTCCAAATTGTCTGGACCAGGCTGATGAAAGGTGATAGGGATAAGACTCTTGAGGTTCAATAGGGAATGATCGTTATCAGGACTGACTGTGAGTGGTGGAAAGGTAAAGGTAGACGTTTTATAACAAAAGGAGGGGAGTGGTTGTTTTTGCAGTCCAGGATCGGAGGTCCCTGGAACCATCAAGGGAGAAAAGTGAAGTGCGGGACCCTATCCAGAGAAGCAGTGATGCCAGGGATGGAGGCAGAGACGATGACGTGGAGAGATGGAGCAACTGGGGACTTTGGAATCAGGGACAGAGGGGTGTGTGTGTGGGGATGTACCCTTTGGTTGTTTGATGATGCATGCAGGAGATTGTAATCATTGCAATGAAATGAAATACGATAGGATAAATGTAAAGATAATGTTCTCCCATGTAAACTATCACACAATTCACAATAAAAACTTAAAAAAAAAAAAAAAAGTATAGCCAGAATGTTCCTTAGAAGTGAGGATGGTGAGACTGTTTCATACTTTGGACATGTTTTCAGGAGGTATCTGTTACTGGAGAAGGACATCATGCTTGGAAAACTGGAGGGTCAGTAGAATAGAGGAAGATCTTCATGAGATGGACTGACACAATGGCAGCAATCATGGACTCTATCATAAAGATGGTGAGGGTGGTGTATGATTGGAGACTGTTTTGTTTTGCATGGGCTGTTATGGGTTGGAACTGATTACATGGCACCAGTGGTACCATGGGAGAAAGATGAGGCTTTCTGCTCCCGTGAAGATTTACAGCCTCGGAAACCCCATACAGGATCGCCATGAGTCAACAACAGTAAATTGATCTTTAGTTTGGTCCTTATCTTGGCATTAACAGATCAGATGTAGACATATCCAGCCATGGAGCTCCAATGAGTTGTTTTTAGCTTTTACTAAAGAATAATTTCTTGACAGCATTTTTTCTTGATGATCTAAAATGTTCACTTGTGAACACTTATAATCATTGTACAAATCTTGAGGTATGTACAAATAAAATAAATGAAAATAAATGCTTTCATTAACACAGCTGGTCTACAGCATTTTGTTCAAAAAATTTTTTTCTTAATTTTTGCAATGTCTTAAAACAAACTTGGAGCATATTTAGTAAAAGTATAGCTCACAAATTCTAAAAACATTGCTGTTATCATTCACAATTGGATCAACAAAGGATTGTAGTATATGTTTTAGTGACACTATAAAGGTGATTGTTTTAGCACTAACTTTTACATTTCTAATCTATGTTATGTACTCTTAGATCACAAATGCTAGGGTAGTTTTTTGTTTGTTTTTGGCATCTTGTGTATTACCTTAAAGAAGTGCTTTTTTTGTGCAACTATTTATATTCACATTCTTGTTCTCTCCCAAGTCTCTTCTCTATGAGAAGAAAATTCAGAATTATTTGAACAAAATTCTGTGGACCAGCTGTGTTAATGAAAGCATTTATTTTCATTTATTTTATTTGTACATACCTAAACATTTGTGCAATGATTACACATTTATAAATTCAATGAATGGAGATCACAAATAAACACATGAATAGAACTCATTAGGAACCAGAATTTGCAGTTAAATTAAATATATAAACAATATAAAAAGCTGGTTTAGAAATTCTATTCTGTGAGATTTCACGGAAACAACAGTATGTCATCACTTAGTTTTAGTTTGATATCTTTTCTTACATCAATACCTTATACCTGAAGTTCTTTGTCCTTTGGAATAGAACAAAATTAAGTTTGTTGATGCTTTCAGAATTAGAATATAGACTTTTGAACTATATGAACTACAGTGGAATTGTCAGATGGAGTCTATAATATGGTCTTTTTTTAATTTATGGAAAGGAATTAGTAAACTAGAAACAATCCTTCATTAAATTTACTTGGAAACAATAAAAGCATATATATATATATATATATTGAATAGTATCCATTCCAAAGATTTATCTCCTGAGTTGAATTTTATTTTGATATTTACAAAATTTAAAATGTTAAGAGGAAGACTTCTGGGTTCATGCCTGACATGTAAAGAGCATGGAAGCTGTAACTCACATCCTTACAAAAAGAGAAAGCTTTTAAACTGAAATTCAGACTTCTTTTGGTCCCATCAGAAAACTGATTTTTACATCAAACCATTATTCCAGATTCTAAGAAAATCATAACTATAAAGAGGGGCTTTACATGATGTTGTTAAGTGCCATCGAGTCGGTTCCGACCCATAGTGACCTTGTATAGGGTTTCCAAGGAGCTGCTGGTGAGCTTGAACCTCTGACTTTACAGTTCAAATGACTTTGCAGTCTGACACATTAGCCCACAGAACCACACCAGGACTCCATGATGATAGGAAGGCTAATTCTCCACAAAAAAAATAACAATCATAAACATGCATGTACTTGACAACAGTGTCAAAATACATACTAGTGCTGTTGTTAAGTGCCGTTGAGTTGGTTCTGACCCATAGTGACTCTGGATAGCATTTCCAAGGAGCAACTTGTGAGCTTGAACCACCAACTTTATGGTTCAAAATGACTTTGCAGTTCAAAAGGACTTTGCAGTCCAGTACATTAACCCACAGCGCCACTGCTTAACTCATGTGAGCGTCAGTTTCCTCATTACTATAATTTACAAATGAAATGGTTGCTTTGGGTAATGTAATAATAATTTTATGAATAATTCTTATTTCCATTTATAAGATATTTTAAATACTAACCAGGTAGACACCAGAGCAAGCAATGTTCAGGATACGTGAAATATAATACATAAAACAGACTGCAAACTCGAGAAATAAATCAAGACTTTTGTTCGGATAAGCACTGGACTGTGAATCACATGATCAGCAGAAGATAAAGGTTTCTACAGCCTCAAAGATTTACAGCCTCAGAGACCTTTTATAGGGTTTCTATGAGTTGGAATTGACTCCATGGCACTTAACAACAATAAAATAAATATGTGGGAGTATAATATGTTTATAGTTGTGCATTCAGAAAGTGTGCCACATCACTGGAAGAAATGAGAGATTCATGATTGAAGACATTAAGAGGTTACTGCAGGAAGTCCTGGTATGGCGATTGGATCACAAGGTCAGTTTGAATCTCAAAGCTGATGGTTCAAACTCACCAGCCACTCCACTCACTATGAGTGGAACAACTCAACACCACTTCACAACAACAATCAGCAGTAATTCAAGGATCCCTGATGGTGTAGTGAGGTGTTAGGCTGTTAATTGCAAGGTCATTTCAAACCCACTGTTACTTCTCAGAAGAAAGATGAGGCTGTCGGCTCCTATAAAGATTTATCGTCTTCGAAATTCTACAGAGTAGCTCCATGGTGTACTGTAGAATTGTCATGGGTCATAATCAACTTGATATCAGTAGGTTTGATTTGGTTTTTGCAATGATTCACGTAATACCATGCCACCTCCCTTATTCCCATACCAGATTTCCAATAGACTTTCACAGTGAATAAGAACAGTGAATGGGTCAGAAATTTGAGAGATATTGTGTTGTGGAGAATTTGATAAATGGATGGGTATTCAAGGGATAGAGACCAGTCAGATATGATTCAAGCATAATTAAAGATTTGTGGCCTTTGACTGTGAGTATGGTGGAACTATTCAGAGAACTATGCTACATGTGTGGAAGAACTTAATTATAAGGGGAGATCTGTCATTCATTCTTTTATTTCCTCACTTACTCATTAAGTGTTAAGTAATTAACTGGGCATTGGGACTACTAAGATGAACACTGTATTTAATGTTGACCTTAAGAATCATTTCATAAATGTCTTCTTGTATAATTTTCTAAAGGGCACTCTGAGGATCATAAATTTTTCTATTTTACACATGAGAAAACTGAGTTTCAACAATTTTCTCAATCTCACAGATCTAGCTGTGAGTTCATCTGAACACAGGGGTCTGGGTTTTCAGTTTTGTAACTTGCATCATACAGTGTTGCTACGAATAGCATTGGTCAGCAGGCAGTGATGGTTCAGTGGAAGAATTATTGTCTTCCACATAGGAGCTCTGGTAGCGTAGTGGTTACGAATCAGGCTGCTAACCTCAAGGTTGGCAGTTCAAAACTACCAGCAGCTCTGCAGGAGAAAGACGAGGCTTTCTGTTCCCATAAAGATTTACAGCCTCGGAAACCCTTTGCAGGGTCACTATGAGTTGGAACCGACTCCACAGTACTTAACAACAACAATGTAGGAGCCCCAAGTCCCACCCATTTATCTGTAGAGACTTACATTTTCCTGTGATGTTCAATAGGCTTCATTGGACCCTCCAGATTAAGACAAACTAGGGAAAAGAGTCTGAATATTTAGCTATTTCTAAATATCACATAATAAAAATTTTATGATCAGCAACTAATCATAGAGATGGCAGAAAAATGGACATTGTGAGGTCACCATGAGTTTAAAGCTAATTCCATTGCAGCTAACGATACTGATGAACATATTTCAGATCTATGAGATGAACAGGATATAGTTGGAGTTTTGTCTTGATGTTCTCGAGAATATTCGGGACTGGATATCTATAATGCTAAATATTCAACAAACAGGAAAATATTGTTAGTCATATGCATAGTTAACCTATGAAACAATGAATGTGTATTCTACAATAGTGGTTTTTAAAAACGTGGTCACCATGCCATCAGAGTCAGTGTTGTTGTTAAATCCTATAGAATCTGTTTCTACTTATGTTGTTTTAAGTGTCGTCAAGTCAATTCTGACTCATAGCAGCCTTGTACAGGGTTTCTGACGAGTGACTGGTGAATTTGAACGAACTGCCGACCTTGCGATTAAACCAACCTTGCTTTCCAGTGCTTATCCTACTCATAGCAAGCAAACAGAATGAAACATTGCCTGTCCTGTACCTTCCTTACATCCTTGTACTGTTAGTTTGGAATTTTTACCATTCCTCATAGTTACAGCTTTGTATGCATACATAATTAAATGTTTTTATATGCCTCTTTAGCTAACTATGTACGTATTTAAATGAAGATGTATTTCTTTCCTAAATTCATTTTCTAGATAAATTTTCATATGAATTTTGCAATGCCTACATGATAATACAGAAGCTACAATTTTAGCCACAATCTTGTGTCAACCATAGTTTCGTAAGCTTTCATGAAAAAACTCAAACCAAATGATACTCAGAGATTATTTGTTGAAGAATTCTCAAAGTAGTAGCAAACAATTCATAGTAATTATCACTAAGTCTGTGTACTTTTCTCCATGGACATATGCTCAGGATACTTTACTCAACCTCTCCCTGATGTCAATTGTATCTATATGACTAAATTGTAGCCACTGGGATTATAGCACGAGTGACATACATCATTTGTAGTCTTGTTGTTGTTAGCTGCCATCAAGTTGGTTCCAGCTCATAGCAACCCTAACGACAACAGAGTGAAACACTGCCTGGTCCTGCGCCTTCCTCACAACTAGTGTGTTTTAGCCCATCCTTGCTGTCACTGTGTCAACAATCTCTCTCTCTTTTTTTTAAAGAGACTGTTTATTAATTTTCATTGATGATATACTGTAATTTATTAACTTGTTTCTTATTTTATCACAGTCTATTCTATCTTGAAATCGACTTGACTTACTGTATGGAAGCTCTGTAACTATACTGTTCCCTCTTTTTATTTCGATATTCCCAATTCACTATTTTTAATCATTTGCTTTACTTTGGATATGTTTATATTTAGGTTGACTTCTTGCTGGTATTCTCATACATGTTAATCTCAAATTATTGTCTGTTATTGGTTCTTTGTCCAAAGAATTTCCTTTAGTATTTTTTGTAAGGTTCTTTTGGTCTTTACAAATTCCTTTAATTTTTGTTTATTTGAAAATGTCCTAATTTTGCTCTCATCTCTAAGGGACAATTTAACCATGTATATGATTCTTGTTTGGCCTTCCCCATCTGCCTCCCCCCACCCACACACAGAATTTTATATTTGTTTTTCCATTGCCTTCTTGCTTACATAGTTTCTACTGGGAAAATGAATTTTGAAAAAGCAACCAACAAGCAGCAGTATTTTCTGCTTTCTGTTAAGATCCTGCTGATGTTACCAATGACATCCTTCGTTCGACATTCTCTTCTGTATCTAGCTTGAATTTGTAGCAGTTCCCTGTGGAGATAATATTGCAAAAGTTTCTAAATAATCTTTAATAAAATTTTACTTGCATGTGATATTAATGATGTATTTCAATATTTCTGCATTCCACTAGGTCACTCCTTTTTGGAATGGGCACAAATATGAATCTTTTCCAATTGTTGACCAGGTAGCTATTGTCTAAAGCTATTGCCTAAATTTCTTGGTGTAGATTAGTGAGTGCTACAATAGTTTGTTGAAAGATTTCTAGTCATATTCCATCATTTCCTGAAGTGTTTTTTGTTTTTGTTTTTTCAAAACTAATGCTTTCAATGCAGATGGAATTCTTCCTTCAGTTGTTGATCACACGCTATCTTTTGAAATGGTTGAACATTGACCATTTATTTATCGTACACTAACTCTCTGAATTTCTTCCATCTTCTTTGATGCTTTCTGCAGCATGCAATAAGGATTCAATACTTATGTTGTTGTTGTTGTTAAGTGCCATCGAGTCGGTTCCGACCCATAGCGACCCTGTACAGGGTTTCCGAGGGTGTAAATCTTTACGGGAGTAGAAAGCCTCATCTTTCTCCCGCGGAGCAGCTGGTAGTTTTGAACCGCTGACCTTAAGGTTCGCAGCCCAATTCGTAACCACTACGCTACCAGAGCTCCTATTCCAAGTGGAGGATAACATTTTCTCTTCAGTTCTTCCACCATGATAAACTCTGAGCTTGCTCCTCCCTTTTGGCTGTCTAACTCTAGGTCTTTGCACATTTTATTCTAATATTTTATTTTGTCTTCTAGAACTACCCTTTGAATTTTTTGTTCAGCTCTTTTCATCCTCATTTCTTCCATTTGCTTTAGCTTCTCTATGCTCAAAAACAAGTTTCAGAGTTTCTTCTGATATACATTTTGGTTTGCTCTGTTGTTGTTTTTTTTTTTTTTAATGACCTTTGATTTCTTCATGTATAATGTTCTTTATGTCATCCTACAAGTCTTCTGGTCTTTGGTTATTAGTGTCTAATGCATGAAATTTGGACTCTAAATTTAGGTGTGATATATTCAAACTCATATTCTGGCTCTTGTGGACTTGTTTGAATTTTCTTCCACTGCAGTCTGAACTTGCATATGAGCAATTTATAGTATGTTCCACAATCTGGCTTTATTTTAGCTGATTATATTGAGCTTCTCTATCATGTTTGCCTACAAATGTAGCCATTTTGATTCTTGTGTATTCCACCTAGCGAGTTCCACCAGTTCCACGCGTATAGTTACCTTTTGTGTTGTTGACAAAAGGTATTTGCAAGGAATAAATCGTTGGCCTTATAAAATTCTCTCATGCAGTCTCCAGGCTTATTTCCCAACCACGTGTCATTCCTCTATCTGTTCGATTTTCTCATTCCAATTACTAGTAATTATCTTTGCATTTTGAATGCATATTTGATCCATGTCAGGTTAAAGTAGTTGGTAGAAATCTTCAATTTTATCATCACTTGCTTTTGTGGTTGGTGTGGACATTTTAATAATAGTGGTTTTAACTGTTTTTCCTTGTAGGCTTTTGGATATTATCCTATCACAGACAACATTGTACTTCAAGATAGCTCTTGAAACGTTTTTTTTTTTTATAATAAATGTGGGACCACGCCTTTGAATTTATAGTTCCCAGCACAGTAAGTCATATGATTGTCTGATTCAAAATGACCAATACCAGTTCATTGACGCTCTACTGCCTAGGATATCGATCATTATGAATTCCATATTATTTTTTATAACTTCTTATTTTCTTAAATTCATATTTTGCACACTCCATGTTCTGATTATTAATGGATGTTTACAGCTGTTTCTTCTTATTTTGAATTATTCCCCATTAAATGAAGGTGCTGAATTTTTTTCTCCATGTAATCATTATGGTTAACTATACTTTGAGGAGGCAGCTCTTCCCCAGTCATACTTTGAGTGCCTACCTGAAGGACTCATCTTCTGTCATTATATCTGTCAATGTTCTGCTGCTCTACATAAGGTTTTCTGTGGCCAAACATTCAGAAGTAGTCTACCTTTTTTTCTACCTAGTTTGTCTTAGTCTGGAGGCTCCAATGAAATCAGTTCACCATTAGTGGCTCTGCTGGTATTTAAAATACTGGTGGCATGACTTCCAGAATCCCAGCAAAATATAAGCCATCACAGTACAGCAACTTGACAGACGAGTAGTACAAGACTTCTTTGATTTTACTTAATGTACTTTTTCTATTTCGGGACGCCATATTGAATTTTGTTATCATGTCTCCTTATACAATGTTCATTTAATTCACAGACTTGATTTTTTATGACATTGCTATTTATAAAAACCCTTTTATTGTTATCTAGGTGAAACTTTATAGAGCAAATTGAGTTTTCATTTAACAGTTCAAATAAATTTTGTGTTGTGACATTGACTGCAAGTCCTATAATGTAACAGCACTCTTTCCACTTTCTCCCTGTATTTATTACATTTCTATCCATACTTCTTTCCTATTCCTTTCTGCCTTCTTAGCTTTATCTCTGGCTAAATGCTGCCATTTTTATCTGAAATGGGTCGTTATTCTAGGGAGCGCATACCATCGAGGTGCTATATTTCACCTTTCATGCCTACTATTTAGCTGAAAGTGGAATCACAGAGGTAAGTTCAGTTCCAGTCCTGAAGAGTATTTAAGGGCCATAGACTTGGGAGTTCTACCTGTCTCTCAGATTAGTAAGCCTGGTCTTTTTTCTGATTGTAAGTTTTATTCCACATTTTCTCCCAGAACACATATTATGATGAATTTTAGAGCAGTCATCAGTGGTATCCAGGCTTCATCTAGTCTCTGGGTTCTAGAGGCTGAGGTTCAGATGGTTCATTAGCCCTTTGGACTAATTGTGTTTGGTTTTCTTCACTCTTCCTTTGCCAATGGGAGACACCAATTGTTGCATCTTAGATGGTTACTTATCAAAGTCAGATATAGAATATTGTGAACTATGTCATGCCAGTTGACAGTTAATCTATTGAAAAGGTTTTATTAAATTTTATATCATATTGACTAATGGGAAAATCACAGTATATTCTTTATTTTCTTTAATTAGTTAAATGTGCTACAAAGTCACAGAAGTTGATTTTTTTTAAATGAGCAACTAAATTAAATGATGGAGTACTTCACAGTTGACATTTTGTAGTTAAGTGCCTTTGAGTTGGTTCTGACTCACAGCAACCTTATATAGTATTTCCAAGGAGCAGCTGGTTATTTGAATACCGATTTTACGGTTAGCAGTGCTTATGCTACAGCACCACACCAGGACTCCACTAAATGATAATATCTAGAAATATTTTGGATTATAAAATTATTGCTTGTGTTCACAGACATTATAGCTGAATAAACATTGGTGAAATTTATTAAAATAAATAAAATATGTGTGAATAAATAATATGGTATACATTTTAAAAATATTTCCCCTTCTACTCACTACATATTATTACCTTTATCCTTTATACTGGGAAATTGGCAAAAATTTCAGTTAAATTACCTTGCAACATTTAAGAGTGAGCATCAGAAATTAAACATGGATGATTTTTTTTTTAAATCTGGATATAAGCTAAGATTTTATCTACTATTCCTTAAAGTATAACCTTGACATTTTTTTCTTAAGGAAAATTAACTCTATTTAGCAATTGATAAAGTCCTCACAATTGAAATACTATTAATATATCCATTAACAGTTATGTTGTCTCTTTTTAAATGGCAATTTAGATTTGTATACACAAAAGTCATGTTTTAGTAACAGCACCAAAGGTTTCATATGTAAGACATTATTCACAGTATGTTTCCTGTTATTTTACATAGCATTATTCTTTGTGAAAATAATGTTTTGGCCTCAGGAGGAATATTGCAATTGAATGCACAGCAATATATTTTTGGTACGGAGCCATGATGCTATGGTTTAATTCTTTTAAAATTACCTTGGCAATCAAGTGAACAGACCTAAGGTAAGAAAGAGAGAAAAAGAGAAAGAGAGAGAGAGAAAAAAAAAAAAAAAACCAGAGAGAGGGAGCTTTATGGATAATATTTTATTATATGTTTAAAATCTAAGTCAACTTGTTAATAAATATAAGAAAATTATATAATCTGTTACTTTTGCTTTGTCCTTCTAAGTCATATATGACAATGTTATATACTCTTTTACATAAAGGCTCTATAATTTATGGAGACTAACCTTGAGTAGTACGTAAATTATAAAATAGATGTTGAGAACAAAATGCTTGCTATTTTGTGAGATAATTCCACTATTGTGATAGATAATGTGTGTATAATGTTAAGAACTATAGAGCACCTATGAGTCCTTTTCAATTCTTAATATGCTTTTATAGAAAAAAAAAAAACTTACATGATCAATTAAAATAAATATAAATTACAATCTTTTAATTTTCTTATCCCAAAAATATGTATATTTTTGTCTTGTCTAGTGTTCTAATCATAATGTGTGCATGTGTTTCACTACTACGTATTTCTCCTCAGTAGGTGATTTATTTCTACTTTAAACTTTGAAATACATATTTTTCTACCCTATTCCAAAGCTAAGTCCCTTACCCTCTAATTGATTCTGATTCATAACAACCCAGTATACGGTTTCGAAGGCTGTAAATCTTTACCAGAAATAAAGCCTTATATTTCTCTGAGGAGTGGCTTATGGGTTTGTACTGCCAACCTTGTTGTTAGCAGTCCACTGCTTATCCTACGATACTACCACAGGTCCTTTCTACCCTATGAGATGCCATGTTATATGTGAGTTCCCATAGTCTCTGGTAAATTTTCTTATGCTCAGTAATAACTGAACATGCCATTGTCATTGTTAAGTGCTGTGGAGTAGGTTCCAATTCATAGTGACCCTGTATAGGGTTTCTGAGGAGCAGCTAATTTGTTTGAACTGCTGACCTTATGGTTTACAGTCCAATGCTGACCCTACAGCACCAGCAAAACTCCAATAATCATACATATGCTTGATTAATTGAATTTTTACCCATATAAAATATTAAAATATTTTCATATAAACTGGCTTACATTTCAAATTGCTTAAATATATCTGATTGTGCAAACACACAGAGATCTGATGGAATCATTTATATGAAATTTGTAACTATCTCAAAATCACAGTGCATTTCTGCAAGAAAGTAAGGACTGAGTGTGATTCTGTTTTGCTATATTAAAATGATATGGGTTCACTGGATTGTTTCAAAGATAAAATGTACATGAACATATTTTTATAAATTTAGTAATAAAATTTTCAATTTACTAATGAAATAATACATTAAAAATAGACTTTGTATACATTTGCAAATATCCAATGAATATACTGTCTTCTACTACTGCCAATATGTGCACATATTTTCTATGTTTTCTTTGAGTTCAGTTCTTAACCCACTCTTTTTGGTTTCATGTGAAACACTTTCTTTGAAGTCAAATGATTTGCTACATGTAGAAGAAACTCAAGATGTGTACGGAGAGATAACTGTATATGTGGTTTTGAAACATCATAAAAATCATACTCATTCAAATGTAAACAACAAAGCTTAAGAGTTGATATACAACATCAAGGCTTTTACATTCCAAAACCTCAAGCATGATTTGATTCTTTGTTTTCCTTGGGGTTATTCTGTCTAATATCTTTACAATATGAAATTATAAATGCCAGCAGTAACTTTAGTGAGTCCATCTGCCCCCCTTATTCATGAGAGTGCACCAGCAGTACATTTTAGCTCCATTACACATATGAAAAACCTGTTCTACCCCCAAATATTGTGTATGAACGATCTTTAATAGTTGTGCTACTCATTTCTTCTCACACCCATCAATTTTCCTATGTCTCTCTATGCTACTATTGCTCTTTCCCTCTTTCTTATATTAACAGGTAACCCTCCATTTCTCGTCTTTTTACAAGCAAGTTCTTTGGCTGTCTATAATTGCTCTCTTTGAAACCTGTTTCTCAACTTTTTTCACACCCGCTCAGTTCAAGCTTCCATCCCCACCAATCTACCAAGGACCTTCACACTGCTAAGTCAAGTGTTTGATTTTTGGTCCTCGTCTTATTAACCTATCAATAGTATCTGATTTAATTTTTTACCCATTCTTCTTTTAAATATTTGCTCCTTTTCAAAACTTGCTTTCCTACTAAGGATACTCTATCACAGTACCATTTGTTATTTACTCCTAATATCCCCTGACATATTGATGAGCCCACAAACTCCTTCCTTAGGTAGTTATCTTTCCATCCACATTCCTTCACTTTATAACTTTATTGTTGTTGTTAAGTGCCATTGAGTTTATTCTGACACATAGCTACCCTGTATAGGGCTCCAAGGAGCAGCTAATGAACTTGAACCACTGACCTTGCAGTTTAAACAACTTTGCAGTCTGACGCATTAGTCCACAGTGCCACATTCATAAAATCTTATAATTCTAAACTTTGCTCTAAGCAGATAATCCTGAAAATTTATTTCTAGCCACAATGGTTAATCTTATCTTCATCTTTGTCTATTCATTGGTCTACTAGGTATCTTGAACTGAACAAGTTTAAAAATCACAGTTTTGATCTTTCACTTAACTTTCCATAAAAACTTAGCATTTCTCGTAGTTTACCTTTTTCCAGTAAATGGCAATGCCATACTTCCAAATGCTCAGTCCACAAGTCTTAAGAATCTTTATGAACTCCTTGTTTTCTTATACTCCACATCCAGTCTATCTATGAATAATGTCAGAATCTTACCTTCACAAAATATCCAGAATATGACCACCTACCACCAACTCCATGAATACCATTCTGCTTCAAACTACCATTATCTCTTGCCAGGATTATAAAACTGAGCTCCTAACTGCTTTTTCTGATTCCGGGACTTCAGTTCCTCAGATTACTCTCCATATAGCTATCAGAATGATCTTAAGTAAAATACAATAAAATATACATATCACTCCTTTCACTAAACCCCTATAATGTTTGACATCCTTCCAGGGCCTACAAGACTTTACATGAACTACACAGTTATGTTGTTGTTGTTGTTGTTATGTGCCATCAAGTCGGTTCCAACCCATAGCGACTTTGTGTAGGGTTTCCAAGGAGCAGCTGGTAAGCTTGAACTGCTGACCTTGCAGTTCAAACTGACCAGACATACCACCATTCTCTTCTTGCTTACTATCCTCTCATTAACCTGGTTTTCTTTTTCATCATTGAAGATGCCTATAAACAACTTACCTCAGGACCTTTATAATTTCTGTGCCCTCTGCCTGTGGCAAATTTCCTGAAGGTATGTGCACTTTTCACCTCCTCACTTTCAAAACCTATTTATTTTTCCTTAATAAGGCCTTTCTTGACATCGTATATAACTTCTCCGCCCTTTCTCCACCAACATAACACAACATTCTTCCCTACTTTGTTTTTCTTAAGCATTTAATCACTTGTGATGCAGTGATTTACTTGATTTAGCTCTTCTAGCTAGAGTCTTTGTAACACCCACCAAACAACTGAGTAGAACCATGTAGACTGGGTGTATTTCCTCTTTTCCTGATGAGTCTGGGGTAAGATGTTGATAGGATTATATGATTCCATTGTGACTGACTGTTAACAGACATCATTGTAATTGTAAACATTTGAAACTTTAATGTGGGAATTAGTCAGTTCTCACATCCTGCGGGGTATAAATCTAGCCATCTCAAAAGGAGGGAGAGGTGATTTCACTATCATCCAGAAAGAAGACCTGGAAGTGAAGTGAGTCCTATGCACGCTAAGAACCTCCAAGATCCAGACAGAATGCTGTGACACCAGAGAAGTGACAGAGAAGCTGAGGCACCAGAACCGAGAGCATAAAACACAGCATTGAGCTTTCGGACCCATGGAACGCTGACTGCCTTCACATAGGAGGTTTGCTTTAAGAGTAGGGTGTCTCCAGACCTTTAATTGAAGTTGGTAGGTTTGCTGACCCCTGGAGTTGAGTGTGTCCAGGCTAAGGCTGAGTGGTGTGCCTTCTGGGTATTTATAAACATCACTAAAGGAGCTTTGTAACATTGCCTGATAAGGGCAGAGGCCAAGCCAAGGGGCCCTGGGCCAAAGAGAGTCCTTCCTTCACATATGGATGAGAAGTTTTTCTGACCAAAGAACTGTATCCTAAACATTTCTGATCCTTAATTGTACTCTATTAACTTCCATAATAAACCCCATAGTTATAAGCATTGTCTTAGTTCTATGTGGCCATTGCAATGAATTATAGAAGGAGCTCTGGTAGCATAGTGGTTACGAATCGGGCTGCGAGCTGCAAGGTCAGCAGTTTGAAACTACCAGCTCTTCCGTAGGAGAAAGATGAGGCTTTCTGCTCCTGTAAAGATTTCCAGCCTCGGAAACCCTGTACAGGGTCGCTATGAGTCGGAACCGACACCACGGCACATAACAACAACAACAGCACAGAAGTAAAGTGTCATGGTGTAAGAGATAAATGGTTTTCCCTAAAATAATTGCCAGTTGGTTGGGCCATGATTCTCAGTGGTTTAACAGTTATATGATGATATAATATGGCAGTTATGTGATGATTCCCTATGATGTGATCTGATGTGATAAACCAAGAGGAGAATTAAAAGTGGGATGTTGTTGCTGTGGATAGGTGCTCTCCAGTTGTTTCCAACTAACAGTGACCCAATGAGGAGCAAAACAAACATTAACTGGTCATGTGTCATTCATTCTCACAATTGTTATGTTTGAACTCATTGCTGCTGCCACTGTGTCAATCCATCTTGTTGAGGTCTTTTTCACTGAGGCTTCTCTTTTTCAAGTATGATGTTCCTCTCCAGGGATTGGTCCTGTCTGATAACATTTCCAAAGCACAAGAGACAAAGTCTCATTATCTTTGCTTCTAAGGAGTATTTTCTGACTGTATTTCTTACAAGATATGTTTGTTCTTCTGGCGGTTCACTCAACTTTTAATATTCTTAGACAGCACCATAATTCACATACATTGATTCTTCTACAGTCTTCCTTTTCTCCTTGTCCAACTTTACATGCCTATGAAGCTATTGAAAGTATCATGACTTGAGTCAGATGTACTTTAGTCCTCAAACTGACATATATTCTCCTGAACACTTTAATGAGATGTCTTGCAGCAGATTTGTCTAACACAATATGTCATACAATTTCTTGACAGCTACTGCCATGTGCATTGATTGTGAGTAAGAGCAAAATGAAGTCTTGGACAACTACAATCTTGTCTCCATTTATCATGATGTTATTTATTGGTCCGGCTCTGAGAATTTTCATTTTATTTACAATGAAAGTTTGTAGTTTTTTATCTTTATCAGTATTTCAAGTCCTCTTAGCTTTCATTAAGCAAGGCTGTGTCATTAGCATGTCTCAGGTTGTTAATACACTTCCTCCAATCCTGATGTCATGTTTCTCTTCATGCACTCCAGCTTCTTGGATTATTTGCTCAGCATACATATTGGATAAGCATGGTGAAAGGATGGAACCCTGAAATGCACCTTTCCTCATTTTAAACTGCTCAGTATTCCCTTGTTTTGTTCAAATGACTGCCTCTTGGTCTGTGTACAGATTCCTCATGAGCACGATTAAGTGTTCTGAAATTCCCATTCTTCACAATGTTATCTATAGCTTCTTATGATCCACACAGTCACTCATAGTCAAGAAAGCAGAAGTAAGCATCTTGCTATTATTTCTGCTTTCAGAAAAATCCATCTGATGTCAGCACTTATATCCATAATTCCATTTCCTTTTCTGAATATGGCTTAAGTTTCTGGCAGCAACCTGTCGATTTGCTATTGTTACTGTTTTTGAATTTATCTTCAGTAAAATTCAACTTTCATGTGATACTATTGATGATTTCCACATTCCACTGTATCACCTTTCTTTGGAATGAGCACATATATGGAACTCTTCCAGCTGATTGGGCAGGTAGCTGTCTTCCAAATCTCTTGACATAGATGAATGAGCATCTCCAGTGCTGCATCAGTTTGTTGAAACATTTCACTTTGTATTATGTCGATTCCTGGAGCTTGCTTTCATCAAAGCCTTCAGTGATATTTGATCTTCTTCCTTCAATCTGATAGATTCTTTATCATATGGTACCTCATGAAATGGTTGAACATTAACCAATTCTTTTTGGTATAGTGACTCTGTATACTACTTTCATCTTCTTTTGCTATTTCCAGTATTATTCAATATTTTACCCAAAGTATCCTTCAGTAGTGCAACCTCAGGTTTTTTGTTTTTGTTTTTTTTCTTCAGTTCTTTCAGCTGGAGAAATGTTCAGTGTGTTCTTCTCTTTTGTCTTTCTAACTCCAGGTCTGTGACTATTTCATTGTAATAATTTACTTTGTCTTCTTGTGCTTTCCTTTGAATTTTTATGTTCTGCTCTTTTAGATCACCTTTTCTTCTAATAAAAGAACTTCTCTACACTTTCAGTTCATGTTTCAAAGCCTCTTCTGACATTTACTTTGGTCTTACATTTCTTTCCTGTCTTTTTATAAAACCTTTTGTTTTTTACCTGTATGATGTTCTTGATGTCATCCTACAACTCTTCTGGTCTTTGGTCATTGGTGTCTACTGCATCAAATATGCTCTTGAGATAGTCTCTAAATTCAGGCAGGATATACTCAGGGTCTTACACAGGTTCTTGTGAACTGGCTTTAATTTTCTTCAGCTTCAACCTGATCCTGAAGTGATTTTGTTTTGTTTTGAGGAAGAATGCTATGTTAATTCCTCTTCAATTTGACATTCCCACCATAGTAAATCACATGATTCTATGATTCAAAATTACTAATATCAGTCCATTTCAGCTCACTAATACCTACCACATTGAGTTTTATGTGTTATATTTCAGGTTTGACAACTTCTAATTTTCCTAGCTACATCCCACATTCCAATTATTGACTGATATTTGTACCTGTGTCTTCTCATTTTGAGTTAATGCTCATCAGCAAATGAAGATTCTGAAAATTTAATTTATATCTATGTCACCAAGTTCAACTTTACTTTGTGGGAAGCAGCTCTTTCCCAGTTATAATTTGAGTGCCTTTCAACCCGAGGGAGTCACTTTCTGGCACTATATCTGACAAGCTTGAGGACTAAGGTGCGCCTGACCCAAGCCATGGTATTTTCAATAACCTCATATGGATGCGAAAGCTGGACAGTGAATAAGGATGATCGTAGAAGAATTGATGCCTTTGAGTTGTGGTGTTGGAGGAGAATACTAAAAGTGCCATGGACTGCCAAAAGAACCAATAGATCTGTTTTGGAAAAAGTGCAGCCAGAGTGCTCCTTGGAGGCCAGGATGGCTAAGCTTCGCCTCTCATACTTTGGACATATTGTCAGGCGGGAACAGTCGCTGGAGAAGGATGTCATGCTGGGTAAGGTGGAGGGTCAGAGAAAAAGAGGAAGACCCCCCAACGAGATGGATCAGCCAGGTGGCATCACTGATGGCATCAAGTGTGGCAGTGGTAGTGAGGTTGGCCCAGAATCGGACATTGTTTCATTCTGTTGTGTATGGGGTCGCTATTAGTCAGTTCCAACTCAATGGCACCAGACAACAACAACAATATCTGACAATGTCCCACTGCTATTCATATGGTTTTCAGTGGCTAACAATTCAGAAATGGCCTGACTCTTCTTCTTCCTTTGGTTGTTATGTGCTCTGGAGTCAGCTCTAACTCATAGCAACCCTGCATAGGGTTTTCAAGATTGTAAGTCTTTACAGGAGCAGAAAGCCTCATCTTTCTCCCATGGAATGGCTGGTAGTTTCAAACTGCTGACCTTGGGGTTAGCAGCACAACTCATAATCACTATGCTACCAGATTTCCTTCTTCCTAGTCTGTCTTAATCTAGAATGTTGCTACATGGGTGACCCTGCTGTTATTTTAAACACTGATGGCATAGCTTCTAGCATCACAGAAACACACAAGCCATCACAGTATGATAAACTGACTGATGAGTGGTGGGATACATTATCCCTAATCCCATCACAACCCTGATTTGAGGTAAAGTTTCCCAGATGTGTTACAACACCCAACACCTTTTATTTTACAAGAGATAAAGAGAGATAGAAGTGAGCAAAGAAAGAGAAAGCTACCACCACCAAGAAAGGTTTTCTGGAAATTGAGTGCATCCTTTGGACCAATTGTCCCTGCACTGGGAAGCTCCATGATCTAGTGGAAGACTGATGTGAAGATACATGGAGATCTTCATGGAATGCTAGGTCTGTAAATTCCAAAAGGACTTATCCTCAGAGCTAGCTCTCTGAATTTGGACTTCTAGTCTCCTAAACTGTGAGAGAATATACTTCTGTTTGTTTGGTTTTTTTTTAAACTCATCCACTTGTGGTGTTTGTGTTATAGCAATACTAGATAATTAAGGTACATGAGAAAGACAATTGGTGTCAGAATTGGTAAAGGAATAAAAAGTCTAAACTCAGGTTCTAAACTCATGTCTAAACTCAGGTTCATAAGAATTAGCCTTGGGCTGTTATATAGTTTATTTCTCTTTCTTTCTGGGTTAAGTCAGAGGGTGTCAAATGCTGCCCTACCCACATTGCCATTTTTGCACCATCAGAGATAGATAAATGGATAGATAGATAGATAGATATTAAAAATATTATAATATTGTTTGTACCTGAGAGTTTCCTTTGTTCCATTTCCTCTGTAGTACTTCTCATATTTATACTTTCGAAAATCTTCCCATTTTTTGATAAATGTACTAGTATTAATTTGCATTTCCTTGAAAAACAAAGAGCACATTTTTATGTTCTTGGTCTTTGATAACATACATATTCATATCATTTTCCTACTTTTAAAATTGTTCTTCATATTTAGTTGTACGATTTAGTTTTATCTTCAAAGTCCCTGGGTGGTGTATGCATTTAAGTGATTGCCTGTTGACAGAGTCCACCTGAGGTACCTTGGAGTAAAGCCCTGGTGATGTGCCTCTAAAATATCAGTCATTTAAAATCCTAATGAGCAGAGTCCTATTCTCACACACATGGGAACATCATTGTCAGAATCATCTTAATGGCCACTCATTTTTGGTTTAGTTATATATTCAGGGTATTAATATTTTGTTTTATAAATATATGTATTTTCTCACTCAGTACCTTATATTTCGATAAAGTAAGTGTCCATATAGTTGTAGGTCTATTTCTGCACTATCTTCTGCTCCGTGGTTCTATATTTTCACTAATATCAAACTTAGCTAATAGCTATAATATAAATATACATCTTAAAATAAATCAGAATTAGTTATTTTAATTTTTGTTCTTCATAGAAATACTTTGACTTTTTTGGGAATCATGTCTGAGGGGGCTTTAAAAAGTTCCTGGAAAAATTCCATTACCTTTTAATTTCATTTTCCACAAACATTTTGAAGGCCCCTTGTACATGTTTAATTCTTTTGAGTTTAGATGCTTGTAGGATATCTACGTAATTCATGAAATGAACAATAAAGTGATCAAAGCTACTCAAGTGCACAGAACTCTCAATCATGTTTAGACTAGGAGAAGTGCTATTTATTTGAATAGGAACAAAGAATATTTTTTTAACAAGTATTTTGAATCTGTTTCTTATTTTACGAAAAGCTAGAAAAACTCTTAATCTAGTTTGAAAGAAATATGACAACAGAGGTACATAAGAGGATGTCTGGGGAAAATAAATCAGTTGAAAATAATTGAATCATTTTTAAGAAATTTGTATTTTGATAGAATAAATATAAGGATTTTAAATATGTATGGAAATAGTTAAATATATATATATATAACTGAAATTATTTTAACCAGTGAAATAATAGAGATCTGCTCTCAGCTATGCTGTTATAGGAAACATATCAGAGATTGATCACTTAAGAGGAAAGCATTACATTTTTCTATTTATACCTTATTTTTTGATTAATACAAAATCTAACATATATTAGAGAAGAATATTACTATTTAGATTATGAAATAAAGAAATAAAGGAGAAATTGTCATTTACATCAATGAAAAACCTAGCAGTAGGCTAGAAGAATTTTTACAGTAGATATTTCAAAGCTATGGGAATAGAGTGAAAATAATCAAAGAAAAGGATATATCAACTGAAATGTGGGAGTTAATTTACATGTGCATTAAGATTTTAAATTTAAAGAACAAACTGTAAAATGCATACATCAATGAAAAAAGTGGGGAATTTTTATGCTTTACATCATTTTAATTGCTAACTATACCATTCAGAATTAAGTTTCTAAATTTTCATCTTTAACTTTTTTAATACTAAGGAATAAAGACATGCATTAGTGATTTTTACATCTGCATATCAAACTCCCAATGTATTTGTACAAGAAATATTTTTTAAAAGCACCAGAGTGATGAAAATGAATTCCATATGGTATGCTTAAATATGCTAAAAGCAAACTTTATTTTTCTAATCTAAGAGAACATCTGTACTTTATAACTCTTTGTGTGTGTGTGTATGTGGGTGCATTCGTATATGATAGTCTGTTTTTCATACAAAATGGTTGAGTCACCATTATGCTCTATGCTCATTTTCTTCAATGCATAAGAGTATTCCAGCCATTTTGTTCTCATGAGTCTAAAATTGATAGCTTTGTTTTCTGTTCTTTTCATGTTTATGCCTAATTTTCCCCCAAAATACTTGAAGATCACCATACATTAATTGCCTCAGGGCAAAAATAAGTTAGAGAAAATTAGCTGTCACCCACAGCCAAGTATTTTGTGTTCTCATAAACTAAAAGGGCTAAGTATTCTTTTATGTTGATCATGCATGCAGACTATGTCATATTGATTAAAAAATTAGACATCATACATATATTTTCCATGTTGATAAAGAAGTTCAAATTAACATGGTATTTAGCATTGCACAAAACTTCCTTTTTGTGCTATTCAAATAAGAGTGCTGTTGTAAAATGTGAGGGAATCAAAGTACTGTCTTCACTAATTATGTCTTTGTAGCTAGTTTTTTAAGGGGAAATTGATTTTACATTTATAAAACTTTTATTGTTAGAAAGATTATACATATTGTTGGACTAATGAATCAGTGTTTGTTTTAAAGAACATCTTCATTTATTGTTGCCTTTCTTAGTACAAATGTAACATATTTTAGAGGGAGATTATATTATAATACCAATACTAAGAGAATATTTACTTTTTTTTTTAACTATCAATACTATCAACACATACAAAAATTTGAGTGTAGTATGTTGTGAAAATGTATGTGTCTGTGTTCCAACAAACAGAATGGACTAAAAAATAGTGACTTCAAGCATATATTGTTCCTTTACATTTGGTCACCATTCCCTTAATGTGATCTCAGTAGTTAGCTTTTCGGAAAATATACTGTCCAAATTTTAATTTGTTTTTTCAAATGTCAATTTTAAATTAAAAAATTGATTATGCTTCTAGACATTAAAGGTTTCATCTACTGATCCCAAGATAACCAAAAGTCTAGAGATAGTATGTGTGTATATATGTGTATGCATGCGTATGTGTGATTTAAAGTTTACTGACTTAAATATTTTACTCTGTTTCACTCTCATACACACATATTTAGACTGATTGAAGGAAAGAGGACCAATATAGCCAGACATAAGTGATTAAGTCAATTTTCTGTAATAGTTTTCAATCAGGTTATTGCATTCTATTATGAGGTTGTGGCACTCACTATAGGTGTGATGGAAATATGCATTTATAGTTAGCTAATTTTTACAAGAGAAGAGGAAAGTGGCATTAAACAAAAAAGCTATTTTCACAATACATTCATTCTTAGGCTGTAAGTCATGGCACTGCATCTAATTGTTTTATTGACTTTGATGGTAGAATACTGTAACATTTTATTTTCCTACTTCTCACTTTAGCAGATTGCTAGATTACTTTCCACTGATTAAATATGGCTATTTCTTACACAACTTAACTTCTTATAGTGTCAGTTGATATTTAAAAGCAATAGGCAATCCATCTCCCCTTCCTGGTTTACATAATGTTTGAAAATGTTGCATGTTTTTCTAGGCAAATATGTTCTTCCTGTATCATACCTTCTTGTTTCTGGGCCCCAGCACTGTATGAATTAGCATGAAGAGAAGAATGTGAATTCTGTAGTAGTATTCCTCTCACTTACCAAACAAAGAAACTACTGCCTGGTATCTGCATTTGTCTTAACTTTTGTTTGGAAGCTTAAAGTTAGATTAGTAAATCTCGCCAACCTCAATTCTCAGGAGGATTCTGGCTATACTGCTTCCAAGATAGATATGTTTATTCTTCTGGAAGCCCATGGTACTTTCAATATTCTTTGCCAACATCATAATCCAAATATATCAGTTCTTCTACAGTTTTCTTTACTCATTGTCCAACTTTCACATGTATGTAAGGAGATTGACCACGACTTGGGTCAGACTCACCTTAGTCCTCAAACTGACATCTTTGCACTTTTAACACTTTTATGAAGTCTTTTATAGTAGAACTGCCGAATGTCAAACACCTTAGATTTCTTGACTGCTGCTTCCCTGAGTATTATTGATTGTGTATTCAAACAAAATGAAGTCTTCGACATTTTCAGTGTTTTCCCCATTTCTCATATATATTGGTCCAGATGTGATTATTATTATTATTTTACATGGAGGTGGAATTCATACTGAAGACTAATCTTTGATCTTCATCAGTATATGTTTAATGTCTCTTCTTTTCCAGCAAACAAGGTTGTGTCATCTGCATATCTCAGATTGTTAATTAGTCTTCCTCCAAACTTGATACCACATTGTTCTTCACATAATCCAATTTATCAGATTATTTGCTTAGTATACAGACAGAACAAATGTGGTGAAAGCAGTTAATGTTAGGACCAAGTAATAAATTCAAAGCTGCACAGCAGCATAGGTTCAGAAAGTAACCCATGAAAATCTCAATGAATTATTTTGGATTTTTTGAAGATAATTCTTTCTCTAATCACTACAATGAAAATTAATATACTTAAGAAGAGACTGAAAGTAAGAAAAATCTGAAATACTCCAAGTATGTTCATTTATATGTGTGAACTTAGTACAATAGATGGGAAAGCAAATATGTATATAATATGTTATATATGTATTTGGGAAGCATGGTGGTTCTGGTGAGTCACAAAGTCAGCAGTTTAAGGGTACCTGCCACTCCACGGAAGAAAAATGAGGCTTTCTGCTGTCCTGAAGATTTAAAGCCTCGGAAACTCAATACAGGATCGTTATGAAATGTTTGTTGTTGTTAAATACCATCCAATCTGTTCCCACTCATTGTGACCCTATATGGAGTTTCTGAGGCTATAAATCTGTTTGGGAGCAGAAATTTTCTTCTTTCTGCAACCGATGGGCTCCACAGCTGGCTTTGTGGCTTGTGGTTCATCATCAGTGTCTCTCCTACAGAGCTACAAGACTAGTTTTCTTAGAGAATTCTTTCCTCATGACAATGAAGACAGTCCCAGACTCTAGCAGTGTGGTCACCAGAGCAAGCAGGAAATTTATTATCCATGGATGAGAAACTTGCCTCTCTAATTGCCTCCTTATGTGACCAGAGCATCTTCACGTTGTTCATGTTCAACTGCCAGTATTTCACACATTCTCTGTGGTCTGCTGTCAACATCCATATGTGATGTCATTATGTGACCAAGTCATAGTCCTTACTGGGCTATCATGACCCATCATATTTCACAACTGAAAGTGAGTCTACTCAATAAAATGAATTCACCACTAGAAGCCCCAGTTACCAACCACCTTCCTGTTGAAGTCCACCTAATAACAAACGCTGGACATTTTACTTGTATTCTTATAAATTTTGTTGCTACTACATTCATGGGATTATTCAACATTCCTATAGGTTGTACCAGATCATTACAATACCTGCATCAGGCTGAATTACCTGCATATCTCTCTGGTCTCTTTTCCATTTTCTATTATCTAAATTTTACATTTCAGATGGATTGTAGTCTAGGTTTTTTTATTTACAGCTTTTCTCATTCATTTTGCACCAAAAGTAAGCTATTGCACTGCAATCTGTTGTACAAATCAGGTCATTTATAAAATAGCTGTTGAGGTGCCTACTGTTGAAATCTTGGCATATAGAAAAAATGCAAAGAAGAACCAATTTCTGTAGCTATGATGGTTTTTTTTATAGGCCACATCTGGTACTGGGCAGAGCACCTAAGAGCATGTGAAGAGTTCAGCTTCACGCTCTTCTAATTGGCCACCTCCCACTGTCCCTCAAACCCTCTCCACAAAAGGAGCAGCAGCCATATTTCTCTGTGAGTCACCTGATAATAAGAAAAGATGCCATAATTAACTACATATATTAAAAATCAAGAATCCATAGTAACAATATTAAGGGAAAGATTTTTAAAATATACTTAATTTAGAACATAAATGATTTGTAATCCTCTAGGGAAAAGAAGAAGCCTTGATGTGGCGCTGTAGAATAAGCACTGGACTGCTATCCACAAAGTTGGTGGTTCAAATCTAGCAGCCACACCTGGGAAACCCTATACAAGGTACCTATGAGTAGGAACTCACTTGGTGGCACTTAACAATGAACAGAAACAAAAGAAAAGAAAAGGACCTTGGCATATATTAAAACAATTTAGACTTTTCTCATAATGTCATTCTAATCTGGGAAAGTTTTTAAATGGTATAAATAAGTTTCCATCAAACCTTACCAAGGATAAGCTACTAAAATGGTTACATGATCATAAAGTATTTGGGATGTACAGAACTTAACAATTCCCAAATACAGATAAAAGCATTCCATAATGGCCCTCTTAAGTAAATTAAGTAGTTCAGAGAAAACTGGGTTACCACTGGAATTTCCTTGAACTGAAGAAATTGTACAACTACTGAAACTTCCTTACAGAAAGGACTATTTGCTTTTGATAAAAACAGAATTGCTTTGGTATATTTAAGAGAATCATAGTAAAAAAAAAAAAAAAAGACAATTACTACCATTTCTGTTTATACCATCATGATATGTATTTCTGTAACTATATAGTGTGTTCTAGGCACTGCTTAGTCTTACAACAAACTTGCTATTAATTGAAGACTAAGTTAATGTTCCCAAGGAAGACAGGAGGAGGTTCAGTGAGATATTTTGTTCAGAGAAAACATGATGTGAGAAGACAGAATAAGTATAGACTGGTATGATCAGAACATTGAGAATTCAAGGTTACTGGGTCATGAAATAATGGGAAACCTGGCAGGAACAAAGGGCATGACTTTCATCCAAGAATTAAATCAGAAAGAGTATTGTAGACCATACCACAAAAGTTAGTAATTTTTCTGTACTTAATTTAAATCTACTGAATAAAACTGAGCAAATGAAAAGCATGGGAAATAATGCATTGCCATCAAGTTGATTTCAAGTCATAGTGACCTTTTGTGTCTTGAAAGAAGTACTGCCAGAATACCCTTTAGAAGCCAGTATGGTGAGACTTTGTCTCATTTACTTTGTACACATTATGGTTGTTGTTATTAGGTGCCATCGAGTTGGTATCAACCCATAGCGGCCTTATGCACAGCAGAACGAAACACTGCCCAATCCTGAGCCAACCTCACTACTATTGCCATGCTTGAGTACATTGATGCTGCTCCTTGGCCAATCCATCTCGTTGGGGGTCTTCCTTTTTTTCTCTGACCCTCCACCTTACCAAACATGATATCCTTCTCCAGTGACTGGTCCCTCTTGAAAATATGTCCCAAGTATGAGAGATGAAATTTGGCCATCTTGGCCTCCAAGGAGCACTCTGGCTGCACTTCTTCCAAAATGGATCTACTGGTTGTTTTGGCAGCCCATGGCACTTTCAGTATTCTCCTCCAACACCATAATTCCAAAGCATCAATTCTTCTATGGTCTTCTTTATTCAGTGTCCAGCTTTCATAAACATATGAGGTTATTGAAAATACCATGGCTTGGGTCAGGTACACCTTAGTCCTCAAGCTGACATCATTGCTCTTCAACATTTTAATAGAAGGGGTCAATCCCTGTAGAAGGACATAATACTTGGTAAAGCAGAGGATCAATAACAAAAAAAGGAAGACCCTCCACTAGGTGGATTGACACAATGGCTACAACTATGGACTCAAACACAGCAACAGTTTTGAGGACCTGGTAGTGTTTTGTACATAGGGTCACTATGAGTCAGAACCAATTCTTGGGCACCTAACAAGAAGTATGACCATACTTACTTTTTATAAAGTGATTTCTAATAGTGCATGAAGCTAAATAAATGAGTGGGAATAAAAATAGGAAGAAAGTGTAAATATTATCAAATAGGTAAGATGACCAGATCCTGAAATAAGCTAGTGTTAATAGAGTCAGATAGAAAAGAAAAGAGAAAATATATTTTAAAAACTGGAATCCACAGGATTTGACACATGATTAAATACAATAGGTGAGAAACAAATGGCATCTAAAATAATTTCTAGATATGAAGTCATTTTTCAAGAACATAATTTGGTAAAAATTATTTGAACTAAATGAGAAACTTTTAGATAGAGTCTGAGATGTAAAATTCCCTGTATACTAAAAAGAGAGCTGATTTTTCTCAGTTTGATGTACAGATGGACAATTCTGAAACTTAAGGATTTTGATCAAGACTCAAGGGATATTTCTTTCTATTCTGCCTCCTGATGTTTCTATTTTAGCAAGAGCAGTAGTCCTTAGCAATCATAGGCTAAAGAACACTATATGTAAATTAAATCATAATTCAGAAGTGTGGTAAAGAATTTTACCTTAGAAGATAATAAACACCACAGCTTCTGCTACAATAATCATTTTGCGCTCACAGGTCATAGCATTAGTTTAGTAATTCCACAGTGGAGAATGGTAAATTGGAGAGACAACTGAAGATACCTTCTTCCATCTTCCTAAAAATCTGATTGTATAATATTATAAGTAGAAACAGCTAGAATTAAAAAGTTGTGCCACCATCTCCAGAGCTAGCTTTACCAAAGAACCCTTTATCTCTTCCAAGGAGAATGGGATCAGTCAAGAGCTTCAGTATAGGAGCCCTGCTTACAAACTACAAAATGGATGTGTGTATGAAAATTATATGTGCTTGTATGCACACATGCACATGTGCTTTTGTGCAGTGTGCATGTGGAGGACAAAAGGGGTATGGTTAAGTGCTTGGCTGCTAAGCAAAAGGTTGGCAGTCTAAACCCACTAGTTGTTCCACAGGAGAAATATGTGGCAGCCTATTACTGTAAAGATTATGATTTCAATGACAGCAAGCTGTCTTATTTGTTTATTTTACTTTTTTTGTATTAAAAGCAAATCTACTGGGTCTACATGATACTGGGAGCACATTGCAATTCATAGTATCTTAAATGTTTTTACTACTCTAAAAGACCACCTTTTCTGTTTAAGAATATTCTAGGTTGTTCTTTACTTTGTGTATTCTATTATAAGCTACAATCCCTACCAAATTTGTCAAAAATACTTGGTGTTTTCCTAAGCAACAGATAAAATGTTTCAATTTGGAAAAATACTTCAAAACAATTGAATTATTGTGGACTGGGTCTGAAATGATGACCAGTATATACACAAAATGCAAATAATTTCATATTCATAGGGTCCCTATGGGGCACATAGAACTTTCCCACAGGGCTTCTGAGGCTGTAAATCTTTATTGAAGCAAACTGACACATCTTTCTCCTGCAGAGCAGCTGGTAGGTAGAAGTGCCAACCTTATATTATCAGCAAAGTGCTTTAATCACAGTATTATCAGGACTCCTAAATCAGTTAATGTATTTCTCAAAATTAGTATATTCAGCCTTGACTTCTTTAATGTGAATATTGGTGGTGGTACTATGTTTTATAGTAAAAAGTTGGAACCCTTTATTAAATATGGGTATGAGTGACAACATTTGTAGAGCCAAGAATATGTTTTGTCATATGTAGCTCTCCTGCCTAGAAAAGGGTATCATGCTTAGAAAAATGGAAGGTCAGTAAAAAAGAGGAAGACCTTCAAAGAGATATATTGACATAGATGCAGCAGCAATGGGCTCAAACATGTGAGGATGGTGCAGGACTGGGCAGTGTTTCATTCTTCTATGCATAGGGTTGCTAGGAGAGAGAACCAACTCAACAGAACAGAACAACAACAGTAATGTATGTGTTGCTGTATGTGAGCTGTGCAAATATTTTCTATAGTCTTGCATTAGGAAAAATGTATGGCACTGCAGAATAATGCACTGGACCACAAAGTGGGTTTGAATCACAAGGTTGGCAGTTCAATCTCACCAGCCACTCCTCAGAAACCCTTAACAGGGTCACTATCAGTCAGAACCAACTTGATGGCACTTAACAACAATAACATATTAAGAAAGGATAACGGCAGAACATGAAACCTAGTTGGTATGAAAACCTAATGAAATTCGTTGTTGTCTAGTTTATCCCAGAATGCCCCATATGATCTGGTACAGTGCTATAGGATAAGTACTGGACCCCGAGGTCAGTTTGAACTGCAAGGTCAGTGGTTCAAAGCTACCAGCCTCTCTTTGCAAATCCTATACAAGGTTGATATGAGTAGGAACCTACTCAAAGGCACTTTACAGCAACAACAGCAACAATCTTTATTGAAGTAGACAGTGGCATCATTTTCTAATGGAACACTTAGTAGGTTCAAATCAATTAACTTTTAGTTAGAAGTTGAGTGCTTTGACCTTTGCACCACCAGAACTCCTCTGGTGGTATTGTTGTTGTTGTTAAGTGTCATTGGCTTGGTTCTGACTCATAGGGACCCTGCATATGGTTTCAGAGGAAAGCCTGCTGGGTTTGATCTCCAATCCTGTGGTTCAAACTGACCTTGCATTTCAGTCCATTATCCTATAGAGCCGTACCAGGACTCATTCTTATGGTATATGTGCTATAAAAGAGATCAAATAGGAAGTCTTCATAGGCATATGATCAAAAGATTTGCAATGTAATTGATATCATTAAGTTCTACATCTGAAAATGTTTCTTTGAAAAATGTTGTTTAATATGTACACATTTTTAAAAGAAGCTGCTGCCATTGTTTATGTAAAAGCAAACATCTCAGAATTTGTTTTCTCATTTTGGAGGCTGAGGGTCATGATCTCACGGGACAACTCAATTGGTCTAATCCTGTTTTGAATGCTTTTGTTCTCTTCTTAATTCATGGTGTAGTTCCTGGACTCTTAAAAGCTTGCAAGTGCCCTTACAAGCTACATTTCTCCTGAATTCACTGGAAGTAGTGAGGAAGATAGAGAGTTAAACCTGGATGTAGAAAGAGTTCAATAAATGTTAAATTGGTTGTAGAAATATATATTTTTAAAATAAATGTAGAAGGAGAAGGCATATATTGGTTTTCAAACATTTTTTTCCTTTGGTTAAAGTAACCAAATTGTCAATTTCTCAAGAGTGATTTTGCCTAATCATCTGTTGTTGTTGTTGTCTATTAAGTGCCCTGGAGATGATTCCAACTCATAGGAACCCTCTTTAACACTTCAAAGAGGTCTTGTGCAGCAGATTTGCCTTCTTATCAAAGGGAAAAATGCAGAAAAAATTCAAATTCTATGGATTCTAGAGTTTCTGGAGTCACGGAAGGTAGATGAATCTCTGACACTACTGCCTTCAAATAGATTTTAAACCTTAAAACAAGAATATTCCCTAAAGTTATCTTAAAAACTAAACAATAGTCTAACTGTTAATTTATATTTTTGCTATTCAAAAAGATCTGCCTTGAGAATTATACTGTTTTTAGAACTAATCTATATGGAATAAAATTGACAATAGCAACTTGAAAGAATAAAGAGGAACCTTAGCAGGCAATGAGTTTATGTTAATGAGGCAGGAAGGACTCAGAAAAAGAAAGTGAGAATGGCTGCCAACTGGAATAATGCACTCAATTTGCATATGCTGGTGACTTTATATGAAAATCACTGACTGTGAACCACAAGGTCCACAGTTTGAGTCTGCCAGATGCTCCATGGGAGAAAGATGAGGCTTTCTGCTCCCATGAAGATTTAAAGTCTTGGAAACCCTATACAGAGTCACTATGAGTCAAAACAGACTCTACAGCAGTTAACAATGATTTACTGAGTATATTCTTAACAGCAATAAAAAAGGTAAAACTTTAAGGAAAATAGCATGGGTAATTTTGGTTAGAAAGTTAAGTTCGCAGGTTTTCATATTTCATATGAAAAATAATATGAATTAACATTATTTATTTATTTTTAACTTTTTATTTTGAACTGAGTGAAGGTTTATGGAACAGATCATCAGCCCTACACTAAACAAATCATACACTTTGTGTCATTATATTGATTGTAATCCCTTCCATGTGCCATTAATCAAGACTCTGTATCTCTGTTCACATTAATTTTACACTCCTCTCTGTGTTTTGTATATTGTCTTCCCCATCACCCAAGTTAACATTTATCTACCCTCTACCTCTTGAATAATTTTTCCCTTCTTCCCACCGCAGGTAACCATCATCAAATGTTTCTTTTTTAAAAAAAAAACCTTTTCATTCACATTTTATAACAGTGGTCTCATATAATAATTGTCCTTTTGAATTTATCTAATTTCATTCAGCATAATGTCCTCCAGGCTGAACCTTGCTATGGTATGTTTCATTGATTCATCATTATTCTTCAATGTTGCACAGTATTCCATAGTGTGTATGTACTGGTACATTTAATCCATTTACAATCAATAAAATTATCATAGGTATGAATTGATTGCTGTCATTTGCTATGGGTTTTTATTGTAGTGTTGCTAGTTTCTTAGATCTACATAAATTTCTGTGCTAGTTCATGAGTTCATTTTGTTGTGGGTTTTCTTTTCACATTCTTTATTTCTGTTTTTTTAATGTTTACTAAATCATTCTGATTTTCCTCTTTTAATTTTGATGTTAAGGTGCATTAGTTTTTTTGTGTGTGGTTATATTCTAATTTATTAAATTTTTCCAGCTTAAAACAATTTCTTTTATCTCAAAATATACTTGATTTCCTTGCCATTTAGAAGTTCTTTATGTGCACTATTTCCTTTTTTGCTTTGTAGTTGACTTCATTATAGATTGATATCTCTAGCTTCCTACTTTCAATCTTTTAGGTTTGTTTTACTTTGTTGTTGTTGTTAGGGGCCATCGAGTTGGCCCCTAACAACATTGACTCATAGGATCCTAAGCACAACAGAAGGAACCACCGCCTAGTCCTGGGTCAACCTCATAATTGTTGCTACACCTGAGCCCATTGCTGCTCCCACTGTGCCAATCCATTTCATTGGGGATATTCCTCTCTTTCTCTGACCGTCCACTTTATCAAACATAATGTCCTTCTCCAGTGACTGTTCCTTCCTGATAATATGTCCAAAGTATGAGAGATGAAGTCTGGCCATCCTGGCTTTCAAGGACCATTCTGGGTGCACTTCTTAAAACACAGACAAAATACTGAATGAAAAACCTTCCAACCAAGAATCATACATCCCACCGTGCTGTCCCTGAAATGACAGTGAAATTAGAACATTTTCAGATAAACAGAAAGTAAAGGAATTGATAATAACCAGGCCAACTTTATAAAAATTACTAAAGGATGTTCTTTGGACTGAGAATCAATAACAGCATACAACTGAGAACTCAATCCAAATAATAGATCTAAAGTACATATTTACAGAAGCAGCAGTCAAGAAATCAAACGATGTATTGCATTAGGCAAATTTGCTGCACAAGACCTTTTTAAAGTGTTGAAGAGCAAAGATGTCAGCTTGAGGAATAAAGCACACCTGACCCAAGCCATGGTATTTTCAATAACCTCATATGGATGCGAAAGCTGGACAGTGAATAAGGAAGACCATAGAAGAATTAATGCCTTTGAGTTACAATGTTGGCGGAGAATACTGAAAGTGCCATGGGTTGCTAAAAGAACCAATAGATCTGTTTTGGAAGAAGTGCAGCCAGAGTGCTCCTTAGAGGCCATGATGACCAAATTTTGTCTCTCATACTTTGGACATATTGTCAGGAAGGACCAGTTGCTGGAGAAGGATATCATGTTTGGTAAGGTGGGTCAGAGAAAAAGAGGAAGACCCCAACGAGATGGATTGGCTAAGTGATAGCATCGATGGACTCAAGTGTGGCAATAGTAGTGAGGTTGGCTCAGGACCGGGCAGTGTTTTGTTCTGCTGTGCATAAGGTCGCTGTGAGTTGGTACCAACTTGATGGCACCTAACAACAATAACAACAAAGTACATGTTGAGTTGTGGCCTTGTTTAATCTCAAAATACAACCTAATCTTGTAGATTATACCTGGTTTTATATACATATATAAATGCTACTAATTGTGACTCATTAACATCATGCTGTTGTTGTTAAGTGCTGATGAGTCAATTTTAAGTAATACCAATCCTGTATAATGTTTCCAAGGAACAGCTTGTGGGTTTAAACCGTTGTCTTTCTGGCAGTTCAAACCCACCAGCTGCTTCTTGGAAACCCTGTACCGGGTCACCATAAATCAGAACTGACTCAGTAGCATTTGAGGACAATAGCATGATTGTTAGTATTATGTAATTATCTTCCGAGTGTTGCAAATTCTACCCTCTATGCATAATGGTTACTAATCGGGCTGCTAACCTCAGGGTCAGTAGTTCAAAACGACCAGCTGTATCATGGGAGAAAAATGAGGCTTTCTGCTCCCATAAAGATTTACAGCCTCAGAAACCCTGTATAGGGTCGCTATGAGTTAGAACCAACTCCAAGGCACATACCAACAACAACATGATGTTAATGGACTCCTGGTATAATACTATAGGATCAGCACTGAAGTCTACTGCTGATATTACAATGCCACACCAGGAGGAGTAATAATCATGACAAATATTTTGGGGAAACACAATTCTTTCATAACAGAAGTATATGATAAATATAGAAATTATATATTTTGATAAGTTAAATCACAACATTTAGAGTAAGACATTACATTATCTAAAAGCAAACTGAAATGGCCATTACAAAATAAACAACTGAGGAAAGGATAAAATCCTTCAGAGACTAGTTGTTGTTAAGTGCTGTTGAGTCAGTTCTGACTAATAGAGACCCTGTATTTGGTTTATAATGGTGGGTTTGAACCTCTGACTTTACAGTTAGAAATCTAGTGCTTATCCTACAGTGCCATAACAGGACTAGTAAACTTTTTTTTTTTTTGGATGTATACAAAAACACTCAGGAATAGATACTCACTTAAACAACCAAAGGACGCATTTTGCAAAGTCTGCCTCCTGGCCATTAGCACATTTCCTTTCTCTTATTTTTTTTAAAAAATGTATTTTATTATATTTTTCCACCTTTGTCTTTCCATGAGCCTTGAGTCCTCAGCTTCTCTATCTCTCCATGTTACCATCTCTGCCTCCATCACTGGTGTCACTACTTCTCTAGATAGGGTCCTACAAACACTGCTCAGTCCTCTGCCATGCACACAGTCATGATTGTTTGAGGTCATTTTTCAATCTCCTGTTGAGGGTTTTTCTCTTTTTGCTGATCCTGTATTTTACCAAACATGATGTCCTTTAACAGGGAGTTGTCCTTCCTGTTAATTTGTCCAAAGTATATGAAATAAAGTCTTGCTATTTCACTTCTAATGAACTTTCTGGCTGCTGTTGTTAAGTCATGATCCATATAATCAGAAGACTTTGCATAGTCAATAAAGCATAGGTAAACATCTTTCTGATATTTTCTGCTTTCAGCCAAGATCCACCTGATGTCAGCAAAGATATCCCTCATTCCTTGTCTGAATCTGGCTTGAACCTCTGGAAGTTTCCTGTCAATGTGTTGTTGCAGTCTATTTGGAATGATCTTTAGCAAAAATTTACTTGCATGTGGTATATCTGATACTGTCTGATTATTTCCACATTTCACTGAGTCGCCTTTCTTTGGAATGGGCATACACATAGATCTCTTCTAATTAACACACACTGAGAACCTCCTCCTCAAAAAAAAAAAAAGGCTAGTGAAAATTTTATGAAGAGAAGTGGAAAATGTGCCAGAGAATAGGCCCCTTGAATTGGAATACAATCAAAATATAACTGAAGAAGAGCATCTTCCTCAAATTAGAGTCAACTTTAATGATGTAGATGGAGTAAAGTTACCAGGACTTTCATTTAAAGATATTGTTGTTGTTAGGTGTCATCAAGTCGGGAATTAGTACCGACCCATAGCGACCTTATGCACAACAGAACAAAACAATGCCCAATCCTGGGCCAACCTCACTACTGTTGCCACGCTTGAGTCCATCAATGCTGCCACTTGGCCAATCTATCTCGTTGGGGGTCTTCCTCTTTTTCTCTGACCCTCCACCTTACCAAATATGATATCCTTCTCCAGCAACTGGTCCCTCTTGACAATATATCCTAAGTATGAGAGACGAAGTTTGGCCATCTTGGCCTCCAAGGAGCACTCTGACTGTACTTCTTCCAAAATAGATCTATTGTTTCTTTTGGCAGCCCATGGCACTTTCAATATTCTCCTCCAACACCATAACTCAAAGGCATCAATTCTTCTATGATCTTCCTTATATACTGTCCAGATTTTGCATGCATATGAGGTTATTGAAAACACCATGGCTTGGGTCAGGTGCACCTTAGTCCTCAAGCTGAAATCTTTGCTCTTCAATACTTTAAAAAGGTCTTGTACAGCAGATTTACCTAATGTAATATGTCATTTGATCTCTTGACTGCTGCTTCTGTGAGTGTTGATAGTTGATCCAAGAAGACTAAAGATATAGCATGAATCAAAATGAGGAGAAACCGCTGTAAATATTCATTAATAATCAGAACGTGGAATATATGCAGTATGACGCTAGAAAAAATGTTAAGTTATCAAAATGTAATGCATAAAGATAGATATCCTAGTCATTGATGAAATGAATATAGACTGCTATTGGTCATTTTGAACTGACAACCATAACGTCTACTATGCCAGAAATGACAATTGAAGAAAGTGCACCTTCATTTAGAAAAGATCATTTCAAGATCTATCCTCTAGTACAATACTGCTAATCTCACCAAATGGAGTTTGAACTTCTGACTTTGTGGTTAAAAGTCCAATGCTTAACACAATGCTGTCAATGTTAGGATATTATCCATCTTCCCATTAAAAAAAATAGTTAATATTTATAAGTTCAAATTTATGTAATACCTCCTGTTGTCAAGGATAAAGAAATTAAAGATTTTGTATACCAATTTCTGCAGTCTAAAATTGATCCAACATGCAACATCCAACATGCAGTCATTGGAAGAATTAAAGCCTTGGAAACGCTATACAAGGTCACACTGAGTCAGAACTGACTTGATGGCCCTTAACAACAGCAACAACATATCATTAATGTTACCTACAAGTAAAATTTTGCTGATGATAGTTGAAAAATGGATGTAGCAATTCATATAAAAGAAGCATCTACAAATTTAAGCTGCATTCAGAAGAGGACATAGATGGAATGATATCATTGCAGATATTGGATGGAACTTGACTGAAATGGGAGAATACCAGAAAGCTATTTACCTGTGTTTTATTGACTATGCAAAGCACTGTACTGTATCAAATATAACAAACTACGGATTCCAGAACACTTTATTGGGCCCATGTGGAACCTGTACATAGATCAACAGGTCATTCAAAGAGAACACTGGAATACTGTGTGGTTTAAAATTAGGAAAACTATAGGTTAAGTTTATATCCTTTGACCATACTTATTTAGTGTTTTCTGAACAAATAGCTTGAGAAACTAAATTATATTCACAATGTCACATCAGGATTGAAAGAAGCATCATTAACAACCTTAGAGCTACATATTACACAACCTTGCTTGTTTAAAGTGAAAAATACTTGGCACACACTTACTGATAAACCTCAAAGACTTCAACCTACAGTATGGATTCCATCTCCGGACGAGGAAAAAACTCCTCACAGCTGACCAATAAGCAACATGATTGTAAACAGAAAAAATACTGAAGTTTCAAAAATTTCATCTTACTTGGAGCCACAATCAATGTCCATGGAACCAGTAGTAAAGGAATCAAACAAATCATTACATTGCATAAATCTGCTATCGATGGTTGATACTGTCGTCAGGTACCACTGAGTCTGCCTAATTCATAGCATCATATGCACAAAAGAACAAAACACTGTCCAATCATCCACCATTTGTTATTATGTCTGAGATAAAAGATGCTGCCACTGTGTCAATCCATCTTGTTGAGATTTACCTATTTTTCACATGATCTCCTTCACCAGGGACTGGTCCCTCCTGACATGTTCAAAGATTGAAAGATGAAGTCTCACCACTCTCGCTTCTAAGTAACATTTTAACTATACTTCTTCCAAGATGTATTTGTTCTACTGGCAGTCCATGGAAATTTAAATATTCTTCATCAATGCCATAATATGAAAGTACTTATTCTTCTATGGTCTTCCTTATTCATTGTGAAATTTTTGCATGCATATGAGGTTATTGAAAATACCATGACGTGTGTCAGGTACACCTTTCCTTTCAAACTTACATCTTTGCTCTTGAACACTTCAGAGGTCTTTTGCAGCAGATTGGCCTAATGCAATCCATTGTCTGATTTGTTTACTGCTGCTTCCCTGAACATTGATTGTAGATCTAAGTAAAATGAAGTCTTTCACAACTTCAATCTTTTCTCCATTTGCTAGAATGTTATTAATCCAATTGTAAAAATTTTTGTTTTCTTTATACTGAGGGGCAATCCTTAATAAAGGCTGTAGCCTTTGATCTTCTTCAGTAATTATTTCAAGTCTTCTTCACTTTCAGCAAGCAAGGTTGTGTCATCTGCATACTGAAGGTTGTTAATGACTCTTCTTCCAATCAAGATGCCACATTCTTCTTCATAACCGTTCAGTATTCCCTTGTTCTGTTCAAATGACTGCTCCTTGGTCTACATACAGGTTCCTCATAAGTACAATTTATTGTTCTGTAATATTCATTCTTCACAATGCTATCCAGCATTTGTTATGATTCATACAGCCAAATGCCTTTGCATTGCCAAAAAAGAACATGCAAACACCTTACTAGTATTCTTTGTTTTCAGTCAAGATTTTATCTAATGTCAGCAATGATATCCCTCATTCGACTTCCTCTTCTGAATCTGGCTTGAGTTTCTGACAGCTTCCTGTAAATTTACTGTTACAGCTATTTTTTAAAATTATCTTCAGCAAAATTTTGCTTGCATGTGATATTAATGATATTGTTTGATGATTTCTGAATTATGTTGGGTCACCTTTCTTTGGAATGGGTGCAAATATTTATCTCTTCCAATTGGACAGGTAGTTGTATTCCAATGCTGTATCTGTTGAAACATTACAATTTGTGTTCTGTCAATTCCTGCAGACTTGTTATTTTGGCAATGCCTTCAATGCTGTTTGGATTTCTTCCTTCAGTAGAATAGGGTTGTGATCACATGATACCTCTTGAAATGACTGAACATTGACCAATTTTTTGTAGTACAGTACTGTTTATTCCTTCCATCTTCATTGATGTTTCCAGCATCATTCAATATTTGGCCCATGGACTCATTTACTATTGAAATTTAGGTCTTGAATTTGTTTTCTTCAGTTTTTTCATCTTGAGAAATACTGAGTCTATTCTTCCCATTTGATTTTATAACTCCAGATGTTCACACATTTCATTATAATACCTGAACTTGTCTTCTTGTGCTGCTCTTTGAAATTTTATTTTCAGCTCTTTCACTTCATCCTTTCAATTGCTTTAGCTTCTCTATGTTCAAGAACAAATTTCTAATTCTCTTATTACTTCCATTTTGGTCTTTTGTTTCTTTCCTGTCTCCTTAACGGCGTTTTGCTTTATTCATATATGATGTTCTTGATATCATTCCACAAGTCTTCTGTGTTTGGTCATTAGGGTCTAATGCATCACATTTGTTTGTGAGATGGTCTCTAAATTCAGATCAAATGTACTAATGGTCATATATTGGCTCTCTTGGGTTTGTTTAAATTTTTCTTGGCTTCAGCCTGAACTTGCATACAAGCAATTGATGTTCTAATCCACAGACAGAGCCTAGCCTTGCTTTAGCTAATGATATTGAGCATCTGCACTGTCTCTTTACACAAATATAGTCAATTTGATGCCTGTGTATTCCATCTGATGATTTCCAGGTGTACAGTTGCCATTTTACTGTTGAAAAAGGCATTTGTAATTAATAGGTCATTGGTCATGCAAAATCCTATAATGAGATCTCCACCATAATTTCTATAACCAAGGCCATATTATTTAACCTTGATTACTCCCTCTTTGCATCCAAGTTTTGCATTCCAATCACCAGTAATTATCAATCATCTTGACAGCATGTATGATCAATTTCAGACTGAAGAAGTAAGACTTCTTCAATTTTATCATCACTGGCTTTAGTGCTAGATGTGTAAATTTGAATAATAGTGATATTATGTGGTCTTCCTTGAATGTGCATGGATATTATCTTATCACGTGCAGTACTGTACTTCAAGACAGATCTTTAAATATTCTCATTGATGATGGATAAGATACCATTTCTCTTCAGTTTGTTGTTCCCAACATAGTAAACCTTATGATTGCCTGATTAAAAATTGCCAATCCCAGTCCATTGCAGTTAACTAATTCTTAGGATATCTATCTTTATCTGTTCCATTTCATTGTTGACAACTTCTAATTTTCTTAGATTAATATTTTATATAATCCATGTTCCGATTATGAACAGATGTTTCCGGCAGTTTGTTCTCATTTTTAGTTGTGGTCTATCAGTCATTGAAGGTCCTGAAAGCTTTACGCTATCTATGTCATTATGTCTAGTCTACTTTGAGAGGAGCCCTGGTTGTGCTATAGGACAAACATTGTACTGCTAACCACAAGACTGTCAGTTCAAAGTCAATAACCACTTCATGGGAGAAATATAAGGTTTTCTGCTCCCATAAAGATTTATAGTCTCAGAAATCCTAAGTAGGATTGTGATGAGTTGGAATTGCTACAATAGCAGTGGATAGATTCTACTTTGAAGAAGCAGCTCTTCTATAATTGTATTTTGAGTGTTTTCTAATGGCTCATCATCTGGCATTATATATGCCAAGGTGTGGATGCTATTCATAAATTTTTCATAGGCTAACCCTTCAGAAGTGGCATGTCTCTCCTGCTTCCTAATCTTTCTCAGTCTTGAAGCTCTGCTGAAACATGTCTACCACAGGTGACCATTGTTGTTGTTTTTAAGCTCCATTGAGTTGGTTCTGAGGCATAGCGATTCAGTAGAGTATCTATCACTTTAAGTATTTGAGAGAACAGAAAGACTAATCTTTCTCCAACAGAGCAACTGGTTGGCTTGAACCTCCTACCTTGCAGTTTACAGTCAAGTGCTTATCTTATCTTATGGAGCCACTGCATTCCTATGGGTGATCATGCTGGGATTTAAAATACTGGTGGCATGCCTACCAGCATCACAATACATAAGTCACTACAGTCTGACAAAATGACAGATGAGTGATGGAAACGTGCTGCCTAAGACATCTCTAAATTGTTAAAAAGGAAAGATGTCAGGATTAAAGAGGGTTTAACCCAAGCCACAAACCATGGTAATTTCAGTTACCTCATTTGCATGGAAAAGCTGCATAATGAATAAGGAATATGAAAGAATAATCAATGCATTTGCATTATGGTGTTGGTACCAAATATTGAGTAATTGTTCTAATTGAGTCTTCTCTCCCCACTTTTTTCAGTCTCCAGGGAAGGCTTCATTTCTTTGAACATTGGTAAAATTTTATTTTTTAAATGATTTTACTTAGTAAAGTCTACACTGAGGTAATATGCGCAGTCCCACATGCACATGGAATAAGTGTTGTTGCTTAAAAAATAAAAAAAAATTGAGTCTGCTAAGACTGCAAATGACTGGCACAGCATAAATTGTATTATGTCTCCAGAAACTGATTTGAAATAATCAAATCAATACTCTTATTTTATTGAGTTGCAAGCAAATCAATAAAACTAGTTCTGGTGTGGTGCTGTAGGGACTGCAAAGTCGGTTTGAACTGCAAGGTTAGAGGTTCAAAATCACCAGTCACTCCTCGGAAACCCCATACAAGGTAGCTAAGTTGCAACAGCACATAACAAAAACAACAACAACAACTTACAAATAAACAATAATGATTTTCTCATTTAACCAACTGGAATCACATTTGATCATATTAATTCGTATATTCCAGGATTAATTTCTTAAACTTTTTTTACTTCCAGCTAATCAGCATTTGACAAATATGTTAAATGAAAGAGAATATTATCATAAAATTTTTCTAACATTTTCCATATGTTTATTTATTCCAAAACAAATTTTCCTACATGGTGAAATACTAGTTGAGTGAAGATTCAACAAGAAAGAACAAGCTAAACAAATAGTCAGGATCAGTTTTTGTATGTAATTAAAAGATATTAGGGAATTTCACTCTAAAGTTGTTCCAAACTGGGGTGTTGATGTTAGTGAGTGATACCATTTTATAAGTTTATATAACAGCAACACATAGTATGTTTAACGTTGTTGTTGTTAAGTGCTGTTGAGTCAGTTCTTAGTAGTAGTGACCCTCTATAGGGGTTTTGAGGAGTGGCTGGTGAACTTGAACCAACGACTTTAGTGGTTCAAACCAGCCTCATGGTCCAGTTCATTAGCCAACAGTGCCATACCAGGACTCCATATATAGTAAAATATGGAGTCCTGGTATGGCACTGTTGGCTAATTTACTATAGAGTAGTAAAATAGACTCTTTACCAAAATAATCCATTTTATCCAAATTAATTTAGATACCTGAGATATCATAACCATTGTAATTAGGAATCATTGTGAAATAAAATATAAATACTATTTTTGAAACTAAAAAGAAAACTCTGACACTAAAATGCCATTTTTCTCTGCCACATCATTCATTACCAAAGAGAGAATGGTTTGCTAATACACACATTGGATGGAATAACACAGGATAGTTTTAATGCTATACTCTCTTAGCTTTTGCAGAACTATACTTTCCAATTTATAACAGGAAATCCAATTCTATAAAAATCTAATTATTTCATGTGGTGGACTCAGCATGATGCTCCCCTCCACTCCTTTCCCCCTTTATTTGACTTGGTGATGAGTGTGTTTTCTCTAGAGGTTTATATATTTTTTTCAACCCTGTTACATTTTGAGAACACACACAAAAAAAGGGTTTGGGCACACATCTTTTCCCATCTTTTCAGTAATTATAGTTAATGAAACGATGTATGTTTTTTCACTTGTGTGGTCTGCTGGAAAACAAGAGTTTATTTTATTCCAAAAAATGTCATTTTGGTATTTTGGTTGGTTCAATATTATTATCTTTTTTAAGGGTAACAAGCAGATCCATTCCAAAAATATGTTAATAATTATGGCATTATCCAAGAAAGAAACTGCTGTACTTTAAAATTAAAATTCATCTTCAACTGCTCTGTACTGTAATAACTAGGTCATCAGTTTGGGTGCTCCTGCTTAACATGCATTTAGTATCCATATGTATTCCCTCACCTAGAGGCCTGATATTTTTAATGAGATTATATCAAAGGATGTGAGGCTGCAGAGTAGTAACATCATTTTACTGGATAATTCCCAGAACTCTGATCCACTTCAGTGGCAATTAAGACAGCTGATGACAATAAATGATACTAAGAGATGATAGAGATTTTTCTGCATGACTGAATAGTTTAAAAAAATAATTTAGGTTTACTTAACAATGAAAGAAATATTTCCAGTGGAAGAAAATAGTGGAAGTTCTTTCCACACCTTTTCATTTCTTCTGTCATGCTCAAGGCAGAGGAGCAATGATCTCTTACTGTGTGTATGTGAGTGTGCATGGCACTGATGCATACTCTGGTAAGATGTATGATAAGCATTGCTTTGAGATATACTGCTAAAGAAGTAGATTTTAATTGTATGTTTGTCCTACAGGTCATTAATATCTATAAATGTTTGTTAGTATTATAGTGACTATGTCCACTAATCAAAGAAGACCAATAAGCCCAAATTTCATTTGCATCAAAGCTGCTACATTTAATCCCCTCCATGCCAGCTACAGTTTATTACTACTGTTACCTCCAAAGACAATAGGAGAGTTCTTAAAAACAAACACAGGAAAATCAAAGTTTGTTGTCTTGAAGAGTTAATTCTGACAGAGAGGTGACCTTTATCCCTATATACTCACTCTTTTTATTTTATTTTATTTATTTTATTATTTTTTTTATCAAGCCTCTCCAAAGGGACTCATCATATGCAGGGCTCTATGAAGAGAAAAAAAAGAGCATTGTCCTTATCACCTCCTTCCAGAAAGTGGCAGAGTAATAGGACTTTGTAAGGCGAAATGAAGCCCAGTCTGATGGCTGCTGATTAAAAATTGACTCTGCCACATCAAAGAGGAGTTGAAGGTGAAAATGATGATCACTTCCCTCTCCCAGGGACCCTGCACCATTTCTTTTATTCAACCTTGAAAGGTTCTTTCTGAATAAGATAATATCCCTCGAGTCCATTCTGCCTTGGCAGCATGGAAAAATGTAGATCAGTATGCCTATTCTTTGTGGGGGGGAAAAAAAGGGGATTTTGTTAATGACATAGCACTTTAAAGTGATGGCCTGTATGTGGTAAATGTTGAGAAATTAATTATAAAATTCTTCCTAGGCTGCGGCTCAAATTAATTGCTGGCATGTTGCAACTAAAAAGACCACTCTCAACCTTAGCTGTCTTTACTGCTTTTTCCTGATTCTTTTTACCCTTGGATTTAATATATCTGCCTATCCCTCTTTTTATTTTCACCACATTTTATAAACACTGAATTCTTAGTAAGGTTGTCAACTATACTATAATAACCTTCTACATAAAAGAAAAAGTACCTCTTTTATTTTTATGCCAACTGGTATTGCAGGTCTGTGTTTTCCTGAATGTCTTATGCTACCCATTTGGAAACAGTCTCCAGAGTATCTAAATATACAAATATACATGCATGCATGTATATATAACTATAGATACACAGATAGTCTAATGCTACAAAAACATGTATGTAAATTTAGTTAAAATATCTGTGAAAGTAGATTTTACAAACATTTATGTATTTATAAATAAATACAGAATGTGAATCTACACAAGTACATCAAAGACAGAGATGAAGAAAGCAAAATTTTATATTGCTTAGAAAAAAAGTATCACATTTTAATCTATGTATAGTTCCATTAAAAAGTATACTTAGGCAAAGTTTCCATACATACTTTTTTAGATTTTCCTATCAACCTCCACTTGTAAAGCACACATGACAATAACATTTCTTAGCAGGCCATTCCTTGGTTCCTGATTATCATTATGAACTCTAATGGATTATTTTAGAAATGTAAAAAAATTTCTAAAAATTGAAGAGCAATTGAAATTTCACAGAATTATTTCAAATTTTAAATCTATAAATAAAAAATACATTAAACATAAGTCATATATTTGGGGACATTAAAGATTTTGAAATATTAATTTGGAAAATAATTCTTTTAAGAAAATGAAATTATCATTTAGCTAACAGATTACATAATTTAAAAGTCCCATGTTTCTTATCTATGCATTGTACAAGGAATTGTATTTGAATCCTATAATGATGTCATATATGAAATGACATGCTTTTGAATTTAATACATATATCAAAAAGATCATTTGGTGTTTCTGAAGTTTGGTAGATTTTCTATTTTCTTACTGTATTTAAATAAAATGGAATAGTATTGCTAATAACTAAGTAAAAAAATCCACTTTCTACCTGGGAAAAATTGTGAAACATATAATTATATGAGGAAAGAACAAATGAGTTGTTAATAGCCAAAAATGAAATAGTTAAGAATAATAATATCATTCTTACTGCTTAAATGTCAAAAGTAATGTGTCTATAATTTGAAGTAAATTATATTAGTCAATTCTTACCTAAAATGCTTTATTTGTTTATTTTCTTAGATCTATATCCCCAAACTATTAATTTTTCCTTTTAATGTTGATTTATAAAGACAGCCCCTCAAAATTACAGTCTATATGAGAAAATGGACTTTAGAGAAAAATAAAGTTTAATATCATTTTATCACTGGTTTTCATTATATTGTAATATATTTTTCATTACAATATGACAATAAATGCATTTAAATATTCAAAGTTGAACTTATTCTTATTTCTGAAATTTCTTATATTAATATTTCAATATAAGTTATAGAGTGATTAATATAAACATAGCTTTTAAATGTATTCATGCCTCCCTACAAAATTTTTCTCCTGTCAAATTAAAATACTATTTGCTTGGTAATTATATATACAATTTAACTTTACCTAAGGTATAAACTCTTTTTGCAACAGCAACAAAAAACTAGCACTGAAAGGTGAATTAATTCTATTTTTTTGTTGCTGTTTATCAACTGTGTACATCTAACAACCACCTTCTTTGCCATAAGATGAGAAGAACTGGATGTTGTTCTACGAATACTGAACAATTTGATTAAGTATTCCACAGAATAATTGTGATCAAAAGGGGGTAAGATGAAGAACAAAATGATAAATTCTAATAAAATCTAGACAATATGGAGCCATGGAAGGAGCACGAACCTCCAAAACTATTGTTCTGAAATAATCTTTAAGCCTTAAGCTAACCAATACCTTGAAGTAATTTTAGAACTGAGCAATAGTAAAAATAAAGGTTTCCCTTGTGCATTATTCTCTTTTAAAAACTACCATATGGGATCAACCACCACTCATTTATCAGTTTGTTGTACTATGATGGCTTGCATGTTACAGTGATGCTGGCAGCCATGTTACCAGTAGTTTGAATAGTAGCAAGGTCAGCAATGATGGGCATGTTTCAGCTAACCTTTCAGACTAAAACAAGGAAGAAGGAAAGATGGGCTACTGAATTTTAAGCCACTGAATAGCAGCCAGATGTTGTCAGATATAGTGCCAGAAGATGAGTCTCTCTGGTTGAAAGGCAAAATATGACTGAGGAGGCACTGCCTCTTCAAAGTAGAGTCGAACAAGATGATGTCAATGAAGTAAAGCTTCCGGGATCTTCACTTGCTGATGTGGCACAAGTCAAAATAAGGAAAAACAGCTGTAAACATCCTTTAAAAATCAGAACATGGAATGTATGAAGTATGACTCTAGGAAAACTGGAGGTTACTTAAAATGAAATGGGATGTATAAAGATCAATATCCTAGGCATTAATGAGATGAATTGGACTAGTATTGGCCATACTGAATCTGAAAATCATACGGTTTCATATGATGGGAATGATAAATGGAAGAGAAATGGTGTCCAATTCATGGTCAAAAGAACATTTTATCACGGATCATGAAGTAAAATGCTATCTGTGATAGGATAACATCCATACACCTACGAGGAAGACAGGTTAGTACCACTATTACACAATTTTTTGCACCAACCACTAAAGCAAATGATGTTGAAACTGAAGATTTCTACCAACATCTTCAGTCTGAAATTGATTAAACAGTCAATCTAGATGTACTGACAATTACTGATGATTGGACTATGAAATTTGAAAACAAACAGGAAGTATCCATGGTTGGAAAATATGGCCTTGGTGATAGAAATGATCCTGTAGATTTCATAATATAATTTTTCAAGACCAATAACATTCACTGCAAAAACCTTTTTTAAACAACATAAAGGATGACTACATACATAGAACTCACCAGATGGAATAAACAGGAATCAAATTGAATATATCAGTGGAAAGAAACAGTGGAAAAGCTCAATATCATTAGCCATACAAGGCTGCATGACTTGACTGTAGAATGCACTTATATGATAGCATAGCATATTTCTTATATGCTAGTGTAGGCTGAAGTTGAAGAAAAGTAAAACAAGTCAACTAGAACCAAAATATGGCCTTGAGTATATCCCACTTGAATTTAGAGACCATCTCAAGAATAGATTTGATGCATTAGACACTAATGACTGAAGGACAAAAGAGTTGTGGGGTAACATACAGGAAGAAAGCAAAAGGTCATTTATAAGGCAGGGTGAAAAACAGACCTAAATGGATGTCAGAAGAAACTCTGAAACTTGCTCTTTAGTGTTGTTGTTGTTAACTGCCGTCAAGTCGGTTCCGACCCATAGCGACCCTATACTGGATTTCCGAGGGTGTAAATCTTTAAGGGAGTAGAAAGCCTCATCTTTCTCCCGCGGAGCGGCTGGTAGTTTCGAACCGCTGACCTTAAGGTTCGCAGCCCAATTCGTAACCACTACGCTACCAGAGCTCTCCAGTGTAGAAATGTTAAAGTGAATAGAAGAAATGAAAAAGCAGAAGAGCTGAACAGAAATTGTCAAATGACAGCTTGAGAAAACAAAGCAAAATATTATAATAAAATGTATAAAGATCTTAAGGTAGAAAACAAAAATGAAATAACATGCTCAGCATTTCTTAAACCGAAGGAACTGAACAAAATTTCAACTCTTGATTTGCCACATTGAAGGAGCCTGGTTGGCTGTTGGTTGTGTGTAGTCAAGTCGGTCCTGACTCAAAGAGACCCTGTATAAGATTACCAAGGCTGTAAATCTTTATGAAAGCAGAAAGCTTCACCTTTCTCCCTTGAAGCCACTGGCAGATTGCAATTGCTGACTTTGTACTCAGCTGTCCAATTTGTAACCCACTATTCTACCAGGGCTCCTTTCTATGGGCAAAATACTGAATGATGCAGAAAGCAGAAAAATGAGATAGAAGGAATACACAGATTGTACCTAAAGAAATGGTCAATGTTCAACAATTTCAAGAGATAGCATATGATCAAGAACTGATGGTACTGAATGAAGAATTGGAGTTGCATTGAAGGCACTGGCAAAAAAAAGAAAGGTATGGGAAATGATGAGGCAAATTGAACACTTTCAATAAACCGATGAAACACTGAAGACACTCATATAGGCCAAGAAATTTGGAAGACAGTTTCCTGGCTAACATATTGGAAGATATCCATATTTATGTTTATTCCAAAAGGTGACTCAAGAGAATGTGGAACTCATTGAACAATATCATTAACAGCACATGCAAGTAAAATTTTACTGATGATAATTTATTTATTTATTTTTAATAAGGAGCTCTGGTAGCGTAGTGGTTACAAATTGGGCTGTGAACCGCAAGGTCAGCAATTTGAAACTACCAGCTGTTCTGCAGGAGAAAGATGAGGCTTTCTGCTCCCATAAAGATTTACAGCCTCAGAAATCCTGTACAGGGTCGCTATGAGTTGGAACCAACTCCTCAGCACATAACAACAACAACAACAATTTTTAAATGGCTGCATCAATAGGGAATTGCCAGAAATTCAAGCACAATTCAGATGATGTCAGATGGATCTTGGATGAATGTAGACAATATCAGAAATATGTTTATTTGTGCTTTTTTTTTTTTGACTACTCAAAGGCTTTTGACTGTGTGCATCAGGACAAGCTAGGATAACATTGTGAAGAATGTTATTTGTGCTCATGAGGAACCTATGCATAGACCAAGTGACAATCATTCTAACAGAACAAGGGAATGGTTTAAAATAAGGAAAGATGTGTGCCAGGGTTGTATTCTTTAACCATATATATTCAATCTGTAGACTAAGCAAATTATTCAAGAAGTTGGACTAGAAGAAGAAGAACTTTGCATTAGGATTGGAGGAAGACTCATTAACAACCTGTCATATGCAGAAGATACAGCTTTTTTCTGGTGGAAGTGAAGAGGACTTAAGATAAAAAAGGACTTGAGATGAAAAAATACTTTGGCTAAATAATATGTTTAAATGTCAAAGACTACAACTTCAGTATGAACTGCATCTCAGTGTAAAGGAAACAGAAATCCTCACAACTGGACAAATAAATTACATCATAAACGAAGAAAAGTTTGAAGTTGTCAAAGACTTCATTTTGCTTGGATCCACAATCAACACTAATGGAATCAGCAGTCAAGAAATCAAAATATGTATTACATTAGGCAAATCTACTGCACAAGAACTCTTTAAAAATGTTCAAGAGCAAAGATGCCAGTTTGAGGATAAGGTGCACCTGACCCAAGCCATAGTATTTCTAATAGCCTCATATGGATATGAAAGTTGGAAAATAAATAAGGAAGACTATAGAAGGATTGGTGCATTTGAGTTATGGTGTTAGAGAAGAATATTGAAAGTATCATGGACTATCAGAAGAACAAACAAGTTGGAAGAAGTATAGCCAGAATGCTCCTTAGATGCCAGGATGGTGATACTTCTTCTGTCATACTTTGAACATGTTATTAGGAGGGACCAGTTCCTGGAATAGCGTATCATGCTTAGTAAAGTGGAGGGTTACTGAATAAAGGAAAACCCCCGATGAGATGCACTGGCACAGTGACAACGGTATCAACAATTGTGAGGCTGATGTAGGACCTGGCAGTGTTTCCTTCTGTTGTGCATAGGGTCATTCTGAGTTGAAACTGAATTAATGGCACCCAACAACAACAACTGATAAGATTAAATTGACAACAGCATCTAGGATGATATAGGAATTTCAGGGGCATTGACTTTATGTTAATGAGGGAGTAACAAGTCACAAAAGACTAATGAGAATGTTTCAACAACTTGAAGATTGTAATGATCACCAGTAAATTACAACGGCAGGAAGTGCTGAATTGGTGTTTTGCTGTGCAGGCTGCCATCAACAACAAAAAAAGAAATAAAATCTAGAAATAAAATCTTATTTTTTAATTTCACAAGTCTCCATGTTTCTTGAAAGAAAGAAGGGACATTTAAAAAAATTATTTACCTAAAATCTTTATTTCACACCTAGTAAAAAGACATCTTTTAAAATATTATGAATAAATACATTCATTCCTAATAAGTTTAAATTAAAACACATTAGATTTACTAAGAATTCAATGCAAATGCATGCTCAAATGGTCAGATTTACTTGATCGTGTTAGTATAGTAGTGATTCTCTAGTGCTATCATAAACCTCCTGTTACTAATGGACATCCAGTCCTTCCAACTCATAGAGAGAGAGCCCTTGTGTACTCCATAAATTTCAAGACCGTGATCTTTGGAAGCAGATTGCCAGGACTATCTTTCGAGAAGTTATCTTTCGAGAAGTCTATTGGGAGTATGGGGTGGCAGTTGAACTGACAAGCATTTTGCTAGTTGACTATGGTTTAACATTGGTGCCATCCAGCTGTCTAATCATAAACCACGTTGAAATAATTAATTTATCTGGGATCTTTGTCAGTATATGCAAAAAAGAAAGCAATAACTATAATGATTCATATTTCTTAATAAGTTTATGATGATGAACCACAAAATAGGAAGGGAATGAATTAGAATCACTATTTCATGGTTTAGTAGATTTCCTTTAATTAAAAAAAAAAAAAATCTTCATTTGCTGTGTGCACTCAGGACAGTTTCCAGGGATTTTAAATGGTTGTTTAATTCTTTTCTTTTTTTTAGTGTAGTGGATTATGATCTGGTCTGCTAACCACAGGGTCAACAGTTCAAATCACCAGTTGCTCCAAGGGAGAAAGATAAGGCTTTCTGCTCTTGTCAAGTTTTACAGCCTTGGAAACTCTCTACAGGGTTGCTATGAGTCGAACCTACTAGGTGTCACATTACCACCACCAGCACCATATTTCTCTGGGGAGCACGTGCACACTGCTCCTTAAATTGACAACTGGAAATAAAACTTGTTAACCCCATCCTCATGCTTGTAGTTCAGGGTGCTATCACATTGTGCTTATTTAATTATTATTGTAATAAATACGTGAGCTAATATATGTAAGATGCTTAAACTAGTTCCTGATGTCTGATCATCTTCAATTAGATATTATTTCATTTCACCATGTGAGAAACTCTTTAAAACACTGAGACCAAATATATTTCTGTAAGCTTCCTCTCAAATTATTTTTCATATGCTGTAATAGTTATCTCATTATAGCATATGCTTTCTTACCTCTATGAACTAATAAATCTTGTTTCCTTGTCTTTGAATGTTCTTTCCCTTTTATCGTCTTAATGCATATCAACATTGCTAAGTGCCACTGAATAAGTTCTGGGCAGGGTTTTCAAGGAGCGGCTGGTGGGTTTGAACCGCTGACCTTTGGGTTAGCAGTCCAGTGCTTATCCAGGACAGTGCCACACCAGCCCTTTCATGATAATTCCATCACAAAAAATAAATAGTTGTAGCTACTATGAGTACTCCTTGTGCAGTGCAATAGGATTAGCACTAGACCATAAGGTCCGTTTGAATCACAAGTTTGAGAGTTCAAACTCACCAGCTGCTACTCAGAAACCCTATACAGGGTCACTGAGTAGGAACCAACTCGATGGTACTTAACAACAACAACAGCTACTATGAACTGTCAAGATAAGGTAAATATTTTTACAGTATTCGAGTTAACATGATATACAGTAATTGTTATGTATGTTTTCATCTTAGCTATAAACTTTTGAACGTAAGCTCCATAACTACTTTTTCTTTTCAATTATCCAGCACAAAAAATTAAAAATAGAATTACAATTATGAAGAAAATGCTTACATAAGGCACGACACTGTAGGATACGGCACTGGACCACAAGTTTGGTTTGAATCACAAGGTCAGTGGCTCAAACTCCGAGTCGCTATACAGGGTTACCATGAGTTAAAAATGACTCAACAACACTTAAAACATTGTTACTCTGGAATCTCTGAGTGATACAAAAAGTTGGCAGTTCAAACTCACCAAGAGGTGCCTTGTAAAACAGTCCTGGTCATCTAATTGAGAAAGGTCACCTACTTGAAAACCTTATAAAATAGTTCTTTCTCGATAATGAGTCACCGTAAATCAGAATCAACGCAATCACAACTAAAAACAACAGCAACATGTTAACCTGTTTCTCAGAATCATAAAATTTCAAGAATGGAAGAGACCTTAAATGTTACGCAGGCTCCAATCAGCTTAGTAAGAAGTCTTACTTAGCAATTGGACTATTTTTATATGAAAAGTAACTTATTTCCATTTCCATTAGCAAGAATCATTTCAATTTTGAACTTTAACTATGTAAATATTTCCTCATAAAACTATAGTTCATTGGTCTTTGCTACACATTTTAGAGCCATTAGTATAAGCATTACTCTTTCTAAATATGAAATCAAAAGTTGTAATTTCTCTTTGCTCCCTTCTTTTTAGACTAAACAACTCGTTTCTTCATCTATTTCACACAGTATAATCTTGGTGTTTTATTCTGAAGTACACATTGTCTCAGATATGTAATCCCTAAACCTGAGCACAGAGTCTCCAGTATATGTTTGCCCATGAAGAATATTGAAGAACTATTACTTGTATTTTTATTCTCTTATGAGTGCAGACAAACCTTTTACAAATTTATATGTATAACTATTACCAGTTTTTATACTTGCCTTCACCTACTGGTTCAGTTGATGTTCCAGTGTACTCAGTATCTAGACAGCTATACATTCTGTAAATTTATTTACCTCTCTTCATTCAACTGGCAAATAAAATGTTTGAATGACTGAAGGGAATAGCTAATAGACATTTTACTTGTTATTGCTAAGTGCTGTCAAGTTAGTTCTGACTCACAGTGACCTTGTATAGCATTTCCAAGAAGCAACAGCTGAGTTTAAACTTCTGACCTTGTAGTTTAAACTGATCTTGTGGTTGAGGGCTTATCCTACAGCACTGCACTGGGGCATTTTACTAGAAACTTGTTTAAATACAATTTATCTTCTTATTGTAAATTGCCTGCATTTCTTTTTTAAAGAAAGTTAGCTAATCTTTTGTACTGTGCAGTGTAGTGAATTGCCTAATGTCTCTTCTAGCCATAGTCTTTAACATCAACCAAACAGCATTTCTGTTCTGCCTACACTGAGCAAAAGAAGGTGGGAGAATATACTAATAGGATGACAGATTGCAGATATGCTTGTTAACAGAGTTCAATGCAA